>NW_026291528.1:0-338444 GCF_023091745.1 Budorcas taxicolor
GAAGCAGGGAAAGGATCCCTCATCTCGAGCTACGAGGCGGAAACGGGGCTCCTCTGGATGTGGGCGGGACCCTCGTGATTCCTCTCGAGTGGAGATGGCTAGGTCGGGGAACTTCTTGATTTGCACCAAGGGTGTGAAGGACCCTTTCGAAGTTCCAGAGGTGAGGTGTGATCAGCCTCGAGACGCCTCAGCGGAAATGGGCCTCATCTCGCCTGGAGGGGAGAACCTCCTGGATTTTCTCGAGTTGCGGCAGGTCTTCTCGACTTACGACGGGGACCTCAGGGACCCGCTCTTGTGGCCTCAGGAAAGGCCAGTCCCCATGCGAGTTGCTAGGGGACCTCTCGGGATTCCTCTCCCGTCCATGCCGGGGCCTCAGTCCTTGTGTGGAGTCGGGGCCGGAACCTGAGGATTCCTCTCCAGTGTTGCCATGGATCTTGGGGTGCTTCTGAGTCTCCCCAGGGGAGTCAGGCCTCGTCTCGAGTGGGGGCATGCACGTGCGCTTTCCTCCCGAGCTGCAGCAGTAGTGTCACGCTTCCTGTCACGTGGATCAAGGGATCTGTGGCTTTCCCTCGAGGCTGTCCCTCGAGGCTGTCCCTCGAGGCTTTCCCACGAGGCTTTCCCACAGGGCTGTGCCACGTGCCACCTTGGTGTGAGTCGATCCTCGGCGTGAAAGACGAGCCGGTGAAGGGAAAAGAGGTTCCTCTGGAATGGACTGAGACATCTGGGGGACTCTTGGAATGGTGGCACGACCCTGGAGTTCCTCTCGCCGTTCCTGTTGAGAGGGCCTCCTCTTGAGATGCGACGGGAACGCCGGGAACTCTTTCCCGACGAAGCAGGGAAAGGATCCCTCATCTCGAGCTACGAGGCGGAAACGGGGCTCCTCTGGATGTGGGCGGGACCCTCGTGATTCCTCTCGAGTGGAGACGGGTATGTCGGGGAACTTCTTGATTTGCACCAAGGGTGTGAAGGACCCTTTCGAAGTTCCAGAGGTGAGGTGTGATCAGCCTCGAGACGCCTCAGCGGAAATGGGCCTCATCTCGCCTGGAGGGGAGAACCTCCTGGATTTTCTCGAGTTGCGGCAGGTCTTCTCGAGTTACGACGGGGACCTCAGGGACCCGCTCTGGTGGCCTCAGGAAAGGCCAGTCCCCATGCGAGTTGCTAGGGGACCTCTCGGGATTCCTCTCCCGTCCATGCCGGGGCCTCAGTCCTTGTGTGGAGTCGGGGCCGGAACCTGAGGATTCCTCTCCAGTGTTGCCATGGATCTTGGGGTGCTTCTGAGTCTCCCCAGGGGAGTCAGGCCTCGTCTCGAGTGGGGGCATGCACGTGCGCTTTCCTCCCGAGCTGCAGCAGTAGTGTCACGCTTCCTGTCACGTGGATCAAGGGATCTGTGGCTTTCCCTCGAGGCTGTCCCTCGAGGCTGTCCCTCGAGGCTTTCCCACGAGGCTTTCCCACAGGGCTGTGCCACGTGCCACCTTGGTGTGAGTCGATCCTCGGCGTGAAAGACGAGCCGGCGAGGGAAAAGAGGTTCCTCTGGAATGGACTGAGACATCTGGGGGACTCTTGGAATGGTGGCACGACCCTGGAGTTCCTCTCGCCGTTCCTGTTGAGAGGGCCTCCTCTTGAGATGCGACGGGAACGCCGGGAACTCTTTCCCGACGAAGCAGGGAAAGGATCCCTCATCTCGAGCTACGAGGCGGAAACGGGGCTCCTCTGGATGTGGGCGGGACCCTCGTGATTCCTCTCGAGTGGAGACGGCTAGGTCGGGGAACTTCTTGATTTGCACCAAGGGTGTGAAGGACCCTTTCGAAGTTCCAGAGGTGAGGTGTGATCAGCCTCGAGACGCCTCAGCGGAAATGGGCCTCATCTCGCCTGGAGGGGAGAACCTCCTGGATTTTCTCGAGTTGCGGCAGGTCTTCTCGACTTACGACGGGGACCTCAGGGACCCGCTCTTGTGGCCTCAGGAAAGGCCAGTCCCCATGCGAGTTGCTAGGGGACCTCTCGGGATTCCTCTCCCGTCCATGCCGGGGCCTCAGTCCTTGTGTGGAGTCGGGGCCGGAACCTGAGGATTCCTCTCCAGTGTTGCCATGGATCTTGGGGTGCTTCTGAGTCTCCCCAGGGGAGTCAGGCCTCGTCTCGAGTGGGGGCATGCACGTGCGCTTTCCTCCCGAGCTGCAGCAGTAGTGTCACGCTTCCTGTCACGTGGATCAAGGGATCTGTGGCTTTCCCTCGAGGCTGTCCCTCGAGGCTGTCCCTCGAGGCTTTCCCACGAGGCTTTCCCACAGGGCTGTGCCACGTGCCACCTTGGTGTGAGTCGATCCTCGGCGTGAAAGACGAGCCGGTGAAGGGAAAAGAGGTTCCTCTGGAATGGACTGAGACATCTGGGGGACTCTTGGAATGGTGGCACGACCCTGGAGTTCCTCTCGCCGTTCCTGTAGAGAGGGCCTCCTCTTGAGATGCGACGGGAACGCCGGGAACTCTTTCCCGACGAAGCAGGGAAAGGATCCCTCATCTCGAGCTACGAGGCGGAAACGGGGCTCCTCTGGATGTGGGCGGGACCCTCGTGATTCCTCTCGAGTGGAGACGGCTAGGTCGGGGAACTTCTTGATTTGCACCAAGGGTGTGAAGGACCCTTTCGAAGTTCCAGAGGTGAGGTGTGATCAGCCTCGAGACGCCTCAGCGGAAATGGGCCTCATCTCGCCTGGAGGGGAGAACCTCCTGGATTTTCTCGAGTTGCGGCAGGTCTTCTCGAGTTACGACGGGGACCTCAGGGACCCGCTCTGGTGGCCTCAGGAAAGGCCAGTCCCCATGCGAGTTGCTAGGGGACCTCTCGGGATTCCTCTCCCGTCCATGCCGGGGCCTCAGTCCTTGTGTGGAGTCGGGGCCGGAACCTGAGGATTCCTCTCCAGTGTTGCCATGGATCTTGGGGTGCTTCTGAGTCTCCCCAGGGGAGTCAGGCCTCGTCTCGAGTGGGGGCATGCACATGCGCTTTCCTCCCGAGCTGCAGCAGTAGTGTCACGCTTCCTGTCACGTGGATCAAGGGATCTGTGGCTTTCCCTCGAGGCTGTCCCTCGAGGCTGTCCCTCGAGGCTTTCCCACGAGGCTTTTCCACAGGGCTGTGCCACGTGCCACCTTGGTGTGAGTCGATCCTCGGCGTGAAAGACGAGCCGGCGAGGGAAAAGAGGTTCCTCTGGAATGGACTGAGACATCTGGGGGACTCTTGGAATGGTGGCACGACCCTGGAGTTCCTCTCGCCGTTCCTGTTGAGAGGGCCTCCTCTTGAGATGCGACGGGAACGCCGGGAACTCTTTCCCGACGAAGCAGGGAAAGGATCCCTCATCTCGAGCTACGAGGCGGAAACGGGGCTCCTCTGGATGTGGGCGGGACCCTCGTGATTCCTCTCGAGTGGAGACGGCTAGGTCGGGGAACTTCTTGATTTGCACCAAGGGTGTGAAGGACCCTTTCGAAGTTCCAGAGGTGAGGTGTGATCAGCCTCGAGACGCCTCAGCGGAAATGGGCCTCATCTCGCCTGGAGGGGAGAACCTCCTGGATTTTCTCGAGTTGCGGCAGGTCTTCTCGACTTACGACGGGGACCTCAGGGACCCGCTCTTGTGGCCTCAGGAAAGGCCAGTCCCCATGCGAGTTGCTAGGGGACCTCTCGGGATTCCTCTCCCGTCCATGCCGGGGCCTCAGTCCTTGTGTGGAGTCGGGGCCGGAACCTGAGGATTCCTCTCCAGTGTTGCCATGGATCTTGGGGTGCTTCTGAGTCTCCCCAGGGGAGTCAGGCCTCGTCTCGAGTGGGGGCATGCACGTGCGCTTTCCTCCCGAGCTGCAGCAGTAGTGTCACGCTTCCTGTCACGTGGATCAAGGGATCTGTGGCTTTCCCTCGAGGCTGTCCCTCGAGGCTGTCCCTCGAGGCTTTCCCACGAGGCTTTTCCACAGGGCTGTGCCACGTGCCACCTTGGTGTGAGTCGATCCTCGGCGTGAAAGACGAGCCGGTGAAGGGAAAAGAGGTTCCTCTGGAATGGACTGAGACATCTGGGGGACTCTTGGAATGGTGGCACGACCCTGGAGTTCCTCTCGCCGTTCCTGTTGAGAGGGCCTCCTCTTGAGATGCGACGGGAACGCCGGGAACTCTTTCCCGACGAAGCAGGGAAAGGATCCCTCATCTCGAGCTACGAGGCGGAAACGGGGCTCCTCTGGATGTGGGCGGGACCCTCGTGATTCCTCTCGAGTGGAGACGGCTAGGTCGGGGAACTTCTTGATTTGCACCAAGGGTGTGAAGGAGCCTTTCGAAGTTCCAGAGGTGAGGTGTGATCAGCCTCGAGACGCCTCAGCGGAAATGGGCCTCATCTCGCCTGGAGGGGAGAACCTCCTGGATTTTCTCGAGTTGCGGCAGGTCTTCTCGAGTTACGACGGGGACCTCAGGGACCCGCTCTGGTGGCCTCAGGAAAGGCCAGTCCCCATGCGAGTTGCTACGGGACCTCTCGGGATTCCTCTCCCGTCCATGCCGGGGCCTCAGTCCTTGTGTGGAGTCGGGGCCGGAACCTGAGGATTCCTCTCCAGTGTTGCCATGGATCTTGGGGTGCTTCTGAGTCTCCCCAGGGGAGTCAGGCCTCGTCTCGAGTGGGGGCATGCACGTGCGCTTTCCTCCCGAGCTGCAGCAGTAGTGTCACGCTTCCTGTCACGTGGATCAAGGGATCTGTGGCTTTCCCTCGAGGCTGTCCCTCGAGGCTGTCCCTCGAGGCTTTCCCACGAGGCTTTCCCACAGGGCTGTGCCACGTGCCACCTTGGTGTGAGTCGATCCTCGGCGTGAAAGACGAGCCGGCGAGGGAAAAGAGGTTCCTCTGGAATGGACTGAGACATCTGGGGGACTCTTGGAATGGTGGCACGACCCTGGAGTTCCTCTCGCCGTTCCTGTTGAGAGGGCCTCCTCTTGAGATGCGACGGGAACGCCGGGAACTCTTTCCCGACGAAGCAGGGAAAGGATCCCTCATCTCGAGCTACGAGGCGGAAACGGGGCTCCTCTGGATGTGGGCGGGACCCTCGTGATTCCTCTCGAGTGGAGACGGCTAGGTCGGGGAACTTCTTGATTTGCACCAAGGGTGTGAAGGACCCTTTCGAAGTTCCAGAGGTGAGGTGTGATCAGCCTCGAGATGCCTCAGCGGAAATGGGCCTCATCTCGCCTGGAGGGGAGAACCTCCTGGATTTTCTCGAGTTGCGGCAGGTCTTCTCGACTTACGACGGGGACCTCAGGGACCCGCTCTTGTGGCCTCAGGAAAGGCCAGTCCCCATGCGAGTTGCTAGGGGACCTCTCGGGATTCCTCTCCCGTCCATGCCGGGGCCTCAGTCCTTGTGTGGAGTCGGGGCCGGAACCTGAGGATTCCTCTCCAGTGTTGCCATGGATCTTGGGGTGCTTCTGAGTCTCCCCAGGGGAGTCAGGCCTCGTCTCGAGTGGGGGCATGCACGTGCGCTTTCCTCCCGAGCTGCAGCAGTAGTGTCACGCTTCCTGTCACGTGGATCAAGGGATCTGTGGCTTTCCCTCGAGGCTGTCCCTCGAGGCTGTCCCTCGAGGCTTTCCCACGAGGCTTTCCCACAGGGCTGTGCCACGTGCCACCTTGGTGTGAGTCGATCCTCGGCGTGAAAGACGAGCCGGCGAGGGAAAAGAGGTTCCTCTGGAATGGACTGAGACATCTGGGGGACTCTTGGAATGGTGGCACGACCCTGGAGTTCCTCTCGCCGTTCCTGTTGAGAGGGCCTCCTCTTGAGATGCGACGGGAACGCCGGGAACTCTTTCCCGACGAAGCAGGGAAAGGATCCCTCATCTCGAGCTACGAGGCGGAAACGGGGCTCCTCTGGATGTGGGCGGGACCCTCGTGATTCCTCTCGAGTGGAGACGGCTAGGTCGGGGAACTTCTTGATTTGCACCAAGGGTGTGAAGGACCCTTTCGAAGTTCCAGAGGTGAGGTGTGATCAGCCTCGAGACGCCTCAGCGGAAATGGGCCTCATCTCGCCTGGAGGGGAGAACCTCCTGGATTTTCTCGAGTTGCGGCAGGTCTTCTCGACTTACGACGGGGACCTCAGGGACCCGCTCTTGTGGCCTCAGGAAAGGCCAGTCCCCATGCGAGTTGCTAGGGGACCTCTCGGGATTCCTCTCCCGTCCATGCCGGGGCCTCAGTCCTTGTGTGGAGTCGGGGCCGGAAACTGAGGATTCCTCTCCAGTGTTGCCATGGATCTTGGGGTGCTTCTGAGTCTCCCCAGGGGAGTCAGGCCTCGTCTCGAGTGGGGGCATGCACGTGCGCTTTCCTCCCGAGCTGCAGCAGTAGTGTCACGCTTCCTGTCACGTGGATCAAGGGATCTGTGGCTTTCCCTCGAGGCTGTCCCTCGAGGCTTTCCCACGAGGCTTTCCCACAGGGCTGTGCCACGTGCCACCTTGGTGTGAGTCGATCCTCGGCGTGAAAGACGAGCCGGTGAAGGGAAAAGAGGTTCCTCTGGAATGGACTGAGACATCTGGGGGACTCTTGGAATGGTGGCACGACCCTGGAGTTCCTCTCGCCGTTCCTGTAGAGAGGGCCTCCTCTTGAGATGCGACGGGAACGCCGGGAACTCTTTCCCGACGAAGCAGGGAAAGGATCCCTCATCTCGAGCTACGAGGCGGAAACGGGGCTCCTCTGGATGTGGGCGGGACCCTCGTGATTCCTCTCGAGTGGAGACGGCTAGGTCGGGGAACTTCTTGATTTGCACCAAGGGTGTGAAGGACCCTTTCGAAGTTCCAGAGGTGAGGTGTGATCAGCCTCGAGACGCCTCAGCGGAAATGGGCCTCATCTCGCCTGGAGGGGAGAACCTCCTGGATTTTCTCGAGTTGCGGCAGGTCTTCTCGACTTACGACGGGGACCTCAGGGACCCGCTCTTGTGGCCTCAGGAAAGGCCAGTCCCCATGCGAGTTGCTAGGGGACCTCTCGGGATTCCTCTCCCGTCCATGCCGGGGCCTCAGTCCTTGTGTGGAGTCGGGGCCGGAACCTGAGCATTCCTCTCCAGTGTTGCCATGGATCTTGGGGTGCTTCTGAGTCTCCCCAGGGGAGTCAGGCCTCGTCTCGAGTGGGGGCATGCACGTGCGCTTTCCTCCCGAGCTGCAGCAGTAGTGTCACGCTTCCTGTCACGTGGATCAAGGGATCTGTGGCTTTCCCTCGAGGCTGTCCCTCGAGGCTGTCCCTCGAGGCTTTCCCACGAGGCTTTCCCACAGGGCTGTGCCACGTGCCACCTTGGTGTGAGTCGATCCTCGGCGTGAAAGACGAGCCGGCGAGGGAAAAGAGGTTCCTCTGGAATGGACTGAGACATCTGGGGGACTCTTGGAATGGTGGCACGACCCTGGAGTTCCTCTCGCCGTTCCTGTTGAGAGGGCCTCCTCTTGAGATGCGACGGGAACGCCGGGAACTCTTTCCCGACGAAGCAGGGAAAGGATCCCTCATCTCGAGCTACGAGGCGGAAACGGGGCTCCTCTGGATGTGGGCGGGACCCTCGTGATTCCTCTCGAGTGGAGACGGCTAGGTCGGGGAACTTCTTGATTTGCACCAAGGGTGTGAAGGACCCTTTCGAAGTTCCAGAGGTGAGGTGTGATCAGCCTTGAGACGCCTCAGCGGAAATGGGCCTCATCTCGCCTGGAGGGGAGAACCTCCTGGATTTTCTCGAGTTGCGGCAGGTCTTCTCGACTTACGACGGGGACCTCAGGGACCCGCTCTTGTGGCCTCAGGAAAGGCCAGTCCCCATGCGAGTTGCTAGGGGACCTCTCGGGATTCCTCTCCCGTCCATGCCGGGGCCTCAGTCCTTGTGTGGAGTCGGGGCCGGAACCTGAGGATTCCTCTCCAGTGTTGCCATGGATCTTGGGGTGCTTCTGAGTCTCCCCAGGGGAGTCAGGCCTCGTCTCGAGTGGGGGCATGCACGTGCGCTTTCCTCCCGAGCTGCAGCAGTAGTGTCACGCTTCCTGTCACGTGGATCAAGGGATCTGTGGCTTTCCCTCGGGGCTGTCCCTCGAGGCTTTCCCACGAGGCTTTCCCACAGGGCTGTGCCACGTGCCACCTTGGTGTGAGTCGATCCTCGGCGTGAAAGACGAGCCGGCGAGGGAAAAGAGGTTCCTCTGGAATGGACTGAGACATCTGGGGGACTCTTGGAATGGTGGCACGACCCTGGAGTTCCTCTCGCCGTTCCTGTTGAGAGGGCCTCCTCTTGAGATGCGACGGGAACGCCGGGAACTCTTTCCCGACGAAGCAGGGAAAGGATCCCTCATCTCGAGCTACGAGGCGGAAACGGGGCTCCTCTGGATGTGGGCGGGACCCTCGTGATTCCTCTCGAGTGGAGACGGCTAGGTCGGGGAACTTCTTGATTTGCACCAAGGGTGTGAAGGACCCTTTCGAAGTTCCAGAGGTGAGGTGTGATCAGCCTCGAGACGCCTCAGCGGAAATGGGCCTCATCTCGCCTGGAGGGGAGAACCTCCTGGATTTTCTCGAGTTGCGGCAGGTCTTCTCGAGTTACGACGGGGACCTCAGGGACCCGCTCTGGTGGCCTCAGGAAAGGCCAGTCCCCATGCGAGTTGCTAGGGGACCTCTCGGGATTCCTCTCCCGTCCATGCCGGGGCCTCAGTCCTTGTGTGGAGTCGGGGCCGGAACCTGAGGATTCCTCTCCAGTGTTGCCATGGATCTTGGGGTGCTTCTGAGTCTCCCCAGGGGAGTCAGGCCTCGTCTCGAGTGGGGGCATGCACGTGCGCTTTCCTCCCGAGCTGCAGCAGTAGTGTCACGCTTCCTGTCACGTGGATCAAGGGATCTGTGGCTTTCCCTCGAGGCTGTCCCTCGAGGCTGTCCCTCGAGGCTTTCCCACGAGGCTTTCCCACAGGGCTGTGCCACGTGCCACCTTGGTGTGAGTCGATCCTCGGCGTGAAAGACGAGCCGGCGAGGGAAAAGAGGTTCCTCTGGAATGGACTGAGACATCTGGGGGACTCTTGGAATGGTGGCACGACCCTGGAGTTCCTCTCGCCGTTCCTGTTGAGAGGGCCTCCTCTTGAGATGCGACGGGAACGCCGGGAACTCTTTCCCGACGAAGCAGGGAAAGGATCCCTCATCTCGAGATACGAGGCGGAAACGGGGCTCCTCTGGATGTGGGCGGGACCCTCGTGATTCCTCTCGAGTGGAGACGGCTAGGTCGGGGAACTTCTTGATTTGCACCAAGGGTGTGAAGGACCCTTTCGAAGTTCCAGAGGTGAGGTGTGATCAGCCTCGAGACGCCTCAGCGGAAATGGGCCTCATCTCGCCTGGAGGGGAGAACCTCCTGGATTTTCTCGAGTTGCGGCAGGTCTTCTCGACTTACGACGGGGACCTCAGGGACCCGCTCTTGTGGCCTCAGGAAAGGCCAGTCCCCATGCGAGTTGCTAGGGGACCTCTCGGGATTCCTCTCCCGTCCATGCCGGGGCCTCAGTCCTTGTGTGGAGTCGGGGCCGGAACCTGAGCATTCCTCTCCAGTGTTGCCATGGATCTTGGGGTGCTTCTGAGTCTCCCCAGGGGAGTCAGGCCTCGTCTCGAGTGGGGGCATGCACGTGCGCTTTCCTCCCGAGCTGCAGCAGTAGTGTCACGCTTCCTGTCACTTGGATCAAGGGATCTGTGGCTTTCCCTCGAGGCTGTCCCTCGAGGCTGTCCCTCGAGGCTTTCCCACGAGGCTTTCCCACAGGGCTGTGCCACGTGCCACCTTGGTGTGAGTCGATCCTCGGCGTGAAAGACGAGCCGGCGAGGGAAAAGAGGTTCCTCTGGAATGGACTGAGACATCTGGGGGACTCTTGGAATGGTGGCACGACCCTGGAGTTCCTCTCGCCGTTCCTGTTGAGAGGGCCTCCTCTTGAGATGCGACGGGAACGCCGGGAACTCTTTCCCGACGAAGCAGGGAAAGGATCCCTCATCTCGAGCTACGAGGCGGAAACGGGGCTCCTCTGGATGTGGGCGGGACCCTCGTGATTCCTCTCGAGTGGAGACGGCTAGGTCGGGGAACTTCTTGATTTGCACCAAGGGTGTGAAGGACCCTTTCGAAGTTCCAGAGGTGAGGTGTGATCAGCCTTGAGACGCCTCAGCGGAAATGGGCCTCATCTCGCCTGGAGGGGAGAACCTCCTGGATTTTCTCGAGTTGCGGCAGGTCTTCTCGACTTACGACGGGGACCTCAGGGACCCGCTCTTGTGGCCTCAGGAAAGGCCAGTCCCCATGCGAGTTGCTAGGGGACCTCTCGGGATTCCTCTCCCGTCCATGCCGGGGCCTCAGTCCTTGTGTGGAGTCGGGGCCGGAACCTGAGGATTCCTCTCCAGTGTTGCCATGGATCTTGGGGTGCTTCTGAGTCTCCCCAGGGGAGTCAGGCCTCGTCTCGAGTGGGGGCATGCACGTGCGCTTTCCTCCCGAGCTGCAGCAGTAGTGTCACGCTTCCTGTCACGTGGATCAAGGGATCTGTGGCTTTCCCTCGGGGCTGTCCCTCGAGGCTTTCCCACGAGGCTTTCCCACAGGGCTGTGCCACGTGCCACCTTGGTGTGAGTCGATCCTCGGCGTGAAAGACGAGCCGGCGAGGGAAAAGAGGTTCCTCTGGAATGGACTGAGACATCTGGGGGACTCTTGGAATGGTGGCACGACCCTGGAGTTCCTCTCGCCGTTCCTGTTGAGAGGGCCTCCTCTTGAGATGCGACGGGAACGCCGGGAACTCTTTCCCGACGAAGCAGGGAAAGGATCCCTCATCTCGAGCTACGAGGCGGAAACGGGGCTCCTCTGGATGTGGGCGGGACCCTCGTGATTCCTCTCGAGTGGAGACGGCTAGGTCGGGGAACTTCTTGATTTGCACCAAGGGTGTGAAGGACCCTTTCGAAGTTCCAGAGGTGAGGTGTGATCAGCCTCGAGACGCCTCAGCGGAAATGGGCCTCATCTCGCCTGGAGGGGAGAACCTCCTGGATTTTCTCGAGTTGCGGCAGGTCTTCTCGACTTACGACGGGGACCTCAGGGACCCGCTCTTGTGGCCTCAGGAAAGGCCAGTCCCCATGCGAGTTGCTAGGGGACCTCTCGGGATTCCTCTCCCGTCCATGCCGGGGCCTCAGTCCTTGTGTGGAGTCGGGGCCGGAACCTGAGGATTCCTCTCCAGTGTTGCCATGGATCTTGGGGTGCTTCTGAGTCTCCCCAGGGGAGTCAGGCCTCGTCTCGAGTGGGGGCATGCACGTGCGCTTTCCTCCCGAGCTGCAGCAGTAGTGTCACGCTTCCTGTCACGTGGATCAAGGGATCTGTGGCTTTCCCTCGAGGCTGTCCCTCGAGGCTGTCCCTCGAGGCTTTCCCACGAGGCTTTCCCACAGGGCTGTGCCACGTGCCACCTTGGTGTGAGTCGATCCTCGGCGTGAAAGACGAGCCGGCGAGGGAAAAGAGGTTCCTCTGGAATGGACTGAGACATCTGGGGGACTCTTGGAATGGTGGCACGACCCTGGAGTTCCTCTCGCCGTTCCTGTTGAGAGGGCCTCCTCTTGAGATGCGACGGGAACGCCGGGAACTCTTTCCCGACGAAGCAGGGAAAGGATCCCTCATCTCGAGCTACGAGGCGGAAACGGGGCTCCTCTGGATGTGGGCGGGACCCTCGTGATTCCTCTCGAGTGGAGACGGCTAGGTCGGGGAACTTCTTGATTTGCACCAAGGGTGTGAAGGACCCTTTCGAAGTTCCAGAGGGGAGGTGTGATCAGCCTCGAGACGCCTCAGCGGAAATGGGCCTCATCTCGCCTGGAGGGGAGAACCTCCTGGATTTTCTCGAGTTGCGGCAGGTCTTCTCGACTTACGACGGGGACCTCAGGGACCCGCTCTTGTGGCCTCAGGAAAGGCCAGTCCCCATGCGAGTTGCTAGGGGACCTCTCGGGATTCCTCTCCCGTCCATGCCGGGGCCTCAGTCCTTGTGTGGAGTCGGGGCCGGAAACTGAGGATTCCTCTCCAGTGTTGCCATGGATCTTGGGGTGCTTCTGAGTCTCCCCAGGGGAGTCAGGCCTCGTCTCGAGTGGGGGCATGCACGTGCGCTTTCCTCCCGAGCTGCAGCAGTAGTGTCACGCTTCCTGTCACGTGGATCAAGGGATCTGTGGCTTTCCCTCGAGGCTGTCCCTCGAGGCTGTCCCTCGAGGCTTTCCCACGAGGCTTTCCCACAGGGCTGTGCCACGTGCCACCTTGGTGTGAGTCGATCCTCGGCGTGAAAGACGAGCCGGTGAAGGGAAAAGAGGTTCCTCTGGAATGGACTGAGACATCTGGGGGACTCTTGGAATGGTGGCACGACCCTGGAGTTCCTCTCGCCGTTCCTGTAGAGAGGGCCTCCTCTTGAGATGCGACGGGAACGCCGGGAACTCTTTCCCGACGAAGCAGGG
Source organism: Budorcas taxicolor (assembly GCF_023091745.1). Classification (NCBI taxonomy): domain Eukaryota; kingdom Metazoa; phylum Chordata; class Mammalia; order Artiodactyla; family Bovidae; genus Budorcas; species Budorcas taxicolor. The sequence goes on from NW_026291528.1 coordinate 12,396, forward strand.
AAAGGATCCCTCATCTCGAGCTACGAGGCGGAAACGGGGCTCCTCTGGATGTGGGCGGGACCCTCGTGATTCCTCTCGAGTGGAGACGGCTAGGTCGGGGAACTTCTTGATTTGCACCAAGGGTGTGAAGGACCCTTTCGAAGTTCCAGAGGTGAGGTGTGATCAGCCTCGAGACGCCTCAGCGGAAATGGGCCTCATCTCGCCTGGAGGGGAGAACCTCCTGGATTTTCTCGAGTTGCGGCAGGTCTTCTCGAGTTACGACGGGGACCTCAGGGACCCGCTCTGGTGGCCTCAGGAAAGGCCAGTCCCCATGCGAGTTGCTAGGGGACCTCTCGGGATTCCTCTCCCGTCCATGCCGGGGCCTCAGTCCTTGTGTGGAGTCGGGGCCGGAACCTGAGGATTCCTCTCCAGTGTTGCCATGGATCTTGGGGTGCTTCTGAGTCTCCCCAGGGGAGTCAGGCCTCGTCTCGAGTGGGGGCATGCACGTGCGCTTTCCTCCCGAGCTGCAGCAGTAGTGTCACGCTTCCTGTCACGTGGATCAAGGGATCTGTGGCTTTCCCTCGAGGCTGTCCCTCGAGGCTGTCCCTCGAGGCTTTCCCACGAGGCTTTCCCACAGGGCTGTGCCACGTGCCACCTTGGTGTGAGTCGATCCTCGGCGTGAAAGACGAGCCGGCGAGGGAAAAGAGGTTCCTCTGGAATGGACTGAGACATCTGGGGGACTCTTGGAATGGTGGCACGACCCTGGAGTTCCTCTCGCCGTTCCTGTTGAGAGGGCCTCCTCTTGAGATGCGACGGGAACGCCGGGAACTCTTTCCCGACGAAGCAGGGAAAGGATCCCTCATCTCGAGATACGAGGCGGAAACGGGGCTCCTCTGGATGTGGGCGGGACCCTCGTGATTCCTCTCGAGTGGAGACGGCTAGGTCGGGGAACTTCTTGATTTGCACCAAGGGTGTGAAGGACCCTTTCGAAGTTCCAGAGGTGAGGTGTGATCAGCCTCGAGACGCCTCAGCGGAAATGGGCCTCATCTCGCCTGGAGGGGAGAACCTCCTGGATTTTCTCGAGTTGCGGCAGGTCTTCTCGACTTACGACGGGGACCTCAGGGACCCGCTCTTGTGGCCTCAGGAAAGGCCAGTCCCCATGCGAGTTGCTAGGGGACCTCTCGGGATTCCTCTCCCGTCCATGCCGGGGCCTCAGTCCTTGTGTGGAGTCGGGGCCGGAACCTGAGCATTCCTCTCCAGTGTTGCCATGGATCTTGGGGTGCTTCTGAGTCTCCCCAGGGGAGTCAGGCCTCGTCTCGAGTGGGGGCATGCACGTGCGCTTTCCTCCCGAGCTGCAGCAGTAGTGTCACGCTTCCTGTCACGTGGATCAAGGGATCTGTGGCTTTCCCTCGAGGCTGTCCCTCGAGGCTGTCCCTCGAGGCTTTCCCACGAGGCTTTCCCACAGGGCTGTGCCACGTGCCACCTTGGTGTGAGTCGATCCTCGGCGTGAAAGACGAGCCGGCGAGGGAAAAGAGGTTCCTCTGGAATGGACTGAGACATCTGGGGGACTCTTGGAATGGTGGCACGACCCTGGAGTTCCTCTCGCCGTTCCTGTTGAGAGGGCCTCCTCTTGAGATGCGACGGGAACGCCGGGAACTCTTTCCCGACGAAGCAGGGAAAGGATCCCTCATCTCGAGCTACGAGGCGGAAACGGGGCTCCTCTGGATGTGGGCGGGACCCTCGTGATTCCTCTCGAGTGGAGACGGCTAGGTCGGGGAACTTCTTGATTTGCACCAAGGGTGTGAAGGACCCTTTCGAAGTTCCAGAGGTGAGGTGTGATCAGCCTTGAGACGCCTCAGCGGAAATGGGCCTCATCTCGCCTGGAGGGGAGAACCTCCTGGATTTTCTCGAGTTGCGGCAGGTCTTCTCGACTTACGACGGGGACCTCAGGGACCCGCTCTTGTGGCCTCAGGAAAGGCCAGTCCCCATGCGAGTTGCTAGGGGACCTCTCGGGATTCCTCTCCCGTCCATGCCGGGGCCTCAGTCCTTGTGTGGAGTCGGGGCCGGAACCTGAGGATTCCTCTCCAGTGTTGCCATGGATCTTGGGGTGCTTCTGAGTCTCCCCAGGGGAGTCAGGCCTCGTCTCGAGTGGGGGCATGCACGTGCGCTTTCCTCCCGAGCTGCAGCAGTAGTGTCACGCTTCCTGTCACGTGGATCAAGGGATCTGTGGCTTTCCCTCGAGGCTGTCCCTCGAGGCTGTCCCTCGAGGCTTTCCCACGAGGCTTTCCCACAGGGCTGTGCCACGTGCCACCTTGGTGTGAGTCGATCCTCGGCGTGAAAGACGAGCCGGCGAGGGAAAAGAGGTTCCTCTGGAATGGACTGAGACATCTGGGGGACTCTTGGAATGGTGGCACGACCCTGGAGTTCCTCTCGCCGTTCCTGTTGAGAGGGCCTCCTCTTGAGATGCGACGGGAACGCCGGGAACTCTTTCCCGACGAAGCAGGGAAAGGATCCCTCATCTCGAGCTACGAGGCGGAAACGGGGCTCCTCTGGATGTGGGCGGGACCCTCGTGATTCCTCTCGAGTGGAGACGGCTAGGTCGGGGAACTTCTTGATTTGCACCAAGGGTGTGAAGGACCCTTTCGAAGTTCCAGAGGTGAGGTGTGATCAGCCTCGAGACGCCTCAGCGGAAATGGGCCTCATCTCGCCTGGAGGGGAGAACCTCCTGGATTTTCTCGAGTTGCGGCAGGTCTTCTCGAGTTACGACGGGGACCTCAGGGACCCGCTCTGGTGGCCTCAGGAAAGGCCAGTCCCCATGCGAGTTGCTAGGGGACCTCTCGGGATTCCTCTCCCGTCCATGCCGGGGCCTCAGTCCTTGTGTGGAGTCGGGGCCGGAACCTGAGGATTCCTCTCCAGTGTTGCCATGGATCTTGGGGTGCTTCTGAGTCTCCCCAGGGGAGTCAGGCCTCGTCTCGAGTGGGGGCATGCACGTGCGCTTTCCTCCCGAGCTGCAGCAGTAGTGTCACGCTTCCTGTCACGTGGATCAAGGGATCTGTGGCTTTCCCTCGAGGCTGTCCCTCGAGGCTGTCCCTCGAGGCTTTCCCACGAGGCTTTCCCACAGGGCTGTGCCACGTTCCACCTTGGTGTGAGTCGATCCTCGGCGTGAAAGACGAGCCGGCGAGGGAAAAGAGGTTCCTCTGGAATGGACTGAGACATCTGGGGGACTCTTGGAATGGTGGCACGACCCTGGAGTTCCTCTCGCCGTTCCTGTTGAGAGGGCCTCCTCTTGAGATGCGACGGGAACGCCGGGAACTCTTTCCCGACGAAGCAGGGAAAGGATCCCTCATCTCGAGCTACGAGGCGGAAACGGGGCTCCTCTGGATGTGGGCGGGACCCTCGTGATTCCTCTCGAGTGGAGACGGCTAGGTCGGGGAACTTCTTGATTTGCACCAAGGGTGTGAAGGACCCTTTCGAAGTTCCAGAGGTGAGGTGTGATCAGCCTCGAGACGCCTCAGCGGAAATGGGCCTCATCTCGCCTGGAGGGGAGAACCTCCTGGATTTTCTCGAGTTGCGGCAGGTCTTCTCGACTTACGACGGGGACCTCAGGGACCCGCTCTTGTGGCCTCAGGAAAGGCCAGTCCCCATGCGAGTTGCTAGGGGACCTCTCGGGATTCCTCTCCCGTCCATGCCGGGGCCTCAGTCCTTGTGTGGAGTCGGGGCCGGAACCTGAGCAGTCCTCTCCAGTGTTGCCATGGATCTTGGGGTGCTTCTGAGTCTCCCCAGGGGAGTCAGGCCTCGTCTCGAGTGGGGGCATGCACGTGCGCTTTCCTCCCGAGCTGCAGCAGTAGTGTCACGCTTCCTGTCACGTGGATCAAGGGATCTGTGGCTTTCCCTCGAGGCTGTCCCTCGAGGCTGTCCCTCGAGGCTTTCCCACGAGGCTTTCCCACAGGGCTGTGCCACGTGCCACCTTGGTGTGAGTCGATCCTCGGCGTGAAAGACGAGCCGGCGAGGGAAAAGAGGTTCCTCTGGAATGGACTGAGACATCTGGGGGACTCTTGGAATGGTGGCACGACCCTGGAGTTCCTCTCGCCGTTCCTGTTGAGAGGGCCTCCTCTTGAGATGCGACGGGAACGCCGGGAACTCTTTCCCGACGAAGCAGGGAAAGGATCCCTCATCTCGAGCTACGAGGCGGAAACGGGGCTCCTCTGGATGTGGGCGGGACCCTCGTGATTCCTCTCGAGTGGAGACGGCTAGGTCGGGGAACTTCTTGATTTGCACCAAGGGTGTGAAGGACCCTTTCGAAGTTCCAGAGGTGAGGTGTGATCAGCCTCGAGACGCCTCAGCGGAAATGGGCCTCATCTCGCCTGGAGGGGAGAACCTCCTGGATTTTCTCGAGTTGCGGCAGGTCTTCTCGACTTACGACGGGGACCTCAGGGACCCGCTCTTGTGGCCTCAGGAAAGGCCAGTCCCCATGCGAGTTGCTAGGGGACCTCTCGGGATTCCTCTCCCGTCCATGCCGGGGCCTCAGTCCTTGTGTGGAGTCGGGGCCGGAACCTGAGGATTCCTCTCCAGTGTTGCCATGGATCTTGGGGTGCTTCTGAGTCTCCCCAGGGGAGTCAGGCCTCGTCTCGAGTGGGGGCATGCACGTGCGCTTTCCTCCCGAGCTGCAGCAGTAGTGTCACGCTTCCTGTCCCGTGGATGAAGGGATTCTGTGGCTTTCCCTCGAGGCTGTCCCTCGAGGCTTTCCCACGAGGCTTTCCCACAGGGCTGTGCCACGTGCCACCTTGGTGTGAGTCTATCCTCGGCGTGAAAGACGAGCCGGTGAAGGGAAAAGAGGTTCCTCTGGAATGGACTGAGACATCTGGGGGACTCTTGGAATGGTGGCACGACCCTGGAGTTCCTCTCGCCGTTCCTGTTGAGAGGGCCTCCTCTTGAGATGCGACGGGAAGGCCGGGAACTCTTTCCCGACGAAGCAGGGAAAGGATCCCTCATCTCGAGCTACGAGGCGGAAACGGGGCTCCTCTGGATGTGGGCGGGACCCTCGTGATTCCTCTCGAGTGGAGACGGCTAGGTCGGGGAACTTCTTGATTTGCACCAAGGGTGTGAAGGACCCTTTCGAAGTTCCAGAGGTGAGGTGTGATCAGCCTCGAGACGCCTCAGCGGAAATGGGCCTCATCTCGCCTGGAGGGGAGAACCTCCTGGATTTTCTCGAGTTGCGGCAGGTCTTCTCAACTTACGACGGGGACCTCAGGGACACGCTCTTGTGGCCTCAGGAAAGGCCAGTCCCCATGCGAGTTGCTAGGGGACCTCTCGGGATTCCTCTCCCGTCCATGCCGGGGCCTCAGTCCTTGTGTGGAGTCGGGGCCGGAAACTGAGGATTCCTCTCCAGTGTTGCCATGGATCTTGGGGTGCTTCTGAGTCTCCCCAGGGGAGTCAGGCCTCGTCTCGAGTGGGGGCATGCACGTGCGCTTTCCTCCCGAGCTGCAGCAGTAGTGTCACGCTTCCTGTCACGTGGATCAAGGGATCTGTGGCTTTCCCTCGAGGCTGTCCCTCGAGGCTGTCCCTCGAGGCTTTCCCACGAGGCTTTCCCACAGGGCTGTGCCACGTGCCACCTTGGTGTGAGTCGATCCTCGGCGTGAAAGACGAGCCGGTGAAGGGAAAAGAGGTTCCTCTGGAATGGACTGAGACATCTGGGGGACTCTTGGAATGGTGGCACGACCCTGGAGTTCCTCTCGCCGTTCCTGTAGAGAGGGCCTCCTCTTGAGATGCGACGGGAACGCCGGGAACTCTTTCCCGACGAAGCAGGGAAAGGATCCCTCATCTCGAGCTACGAGGCGGAAACGGGGCTCCTCTGGATGTGGGCGGGACCCTCGTGATTCCTCTCGAGTGGAGACGGCTAGGTCGGGGAACTTCTTGATTTGCAGCAAGGGTGTGAAGGACCCTTTCGAAGTTCCAGAGGTGAGGTGTGATCAGCCTCGAGACGCCTCAGCGGAAATGGGCCTCATCTCGCCTGGAGGGGAGAACCTCCTGGATTTTCTCGAGTTGCGGCAGGTCTTCTCGAGTTACGACGGGGACCTCAGGGACACGCTCTTGTGGCCTCAGGAAAGGCCAGTCCCCATGCGAGTTGCTAGGGGACCTCTCGGGATTCCTCTCCCGTCCATGCCGGGGCCTCAGTCCTTGTGTGGAGTTGGGGCCGGAACCTGAGGATTCCTCTCCAGTGTTGCCATGGATCTTGGGGTGCTTCTGAGTCTCCCCAGGGGAGTCAGGCCTCGTCTCGAGTGGGGGCATGCACGTGCGCTTTCCTCCGGAGCTGCAGCAGTAGTGTCACGCTTCCTGTCACGTGGATCAAGGGATCTGTGGCTTTCCCTCAAGGCTGTCCCTCGAGGCTGTCCCTCGAGGCTTTCCCACGAGGCTTTCCCACAGGGCTGTGCCACGTGCCACCTTGGTGTGAGTCGATCCTCGGCGTGAAAGACGAGCCGGCGAGGGAAAAGAGGTTCCTCTGGAATGGACTGAGACATCTGGGGGACTCTTGGAATGGTGGCACGACCCTGGAGTTCCTCTCGCCGTTCCTGTTGAGAGGGCCTCCTCTTGAGATGCGACAGGAACGCCGGGAACTCTTTCCCGTCGAAGCAGGGATAGGATCCCTCATCTCGAGCTACGAGGCGGAAACGGGGCTCCTCTGGATGTGGGCGGGACCCTCGTGATTCCTCTCGAGTGGAGACGGCTAGGTCGGGGAACTTCTTGATTTGCACCAAGGGTGTGAAGGATCCTTTCGAAGTTCCAGAGGTGAGGTGTGATCAGCCTCGAGACGCCTCAGCGGAAATGGGCCTCATCTCGCCTGGAGGGGAGAACCTCCTGGATTTTCTCGAGTTGTGGCAGGTCTTCTCGAGTTACGACGGGGACCTCAGGGACACGATCTTGTGGCCTCAGGAAAGGCCAGTCCCCATGCGAGTTGCTAGGGGACCTCTCGGGATTCCTCTCCCTTCCATGCCGGGGCCTCAGTCCTTGTGTGGAGTCGGGGCCGGAACCTGAGGATTCCTCTCCAGTGTTGCCATGGATCTTGGGGTGCTTCTGAGTCTCCCCAGGGGAGTCAGGCCTCGTCTCGAGTGGGGGCATGCACGTGCGCTTTCCTCCCGAGCTGCAGCAGTAGTGTCACGCTTCCTGTCACGTGGATCAAGGGATCTGTGGCTTTCCCTCGAGGCTGTCCCTCGAGGCTGTCACTCGAGGCTTTCCCACGAGGCTTTCCCACAGGGCTGTGCCACGTGCCACCTTGGTGTGAGTCGATCCTCGGCGTGAAAGACGAGCCGGTGAAGGGAAAAGAGGTTCCTCTGGAATGGACTGAGACATCTGGGGGACTCTTGGAATGGTGGCACGACCCTGGAGTTCCTCTCGCCGTTCCTGTTGAGAGGGCCTCCTCTTGAGATGCGACAGGAACGCCGGGAACTCTTTCCCGACGAAGCAGGGAAAGGATCCCTCATCTCGAGCTACGAGGCGGAAACGGGGCTCCTCTGGATGTGGGCGGGACCCTCGTGATTCCTCTCGAGTGGAGACGGCTAGGTCGGGGAACTTCTTGATTTGCACCAAGGGTGTGAAGGACCCTTTCGAAGTTCCAGAGGTGAGGTGTGATCAGCCTCGAGACGCCTCAGCGGAAATGGGCCTCATCTCGCCTGGAGGGGAGAACCTCCTGGATTTTCTCGAGTTGTGGCAGGTCTTCTCGAGTTACGACGGGGACTTCAGGGACCCGCTCTGGTGGCCTCAGGAAAGGCTAGTCCCCATGCGAGTTGCTAGGGGACCTCTCGGGATTCATCTGCCGTCCATGCCGGGGCCTCAGTCCTTGTGTGGAGTCGGGGCCGGAACCTGAGGATTCCTCTCCAGTGTTGCCATGGATCTTGGGGTGCTTCTGAGTCTCCCCAGGGGAGTCAGGCCTCGTCTCGAGTGGGGGCATGCACGTGCGCTTTCCTCCGGAGCTGCAGCAGTAGTGTCACGCTTCCTGTCACGTGGATCAAGGGATCTGTGGCTTTCCCTCGAGGCTGTCCCTCGAGGCTGTCCCTCGAGGCTTTCCCACGAGGCTTTCCCACAGGGCTGTGCCACGTGCCACCTTGGTGTGAGTCTATCCTCGGCGTGAAAGACGAGCCGGTGAAGGGAAAAGAGGTTCCTCTGGAATGGACTGAGACATCTGGGGGACTCTTGGAATGGTGGCACGACCCTGGAGTTCCTCTCGCCGTTCCTGTAGAGAGGGCCTCCTCTTGAGATGCGACGGGAACGCCGGGAACTCTTTCCCGACGAAGCAGGGAAAGGATCCCTCATCTCGAGCTACGAGGCGGAAACGGGGCTCCTCTGGATGTGGGCGGGACCCTCGTGATTCCTCTCGAGTGGAGACGGGTATGTCGGGGAACTTCTTGATTTGCACCAAGGGTGTGAAGGACCCTTTCGAAGTTCCAGAGGTGAGGTGTGATCAGCCTCGAGACGCCTCAGCGGAAATGGGCCTCATCTCGCCTGGAGGGGAGAACCTCCTGGATTTTCTCGAGTTGCGGCAGGTCTTCTCGAGTTACGACGGGGACCTCAGGGACCCGCTCTTGTGGCCTCAGGAAAGGCCAGTCCCCATGCGAGTTGCTAGGGGACCTCTCGGGATTCCTCTCCCGTCCATGCCGGGGCCTCAGTCCTTGTGTGGAGTCGGGGCCGGAACCTGAGCATTCCTCTCCAGTGTTGCCATGGATCTTGGGGTGCTTCTGAGTCTCCCCAGGGGAGTCAGGCCTCGTCTCGAGTGGGGGCATGCACGTGTGCTTTCCTCCGGAGCTGCAGCAGTAGTGTCACGCTTCCTGTCACGTGGATCAAGGGATCTGTGGCTTTCCCTCAAGGCTGTCCCTCGAGGCTGTCCCTCGAGGCTTTCCCAGGAGGCTTTCCCACAGGGCTGTGCCACGTGCCACCTTGGTGTGAGTCGATCCTCGGCGTGAAAGACGAGCCGGCGAGGGAAAAGAGGTTCCTCTGGAATGGACTGAGACATCTGGGGGACTCTTGGAATGGTGGCACGACCCTGGAGTTCTTCTCGCCGTTCCTGTTGAGAGGGCCTCCTCTTGAGATGCGACGGGAACGCCGGGAACTCTTTCCCGTCGAAGCAGGGATAGGATCCCTCATCTCGAGCTACGAGGCGGAAACGGGGCTCCTCTGGATGTGGGCGGGACCCTCGTGATTCCTCTCGAGTGGAGACGGCTAGGTCGGGGAACTTCTTGATTTGCACCAAGGGTGTGAAGGGCCCTTTCGAAGTTCCAGATGTGAGGTGTGATCAGCCTCGAGACGCCTCAGCGGAAATGGGCCTCATCTCGCCTGGAGGGGAGAACCTCCTGGATTTTCTCGAGTTGTGGCAGGTCTTCTCGAGTTACGACGGGGACCTCAGGGACACGCTCTTGTGGCCTCAGGAAAGGCCAGTCCCCATGCGAGTTGCTAGGGGACCTCTCGGGATTCCTCTCCCTTCCATGCCGGGGCCTCAGTCCTTGTGTGGAGTCGGGACCGGAACCTGAGGATTCCTCTCCAGTGTTGCCATGGATCTTGGGGTGCTTCTGAGTCTCCCCAGGGGAGTCAGGCCTCGTCTCGAGTGGGGGCATGCACGTGCGCTTTCCTCCCGAGCTGCAGCAGTAGTGTCACGCTTCCTGTCACGTGGATCAAGGGATCTGTGGCTTTCCCTCGAGGCTCTCCCTCGAGGCTGTCCCTCGAGGCTTTCCCACGAGGCTTTCCCACAGGGCTGTGCCACGTGCCACCTTGGTGTGAGTCGATCCTCGGCGTGAAAGACGAGCCGGTGAAGGGAAAAGAGGTTCCTCTGGAATGGACTGAGACATCTGGGGGACTCTTGGAATGGTGGCACGACCCTGGAGTTCCTCTCGCCGTTCCTGTTGAGAGGGCCTCCTCTTGAGATGCGACAGGAACGCCGGGAACTCTTTCCCGACGAAGCAGGGAAAGGATCCCTCATCTCGAGCTATGAGGCGGAAACGGGGCTCCTCTGGATGTGGGCGGGACCCTCGTGATTCCTCTCGAGTGGAGACGGCTAGGTCGGGGAACTTCTTGATTTGCACCAAGGGTGTGAAGGACCCTTTCGAAGTTCCAGAGGTGAGGTGTGATCAGCCTCGAGACGCCTCAGCAGAAATGGGCCTCATCTCGCCTGGAGGGGAGAACCTCCTGGATTTTCTCGAGTTGCGGCAGGTCTTCTGGAGTTACGACGGGGACCTCAGGGACCCGCTCTGGTGGCCTCAGGAAAGGCCAGTCCCCATGCGAGTTGCTAGGGGACCTCTCGGGATTCCTCTCCCGTCCATGCCGGGGCCTCAGTCCTTGTGTGGAGTCGGGGCCGGAACCTGAGCATTCCTCTCCAGTGTTGCCATGGATCTTGGGGTGCTTCTGAGTCTCCCCAGGGGAGTCAGGCCTCGTCTCGAGTGGGGGCATGCACGTGCGCTTTCCTCCCGAGCTGCAGCAGTAGTGTCACGCTTCCTGTCACGTGGATCAAGGGATCTGTGGCTTTCCCTCGAGGCTGTCCCTCGAGGCTTTCCCACGAGGCTTTCCCACAGGGCTGTGCCACGTGCCACCTTGGTGTGAGTCGATCCTCGGCGTGAAAGACGAGCCGGTGAAGGGAAAAGAGGTTCCTCTGGAATGGACTGAGACATCTGGGGGACTCTTGGAATGGTGGCACGACCCTGGAGTTCCTCTCGCCGTTCCTGTTGAGAGGGCCTCCTCTTGAGATGCGACGGGAAGGCCGGGAACTCTTTCCCGACGAAGCAGGGAAAGGATCCCTCATCTTGAGCTACGAGGCGGAAACGGGGCTCCTCTGGATGTGGGCGGGACCCTCGTGATTCCTCTCGAGTGGAGACGGCTAGGTCGGGGAACTTCTTGATTTGCACCAAGGGTGTGAAGGACCCTTTCGAAGTTCCAGAGGTGAGGTGTGATCAGCCTCGAGACGCCTCAGCGGAAATGGGCCTCATCTCGCCTGGAGGGGAGAACCTCCTGGATTTTCTCGAGTTGTGGCAGGTCTTCTCGAGTTACGACGGGGACCTCAGGGACCCGCTCTGGTGGCCTCAGGAAAGGCTAGTCCCCATGCGAGTTGCTAGGGGACCTCTCGGGATTCCTCTGCCGTCCATGCCGGGGCCTCAGTCCTTGTGTGGAGTCGGGGCCGGAACCTGAGGATTCCTCTCCAGTGTTGCCATGGATCTTGGGGTGCTTCTGAGTCTCCCCAGGGGAGTCAGGCCTCGTCTCGAGTGGGGGCATGCACGTGCGCTTTCCTCCCGAGCTGCAGCAGTAGTGTCACGCTTCCTGTCACGTGGATCAAGGGATCTGTGGCTTTCCCTCGAGGCTGTCCCTCGAGGGTTTCCCACGAGGCTTTCCCACAGGGCTGTGCCACGTGCCACCTTGGTGTGAGTCGATCCTCGGCGTGAAAGACGAGCCGGTGAAGGGAAAAGAGGTTCCTCTGGAATGGACTGAGACATCTGGGGGACTCTTGGAATGGTGGCACGACCCTGGAGTTCCTCTCGCCGTTCCTGTAGAGAGGGCCTCCTCTTGAAATGCGACGGGAACGCCGGGAACTCTTTCCCGACGAAGCAGGGAAAGGATCCCTCATCTCGAGCTACGAGGCGGAAACGGGGCTCCTCTGGATGTGGGCGGGACCCTCGTGATTCCTCTCGAGTGGAGACGGCTAGGTCGGGGAACTTCTTGATTTGCACCAAGGGTGTGAAGGACCCTTTCGAAGTTCCAGAGGTGAGGTGTGATCAGCCTCGAGACGCCTCAGCGGAAATGGGCCTCATCTCGCCTGGAGGGGAGAACCTCCTGGATTTTCTCGAGTTGCGGCAGGTCTTCTCGAGTTACGACGGGGACCTCAGGGACACGCTCTTGTGGCCTCAGGAAAGGCCAGTCCCCATGCGAGTTGCTAGGGGACCTCTCGGGATTCCTCTCCCGTCCATGCCGGGGCCTCAGTCCTTGTGTGGAGTCGGGGCCGGAACCTGAGGATTCCTCTCCAGTGTTGCCATGGATCTCGGGGTGCTTCTGAGTCTCCCCAGGGGAGTCAGGCCTCGTCTCGAGTGGGGGCATGCACGTGCGCTTTCCTCCCGAGCTGCAGCAGTAGTGTCACGCTTCCTGTCACGTGGATCAAGGGATCTGTGGCTTTCCCTCGAGGCTGTCCCTCGAGGCTTTCCCACGAGGCTTTCCCACAGGGCTGTGCCACGTGCCACCTTGGTGTGAGTCGATCCTCGGCGTGAAAGACGAGCCGGTGAAGGGAAAAGAGGTTCCTCTGGAATGGACTGAGACATCTGGGGGACTCTTGGAATGGTGTCACGACCCTGGAGTTCCTCTCGCCGTTCCTGTTGAGAGGGCCTCCTCTTGACATGCGACGGGAAGGCCGGGAACTCTTTCCCGACGAAGCAGGGAAAGGATCCCTCATCTCGAGCTACGAGGCGGAAACGGGGCTCCTCTGGATGTGGGCGGGACTCTCGTGATTCCTCTCGAGTGGAGACGGCTAGGTCGGGGAACTTCTTGATTTGCACCAAGGGTGTGAAGGACCCTTTCGAAGTTCCAGAGGTGAGGTGTGATCAGCCTCGAGACGCCTCAGCGGAAATGGGCCTCATCTCGCCTGGAGGGGAGAACCTCCTGGATTTTCTCGAGTTGTGGCAGGTCATCTCGAGTTACGACGGGGACCTCAGGGACCCGCTCTGGTGGCCTCAGGAAAGGCTAGTCCCCATGCGAGTTGCTAGGGGACCTCTCGGGATTCCTCTTCCGTCCATGCCGGGGCCTCAGTCCTTGTGTGGAGTCGGGGCCGGAACCTGAGGATTCCTCTCCAGTGTTGCCATGGATCTTGGGGTGCTTCTGAGTCTCCCCAGGGGAGTCAGGCCTCGTCTCGAGTGGGGGCATGCACGTGCGCTTTCCTCCCGAGCTGCAGCAGTAGTGTCACGCTTCCTGTCACGTGGATCAAGGGATCTGTGGCTTTCCCTCGAGGCTGTCCCTCGAGGCTTTCACACGAGGCTTTCCCACAGGGCTGTGCCACGTGCCACCTTGGTGTGAGTCGATCCTCAGCGTGAAAGATAAGCCGGTGAAGGGAAAAGAGGTTCCTCTGGAATGGACTGAGACATCTGGGGGACTCTTGGAATGGTGGCACGACCCTGGAGTTCCTCTCGCCGTTCCTGTTGAGAGGGCCTCCTCTTGAGATGCGACGGGAACGCCGGGAACTCTTTCCCGACGAAGCAGGGAAAGGATCCCTCATCTCGAGCTACGAGGGGGAAACGGGGCTCCTCTGGATGTGGGCGGGACCCTCGTGATTCCTCTCGAGTGGAGACGGCTAGGTCGGGGAACTTCTTGATTTGCACCAAGGGTGTGAAGGACCCTTTCTAAGTTCCAGAGGGGAGGTGTGATCAGCCTCGAGACGCCTCAGCGGAAATGGGCCTCATCTCGCCTGGAGGTGAGAACCTCCTGGATTATCTCGAGATGTGGCAGGTCTTCTCGAGTTACGACGGGGACCTCAGGGACCCGCTCTGGTGGCCTCAGGAAAGGCCAGTCCCCATGCGAGTTGCTAGGGGACCTCTCGGGATTCCTCTCCCGTCCATGCTGGGGCCTCAGTCCTTGTGTGGAGTCGGGGCCGGAACCTGAGCATTCCTCTCCAGTGTTGCCATGGATCCTGGGGTGCTTCTGAGTCTCCCCAGGGGAGTCAGGCCTCGTCTCGAGTGGGGGCATGCACGTGCGCTTTCCTCCCGAGCTGCAGCAGTAGTGTCACGCTTCCTGTCACGTTGATCAAGGGATCTGTGGCTTTCCCTCGAGGCTGTCCCTCGAGGGTTTCCCACGAGGCTTTCCCACAGGGCTGTGCCACGTGCCACCTTGGTGGGAGTCGATCCTCGGCGTGAAAGACGAGCCGGTGAAGGGAAAAGAGGTTCCTCTGGAATGGACTGAGACATCTGGGGGACTCTTGGAATGGTGGCACGACCCTGGAGTTCCTCTCGCCGTTCCTGTTGAGAGGGCCTCCTCTTGAGATGCGACGGGAACGCCGGGAACTCTTTCCCGACGAAGCAGGGAAAGGATCCCTCATCTCGAGCTACGAGGCGGAAACGGGGCTCCTCTGGATGTGGGCGGGACCCTCGTGATTCCTCTCGAGTGGAGACGGGTATGTCGGGGAACTTCTTGATTTGCACCAAGGGTGTGAAGGACCCTTTCGAAGTTCCAGAGGTGAGGTGTGATCAGCCTCGAGACGCCTCAGCGGAAATGGGCCTCATCTCGGCTGGAGGGGAGAACCTCCTGGATTTTCTCGAGTTGCGGCAGGTCTTCTCGAGTTACGACGGGGACCTCAGGGACCCGCTCTGGTGGCCTCAGGAAAGGCCAGTCCCCATGCGAGTTGCTAGGGGACCTCTCGGGATTCCTCTCCCGTCCATGCCGGGGCCTCAGTCCTTGTGTGGAGTCGGGGCCGGAACCTGAGGATTCCTCTCCAGTGTTGCCATGGATCTTGGGGTGCTTCTGAGTCTCCCCAGGGGAGTCAGGCCTCGTCTCGAGTGGGGGCATGCACGTGCGCTTTCCTCCCGAGCTGCAGCAGTAGTGTCACGCTTCCTGTCACGTGGATCAAGGGATCTGTGGCTGTCCCTCGAGGCTGTCCCTCGAGGCTTTCCCACGAGGCTTTCCCACAGGGCTGTGCCACGTGCCACCTTGGTGTGAGTCGATCCTCGGCGTGAAAGACGAGCCGGTGAAGGGAAAAGAGGTTCCTCTGGAATGGACTGAGACATCTGGGGGACTCTTGGAATGGTGGCACGACCCTGGAGTTCCTCTCGCCGTTCCTGTTGAGAGGGCCTCCTCTTGACATGCGACGGGAAGGCCGGGAACTCTTTCCCGACGAAGCAGGGAAAGGATCCCTCATCTCGAGCTACGAGGCGGAAACGGGGCTCCTCTGGATGTGGGCGGGACTCTCGTGATTCCTCTCGAGTGGAGACGGCTAGGTCGGGGAACTTCTTGATTTGCACCAAGGGTGTGAAGGACCCTTTCGAAGTTCCAGAGGTGAGGTGTGATCAGCCTCGAGACGCCTCAGCGGAAATGGGCCTCATCTCGCCTGGAGGGGAGAACCTCCTGGATTTTCTCGAGTTGTGGCAGGTCATCTCGAGTTACGACGGGGACCTCAGGGACCCGCTCTGGTGGCCTCAGGAAAGGCTAGTCCCCATGCGAGTTGCTAGGGGACCTCTCGGGATTCCTCTGCCGTCCATGCCGGGGCCTCAGTCCTTGTGTGGAGTCGGGGCCGGAACCTGAGGATTCCTCTCCAGTGTTGCCATGGATCTTGGGGTGCTTCTGAGTCTCCCCAGGGGAGTCAGGCCTCGTCTCGAGTGGGGGCATGCACGTGCGCTTTCCTCCCGAGCTGCAGCAGTAGTGTCACGCTTCCTGTCACGTGGATCAAGGGATCTGTGGCTTTCCCTCGAGGCTGTCCCTCGAGGCTTTCACACGAGGCTTTCCCACAGGGCTGTGCCACGTGCCACCTTGGTGTGAGTCGATCCTCAGCGTGAAAGATAAGCCGGTGAAGGGAAAAGAGGTTCCTCTGGAATGGACTGAGACATCTGGGGGACTCTTGGAATGGTGGCACGACCCTGGAGTTCCTCTCGCCGTTCCTGTTGAGAGGGCCTCCTCTTGAGATGCGACGGGAACGCCGGGAACTCTTTCCCGACGAAGCAGGGAAAGGATCCCTCATCTCGAGCTACGAGGCGGAAACGGGGCTCCTCTGGATGTGGGCGGGACCCTCGTGATTCCTCTCGAGTGGAGACGGCTAGGTCGGGGAACTTCTTGATTTGCACCAAGGGTGTGAAGGACCCTTTCGAAGTTCCAGAGGGGAGGTGTGATCAGCCTCGAGACGCCTCAGCGGAAATGGGCCTCATCTCGCCTGGAGGTGAGAACCTCCTGGATTATCTCGAGATGTGGCAGGTCTTCTCGAGTTACGACGGGGACCTCAGGGACCCGCTCTGGTGGCCTCAGGAAAGGCCAGTCCCCATGCGAGTTGCTAGGGGACCTCTCGGGATTCCTCTCCCGTCCATGCCGGGGCCTCAGTCCTTGTGTGGAGTCGGGGCCGGAACCTGAGCATTCCTCTCCAGTGTTGCCATGGATCCTGGGGTGCTTCTGAGTCTCCCCAGGGGAGTCAGGCCTCGTCTCGAGTGGGGGCATGCACGTGCGCTTTCCTCCCGAGCTGCAGCAGTAGTGTCACGCTTCCTGTCACGTGGATCAAGGGATCTGTGGCTTTCCCTCGAGGCTGTCCCTCGAGGGTTTCCCACGAGGCTTTCCCACAGGGCTGTGCCACGTGCCACCTTGGTGGGAGTCGATCCTCGGCGTGAAAGACGAGCCGGTGAAGGGAAAAGAGGTTCCTCTGGAATGGACTGAGACATCTGGGGGACTCTTGGAATGGTGGCACGACCCTGGAGTTCCTCTCGCCGTTCCTGTTGAGAGGGCCTCCTCTTGAGATGCGACGGGAACGCTGGGAACTCTTTCCCGACGAAGCAGGGAAAGGATCCCTCATCTCGAGCTACGAGGCGGAAACGGGGCTCCTCTGGATGTGGGCGGGACCCTCGTGATTCCTCTCGAGTGGAGACTTGTATGTCGGGGAACTTCTTGATTTGCACCAAGGGTGTGAAGGACCCTTTCGAAGTTCCAGAGGTGAGGTGTGATCAGCCTCGAGACGCCTCAGCGGAAATGGGCCTCATCTCGCCTGGAGGGGAGAACCTCCTGGATTTTCTCGAGTTGCGGCAGGTCTTCTCGAGTTACGACGGGGACCTCAGGGACCCGCTCTGGTGGCCTCAGGAAAGGCCAGTCCCCATGCGAGTTGCTAGGGGACCTCTCGGGATTCCTCTCCCGTCCATGCCGGGGCCTCAGTCCTTGTGTGGAGTCGGGGCCGGAACCTGAGGATTCCTCTCCAGTGTTGCCATGGATCTTGGGGTGCTTCTGAGTCTCCCCAGGGGAGTCAGGCCTCGTCTCGAGTGGGGGCATGCACGTGCGCTTTCCTCCCGAGCTGCAGCAGTAGTGTCACGCTTCCTGTCACGTGGATCAAGGGATCTGTGGCTGTCCCTCGAGGCTGTCCCTCGAGGCTTTCCCACGAGGCTTTCCCACAGGGCTGTGCCACGTGCCACCTTGGTGTGAGTCGATCCTCGGCGTGAAAGACGAGCCGGTGAAGGGAAAAGAGGTTCCTCTGGAATGGACTGAGACATCTGGGGGACTCTTGGAATGGTGGCACGACCCTGGAGTTCCTCTCGCCGTTCCTGTTGAGAGGGCCTCCTCTTGAGATGCGACAGGAACGCCGGGAACTCTTTCCCGACGAAGCAGGGAAAGGATCCCTCATCTCGAGCTACGAGGCGGAAACGGGGCTCCTCTGGATGTGGGCGGGACCCTCGTGATTCCTCTCGAGTGGAGACGGCTAGGTCGGGGAACTTCTTGATTTGCACCAAGGGTGTGAAGGACCCTTTCGAAGTTCCAGAGGTGAGGTGTGATCAGCCTCGAGACGCCTCAGCGGAAATGGGCCTCATCTCGCCTGGAGGGGAGAACCTCCTGGATTTTCTCGAGTTGCGGCAGGTCTTCTCGACTTACGACGGGGACCTCAGGGACCCGCTCTTGTGGCCTCAGGAAAGGCCAGTCCCCATGCGAGTTGCTAGGGGACCTCTCGGGATTCCTCTCCCGTCCATGCCGGGGCCTCAGTCCTTGTGTGGAGTCGGGGCCGGAACCTGAGGATTCCTCTCCAGTGTTGCCATGGATCTTGGGGTGCTTCTGAGTCTCCCCAGGGGAGTCAGGCCTCGTCTCGAGTGGGGGCATGCACGTGCGCTTTCCTCCCGAGCTGCAGCAGTAGTGTCACGCTTCCTGTCACGTGGATCAAGGGATCTGTGGCTTTCCCTCGAGGCTGTCCCTCGAGGCTGTCCCTCGAGGCTTTCCCACGAGGCTTTCCCACAGGGCTGTGCCACGTGCCACCTTGGTGTGAGTCGATCCTCGGCGTGAAAGACGAGCCGGTGAAGGGAAAAGAGGTTCCTCTGGAGTGGACTGAGACATCTGGGGGACTCTTGGAATGGTGGCACGACCCTGGAGTTCCTCTCGCCGTTCCTGTAGAGAGGGCCTCCTCTTGAGATGCGACGGGAACGCCGGGAACTCTTTCCCGACGAAGCAGGGAAAGGATCCCTCATCTCGAGCTACGAGGCGGAAACGGGGCTCCTCTGGATGTGGGCGGGACCCTCGTGATTCCTCTCGAGTGGAGACGGCTAGGTCGGGGAACTTCTTGATTTGCACCAAGGGTGTGAAGGACCCTTTCGAAGTTCCAGAGGGGAGGTGTGATCAGCCTCGAGACGCCTCAGCGGAAATGGGCCTCATCTCGCCTGGAGGGGAGAACCTCCTGGATTATCTCGAGATGTGGCAGGTCTTCTCGAGTTACGACGGGGACCTCAGGGACCCGCTCTGGTGGCCTCAGGAAAGGCCAGTCCCCATGCGAGTTGCTAGGGGACCTCTCGGGATTCCTCTCCCGTCCATGCCGGGGCCTCAGTCCTTGTGTGGAGTCGGGGCCGGAACCTGAGCATTCCTCTCCAGTGTTGCCATGGATCCTGGGGTGCTTCTGAGTCTCCCCAGGGGAGTCAGGCCTCGTCTCGAGTGGGGGCATGCACGTGCGCTTTCCTCCCGAGCTGCAGCAGTAGTGTCACGCTTCCTGTCACGTGGATCAAGGGATCTGTGGCTTTCCCTCGAGGCTGTACCTCGAGGGTTTCCCACGAGGCTTTCCCACAGGGCTGTGCCACGTGCCACCTTGGTGGGAGTCGATCCTCGGCGTGAAAGACGAGCCGGTGAAGGGAAAAGAGGTTCCTCTGGAATGGACTGAGACATCTGGGGGACTCTTGGAATGGTGGCACGACCCTGGAGTTCCTCTCGCCGTTCCTGTAGAGAGGGCCTCCTCTTGAGATGCGACGGGAAGGCCGGGAACTCTTTCCCGACGAAGCAGGGAAAGGATCCCTCATCTCGAGCTACGAGGCGGAAACGGGGCTCCTCTGAATGTGGGCGGGACCCTCGTGATTCCTCTCGAGTGGAGACGGGTATGTCGGGGAACTTCTTGATTTGCACCAAGGGTGTGAAGGACCCTTTCGAAGTTCCAGAGGTGAGGTGTGATCAGCCTCGAGACGCCTCAGCGGAAATGGGCCTCATCTCGCCTGGAGGGGAGAACCTCCTGGATTTTCTCGAGTTGCGGCAGGTCTTCTCGAGTTACGACGGGGACCTCAGGGACCCGCTCTGGTGGCCTCAGGAAAGGCCAGTCCCCATGCGAGTTGCTAGGGGACCTCTCGGGATTCCTCTCCCGTCCATGCCGGGGCCTCAGTCCTTGTGTGGAGTCGGGGCCGGAACCTGAGGATTCCTCTCCAGTGTTGCCATGGATCTTGGGGTGCTTCTGAGTCTCCCCAGGGGAGTCAGGCCTCGTCTCGAGTGGGGGCATGCACGTGCGCTTTCCTCCCGAGCTGCAGCAGTAGTGTCACGCTTCCTGTCACGTGGATCAAGGGATCTGTGGCTGTCCCTCGAGGCTGTCCCTCGAGGCTTTCCCACGAGGCTTTCCCACAGGGCTGTGCCACGTGCCACCTTGGTGTGAGTCGATCCTCGGCGTGAAAGACGAGCCGGTGAAGGGAAAAGAGGTTCCTCTGGAATGGACTGAGACATCTGGGGGACTCTTGGAATGGTGGCACGACCCTGGAGTTCCTCTCGCCGTTCCTGTTGAGAGGGCCTCCTCTTGAGATGCGACAGGAACGCCGGGAACTCTTTCCCGACGAAGCAGGGAAAGGATCCCTCATCTCGAGCTACGAGGCGGAAACGGGGCTCCTCTGGATGTGGGCGGGACCCTCGTGATTCCTCTCGAGTGGAGACGGCTAGGTCGGGGAACTTCTTGATTTGCACCAAGGGTGTGAAGGACCCTTTCGAAGTTCCAGAGGTGAGGTGTGATCAGCCTCGAGACGCCTCAGCGGAAATGGGCCTCATCTCGCCTGGAGGGGAGAACCTCCTGGATTTTCTCGAGTTGCGGCAGGTCTTCTCGACTTACGACGGGGACCTCAGGGACCCGCTCTGGTGGCCTCAGGAAAGGCCAGTCCCCATGCGAGTTGCTAGGGGACCTCTCGGGATTCCTCTCCCGTCCATGCCGGGGCCTCAGTCCTTGTGTGGAGTCGGGGCCGGAACCTGAGGATTCCTCTCCAGTGTTGCCATGGATCTTGGGGTGCTTCTGAGTCTCCCCAGGGGAGTCAGGCCTCGTCTCGAGTGGGGGCATGCACGTGCGCTTTCCTCCCGAGCTGCAGCAGTAGTGTCACGCTTCCTGTCACGTGGATCAAGGGATCTGTGGTTTTCCCTCGAGGCTGTCCCTCGAGGCTTTCCCACGAGGCTTTCCCACAGGGCTGTGCCACGTGCCACCTTGGTGTGAGTCGATCCTCGGCGTGAAAGACGAGCCGGTGAAGGCAAAAGAGGTTCCTCTGGAATGGACTGAGACATCTGGGGGACTCTTGGAATGGTGGCACGACCCTGGAGTTCCTCTCGCCGTTCCTGTTGAGAGGGCCTCCTCTTGAGATGCGACGGGAACGCCGGGAACTCTTTCCCGACGAAGCAGGGAAAGGATCCCTCATCTCGAGCTACGAGGCGGAAACGGGGCTCCTCTGGATGTGGGCGGGACCCTCGTGATTCCTCTCGAGTGGAGACGGCTAGGTCGGGGAACTTCTTGATTTGCACCAAGGGTGTGAAGGACCCTTTCGAAGTTCCAGAGGTGAGGTGTGATCAGCCTCGAGACGCCTCAGCGGAAATGGGCCTCATCTCGCCTGGAGGGGAGAACCTCCTGGATTTTCTCGAGTTGCGGCAGGTCTTCTCGACTTACGACGGGGACCTCAGGGACCCGCTCTTGTGGCCTCAGGAAAGGCCAGTCCCCATGCGAGTTGCTAGGGGACCTCTCGGGATTCCTCTCCCGTCCATGCCGGGGCCTCAGTCCTTGTGTGGAGTCGGGGCCGGAACCTGAGGATTCCTCTCCAGTGTTGCCATGGATCTTGGGGTGCTTCTGAGTCTCCCCAGGGGAGTCAGGCCTCGTCTCGAGTGGGGGCATGCACGTGCGCTTTCCTCCCGAGCTGCAGCAGTAGTGTCACGCTTCCTGTCACGTGGATCAAGGGATCTGTGGCTTTCCCTCGAGGCTGTCCCTCGAGGCTGTCCCTCGAGGCTTTCCCACGAGGCTTTCCCACAGGGCTGTGCCACGTGCCACCTTGGTGTGAGTCGATCCTCGGCGTGAAAGACGAGCCGGTGAAGGGAAAAGAGGTTCCTCTGGAGTGGACTGAGACATCTGGGGGACTCTTGGAATGGTGGCACGACCCTGGAGTTCCTCTCGCCGTTCCTGTAGAGAGGGCCTCCTCTTGAGATGCGACGGGAACGCCGGGAACTCTTTCCCGACGAAGCAGGGAAAGGATCCCTCATCTCGAGCTACGAGGCGGAAACGGGGCTCCTCTGGATGTGGGCGGGACCCTCGTGATTCCTCTCGAGTGGAGACGGCTAGGTCGGGGAACTTCTTGATTTGCACCAAGGGTGTGAAGGACCCTTTCGAAGTTCCAGAGGGGAGGTGTGACCAGCCTCGAGACGCCTCAGCGGAAATGGGCCTCATCTCGCCTGGAGGGGAGAACCTCCTGGATTATCTCGAGATGTGGCAGGTCTTCTCGAGTTACGACGGGGACCTCAGGGACCCGCTCTGGTGGCCTCAGGAAAGGCCAGTCCCCATGCGAGTTGCTAGGGGACCTCTCGGGATTCCTCTCCCGTCCATGCCGGGGCCTCAGTCCTTGTGTGGAGTCGGGGCCGGAACCTGAGCATTCCTCTCCAGTGTTGCCATGGATCCTGGGGCGCTTCTGAGTCTCCCCAGGGGAGTCAGGCCTCGTCTCGAGTGGGGGCATGCACGTGCGCTTTCCTCCCGAGCTGCAGCAGTAGTGTCACGCTTCCTGTCACGTGGATCAAGGGATCTGTGGCTTTCCCTCGAGGCTGTCCCTCGAGGGTTTCCCACGAGGCTTTCCCACAGGGCTGTGCCACGTGCCACCTTGGTGGGAGTCGATCCTCGGCGTGAAAGACGAGCCGGTGAAGGGAAAAGAGGTTCCTCTGGAATGGACTGAGACATCTGGGGGACTCTTGGAATGGTGGCACGACCCTGGAGTTCCTCTCGCCGTTCCTGTAGAGAGGGCCTCCTCTTGAGATGCGACGGGAAGGCCGGGAACTCTTTCCCGACGAAGCAGGGAAAGGATCCCTCATCTCGAGCTACGAGGCGGAAACGGGGCTCCTCTGAATGTGGGCGGGACCCTCGTGATTCCTCTCGAGTGGAGACGGGTATGTCGGGGAACTTCTTGATTTGCACCAAGGGTGTGAAGGACCCTTTCGAAGTTCCAGAGGTGAGGTGTGATCAGGCTCGAGACGCCTCAGCGGAAATGGGCCTCATCTCGCCTGGTGGGGAGAACCTCCTGGATTTTCTCGAGTTGCGGCAGGTCTTCTCGAGTTACAACGGGGACCTCAGGGACCCGCTCTGGTGGCCTCAGGAAAGGCCAGTCCCCATGCGAGTTGCTAGGGGACCTCTCGGGATTCCTCTCCCGTCCATGCCGGGGCCTCAGTCCTTGTGTGGAGTCGGGGCCGGAACCTGAGCATTCCTCTCCAGTGTTGCCATGGATCTTGGGGTGCTTCTGAGTCTCCCCAGGGGAGTCAGGCCTCGTCTCGAGTGGGGGCATGCACGTGCGCTTTCCTCCCGAGCTGCAGCAGTAGTGTCACGCTTCCTGTCACGTGGATCAAGGGATCTGTGGCTTTCCCTCGAGGCTGTCCCTCGAGGCTTTCCCACAGGGCTGTGCCACGTGCCACCTTGGTGTGAGTCGATCCTCGGCGTGAAAGACGAGCCGGTGAAGGGAAAAGAGGTTCCTCTGGAATGGACTGAGACATCTGGGGGACTCTTGGAATGGTGGCACGACCCTGGAGTTCCTCTCGCCGTTCCTGTAGAGAGGGCCTCCTCTTGAGATGCGACGGGAAGGCCGGGAACTCTTTCCCGACGAAGCAGGGAAAGGATCCCTCATCTCGAGCTACGAGGCGGAAACGGGGCTCCTCTGGATGTGGGCGGGACCCTCGTGATTCCTCTCGAGTGGAGACGGGTATGTCGGGGAACTTCTTGATTTGCACCAAGGGTGTGAAGGACCCTTTCGAAGTTCCAGAGGGGAGGTGTGATCAGCCTCGAGACGCCTCAGCGGAAATGGGCCTCATCTCGCCTGGAGGGGAGAACCTCCTGGATTTTCTCGAGTTGCGGCAGGTCTTCTCGAGTTACGACGGGGACCTCAGGGACCCGCTCTGGTGGCCTCAGGAAAGGCCAGTCACCATGCGAGTTGCTAGGGGACCTCTCGGTATTCCTCTCCCGTCCATGCCGGGGCCTCAGTCCTTGTGTGGAGTCGGGGCCGGAACCTGAGGATTCCTCTCCAGTGTTGCCATGGATCTTGGGGTGCTTCTGAGTCTCCCCAGGGGAGTCAGGCCTCGTCTCGAGTGGGGGCATGCACGTGCGCTTTCCTCCCGAGCTGCAGCAGTAGTGTCACGCTTCCTGTCACGTGGATCAAGGGATCTGTGGCTTTCCCTCGAGGCTGTCCCTCGAGGCTTTCCCACGAGGCTTTCCCACAGGGCTGTGCCACGTGCCTCCTTGGTGTGAGTCGATCCTCGGCGTGAAAGACGAGCCGGTGAAGGGAAAAGAGGTTCCTCTGGAATGGACTGAGACATATGGGGGACTCTTGGAATGGTGGCACGACCCTGGAGTTCCTCTCGCCGTTACTGTAGAGAGGGCCTCCTCTTGAAATGCGACGGGAAGGCCGGGAAATCTTTCCCGACGAAGCAGGGAAAGGATCCCTCATCTCGAGCTACGAGGCGGAAACGGGGCTCCTCTGAATGTGGGCGGGACCCTCCTGATTCCTCTCGAGTGGAGACGGGTATGTCGGGGATCTTCTTGATTTGCACCAAGGGTGTGAAGGACCCTTTCGAAGTTCCAGAGGGGAGGTGTGATCAGCCTCGAGACGCCTCAGCGGAAATGGGCCTCATCTCGCCTGGAGGGGAGAACCTCCTGGATTTTCTCGAGTTGCGGCAGGTCTTCTCGAGTTACGACGGGGACCTCAGGGACCCGCTCTGGTGGCCTCAGGAAAGGCCAGTCCCCATGCGAGTTTCTAGGGGCCCTCTCGGGATTCCTCTCCCGTCCATGCCGGGGCCTCAGTCCTTGTGTGGAGTCGGGGCCGGAACCTGAGGATTCCTCTCCAGTGTTGCCATGGATCTTGGGGTGCTACTGAGTCTCCCCAGGGGAGTCAGGCCTCGTCTCGAGTGGGGGCATGCACGTGCGCTTTCCTCCCGAGCTGCAGCAATAGTGTCACGCTTCCTGTCACGTGGATCAAGGGATCTGTGGCTTTCCCTCGAGGCTGTCCCTCGAGGCTTTCCCACGAGGCTTTCCCACAGGGCTGTGCCACGTGCCACCTTGGTGTGAGTCGATCCTCGGCGTGAAAGACGAGCCGGTGAAGGGAAAAGAGGTTCCTCTGGAATGGACTGAGACATCTGGGGGACTCTTGGAATGGTGGCACGACCCTGGAGTTCCTCTCGCCGTTCCTGTAGAGAGGGCCTCCTCTTGAGATGCGACGGGAAGGCCGGGAACTCTTTCCCGACGAAGCAGGGAAAGGATCCCTCATCTCGAGCTACGAGGCGGAAACGGGGCTCCTCTGGATGTGGGCGGGACCCTCGTGATTCCTCTCGAGTGGAGACGGGTATGTCGGGGAACTTCTTGATTTGCACCAAGGGTGTGAAGGACCCTTTCGAAGTTCCAGAGGGGAGGTGTGATCAGCCTCGAGACGCCTCAGCGGAAATGGGCCTCATCTCGCCTGGAGGGGAGAACCTCCTGGATTTTCTCGAGTTGCGGCAGGTCTTCTCGAGTTACGACTGGGACCTCAGGGACCCGCTCTGGTGGCCTCAGGAAAGGCCAGTAACCATGCGAGTTGCTAGGGGACCTCTCGGTATTCCTCTCCCGTCCATGCCGGGGCCTCAGTCCTTGTGTGGAGTCGGGGCCGGAACCTGAGGATTCCTCTCCAGTGTTGCCATGGATCTTGGGGTGCTTCTGAGTCTCCCCAGGGGAGTCAGGCCTCGTCTCGAGTGGGGGCATGCACGTGCGCTTTCCTCCCGAGCTGCAGCAGTAGTGTCACGCTTCCTGTCACGTGGATCAAGGGATCTGTGGCTTTCCCTCGAGGCTGTCCCTCGAGGCTTTCCCACAGGGCTGTGCCACGTGCCACCTTGGTGTGAGTCGATCCTCGGCGTGAAAGACGAGCCGGTGAAGGCAAAAGAGGTTCCTCTGGAATGGACTGAGACATCTGGGGGACTCTTGGAATGGTGGCACGACCCTGGAGTTCCTCTCGCCGTTCCTGTTGAGAGGGCCTGCTCTTGAGATGCGACGGGACGGCCGGGAACTCTTTCCCGACGAAGCAGGGAAAGGATCCCTCATCTCGAGCTACGAGGCGGAAACAGGGCTCCTCTGGATGTGGGCGGGACCCTCGTGATTCCTCTCGAGTGGAGACGGCTAGGTCGGGGAACTTCTTGATTTGCACCAAGGGTGTGAAGGAGCCTTTCGAAGTTCCAGAGGTGAGGTGTGATCAGCCTCGAGACGCCTCAGCGGAAATGGGCCTCATCTCGCCTGGAGGGGAGAACCTCCTGGATTTTCTCGAGTTGCGGCAGGTCTTCTCGAGTTACGACGGGGACCTCAGGGACCCGCTCTGGTGGCCTC
This sequence comes from Budorcas taxicolor, assembly GCF_023091745.1. NCBI lineage: Eukaryota > Metazoa > Chordata > Mammalia > Artiodactyla > Bovidae > Budorcas > Budorcas taxicolor. Next base: position 38,122 of record NW_026291528.1, read on the forward strand.
AGGAAAGGCCAGTCCCCATGCGAGTTGCTAGGGGACCTCTCGGGATTCCTCTCCCGTCCATGCCGGGGCCTCAGTCCTTGTGTGGAGTCGGGGCCGGAACCTGAGGATTCCTCTCCAGTGTTGCCATGGATCTTGGGGTGCTTCTGAGTCTCCCCAGGGGAGTTAGGCCTCGTCTCGCGTGGGGGCATGCACGTGCGCTTTCCTCCCGAGCTTCAGCAATAGTGTCACGCTTCCTGTCACGTGGATCAAGGGATCTGTGGCTTTCCCTCGAGGCTGTCCCTCGAGGCTTTCCCACGAGGCTTTCCCACAGGGCTGTGCCACCTTGTTGTGAGTCGATCCTCGGCGTGAAAGACGAGCCGGTGAAGGGAAAAGAGGTTCCTCTGGAATGGACTGAGACATCTGGGGGACTCTTGGAATGGTGGCACGACCCTGGAGTTCCTCTCGCCGTTCCTGTTGAGAGGGCCTCCTCTTGAGATGCGACGGGAACGCCGGGAACTCTTTCCCGACGAAGCAGGGAAAGGATCCCTCATCTCGAGCTACGAGGCGGAAACGGGGCTCCACTGGATGTGGGCGGGACCCTCGTGATTCCTCTCGAGTGGAGACGGGTATGTCGGGGAACTTCTTGATTTGCACCAAGGGTGTGAAGGAGCCTTTCAAAGTTCCAGAGGGGAGGTGTGATCAGCCTCGAGACGCCTCAGCAGAAATGGGCCTCATCTCGCCTGGAGGGGAGAACCTCCTGGATTTTCTCGAGTTGCGGCAGGTCTTCTCGAGTTACGACGGGGACCTCAGGGACCCGCTCTGGTGGCCTCAGGAAAGGCCAGTCCCCATGCGAGTTTCTAGGGGCCCTCTCGGGATTCCTCTCCCGTCCATGCCGGGGCCTCAGTCCTTGTGTGGAGTCGGGGCCGGAACCTGAGGATTCCTCTCCAGTGTTGCCATGGATCTTGGGGTGCTACTGAGTCTCCCCAGGGGAGTCAGGCCTCGTCTCGAGTGGGGGCATGCACGTGCGCTTTCCTCCGGAGCTGCAGCAGTAGTGTCACGCTTCCTGTCACGTGGATCAAGGGATCTGTGGCTTTCCCTCGAGGCTGTCCCTCGAGGCTTTCCCACGAGGCTTTCCCACAGGGCTGTGCCACGTGCCACCTTGGTGTGAGTCGATCCTCGGCGTGAAAGACGAGCCGGTGAAGGGAAAAGAGGTTCCTCTGGAATGGACTGAGACATCTGGGGGACTCTTGGAATGGTGGCACGACCCTGGAGTTCCTCTCGCCGTTCCTGTAGAGAGGGCCTCCTCTTGAGATGCGACGGGAAGGCCGGGAACTCTTTCCCGACGAAGCAGGGAAAGGATCCCTCATCTCGAGCTACGAGGCGGAAACGGGGCTCCTCTGGATGTGGGCGGGACCCTCGTGATTCCTCTCGAGTGGAGACGGGTATGTCGGGGAACTTCTTGATTTGCACCAAGGGTGTGAAGGACCCTTTCGAAGTTCCAGAGGGGAGGTGTGATCAGCCTCGAGACGCCTCAGCGGAAATGGGCCTCATCTCGCCTGGAGGGGAGAACCTCCTGGATTTTCTCGAGTTGCGGCAGGTCTTCTCGAGTTACGACGGGGACCTCAGGGACCCGCTCTGGTGGCCTCAGGAAAGGCCAGTCACCATGCGAGTTGCTAGGGGACCTCTCGGTATTCCTCTCCCGTCCATGCCGGGGCCTCAGTCCTTGTGTGGAGTCGGGGCCGGAACCTGAGGATTCCTCTCCAGTGTTGCCATGGATCTTGGGGTGCTTCTGAGTCTCCCCAGGGGAGTCAGGCCTCGTCTCGAGTGGGGGCATGCACGTGCGCTTTCCTCCCGAGCTGCAGCAGTAGTGTCACGCTTCCTGTCACGTGGATCAAGGGATCTGTGGCTTTCCCTCGAGGCTGTCCCTCGAGGCTTTCCCACGAGGCTTTCCCACAGGGCTGTGCCACGTGCCTCCTTGGTGTGAGTCGATCCTCGGTGTGAAAGACGAGCCGGTGAAGGGAAAAGAGGTTCCTCTGGAATGGACTGAGACATATGGGGGACTCTTGGAATGGTGGCACGACCCTGGAGTTCCTCTCGCCGTTACTGTAGAGAGGGCCTCCTCTTGAAATGCGACGGGAAGGCCGGGAAATCTTTCCCGACGAAGCAGGGAAAGGATCCCTCATCTCGAGCTACGAGGCGGAAACGGGGCTCCTCTGAATGTGGGCGGGACCCTCCTGATTCCTCTCGAGTGGAGACGGGTATGTCGGGGATCTTCTTGATTTGCACCAAGGGTGTGAAGGACCCTTTCGAAGTTCCAGAGGGGAGGTGTGATCAGCCTCGAGACGCCTCAGCGGAAATGGGCCTCATCTCGCCTGGAGGGGAGAACCTCCTGGATTTTCTCGAGTTGCGGCAGGTCTTCTCGAGTTACGACGGGGACCTCAGGGACCCGCTCTGGTGGCCTCAGGAAAGGCCAGTCCCCATGCGAGTTTCTAGGGGCCCTCTCGGGATTCCTCTCCCGTCCATGCCGGGGCCTCAGTCCTTGTGTGGAGTCGGGGCCGGAACCTGAGGATTCCTCTCCAGTGTTGCCATGGATCTTGGGGTGCTACTGAGTCTCCCCAGGGGAGTCAGGCCTCGTCTCGAGTGGGGGCATGCACGTGCGCTTTCCTCCCGAGCTGCAGCAATAGTGTCACGCTTCCTGTCACGTGGATCAAGGGATCTGTGGCTTTCCCTCGAGGCTGTCCCTCGAGGCTTTCCCACGAGGCTTTCCCACAGGGCTGTGCCACGTGCCACCTTGGTGTGAGTCGATCCTCGGCGTGAAAGACGAGCCGGTGAAGGGAAAAGAGGTTCCTCTGGAATGGACTGAGACATCTGGGGGACTCTTGGAATGGTGGCACGACCCTGGAGTTCCTCTCGCCGTTCCTGTAGAGAGGGCCTCCTCTTGAGATGCGACGGGAAGGCCGGGAACTCTTTCCCGACGAAGCAGGGAAAGGATCCCTCATCTCGAGCTACGAGGCGGAAACGGGGCTCCTCTGGATGTGGGCGGGACCCTCGTGATTCCTCTCGAGTGGAGACGGGTATGTCGGGGAACTTCTTGATTTGCACCAAGGGTGTGAAGGACCCTTTCGAAGTTCCAGAGGGGAGGTGTGATCAGCCTCGAGACGCCTCAGCGGAAATGGGCCTCATCTCGCCTGGAGGGGAGAACCTCCTGGATTTTCTCGAGTTGCGGCAGGTCTTCTCGAGTTACGACTGGGACCTCAGGGACCCGCTCTGGTGGCCTCAGGAAAGGCCAGTAACCATGCGAGTTGCTAGGGGACCTCTCGGTATTCCTCTCCCGTCCATGCCGGGGCCTCAGTCCTTGTGTGGAGTCGGGGCCGGAACCTGAGGATTCCTCTCCAGTGTTGCCATGGATCTTGGGGTGCTTCTGAGTCTCCCCAGGGGAGTCAGGCCTCGTCTCGAGTGGGGGCATGCACGTGCGCTTTCCTCCCGAGCTGCAGCAGTAGTGTCACGCTTCCTGTCACGTGGATCAAGGGATCTGTGGCTTTCCCTCGAGGCTGTCCCTCGAGGCTTTCCCACGAGGCTTTCCCACAGGGCTGTGCCACGTGCCACCTTGGTGTGAGTCGATCCTCGGCGTGAAAGACGAGCCGGTGAAGGCAAAAGAGGTTCCTCTGGAATGGACTGAGACATATGGGGGACTCTTGGAATGGTGGCACGACCCTGGAGTTCCTCTCGCCGTTACTGTAGAGAGGGCCTCCTCTTGAGATGCGACGGGAAGGCCGGGAACTCTTTCCCGACGAAGCAGGGAAAGGATCCCTCATCTCGAGCTATGAGGCGGAAACGGGGCTCCTCTGGATGTGGGCGGGACCCTCGTGATTCCTCTCGAGTGCAGACGGGTATGTCGGGGAACTTCTTGATTTGCACCAAGGGTGTGAAGGACCCTTTCGAAGTTCCAGAGGGGAGGTGTGATCAGCCTCGAGACGCCTCAGCGGAAATGGGCCTCATCTCGCCTGGAGGGGAGAACCTCCTGGATTTTCTCGAGTTGAGGCAGGTCTTCTCGAGTTACGACGGGGACCTCAGGGACCCGCTCTGGTGGCCTCAGGAAAGGCCAGTCCCCATGCGAGTTGCTAGGGGACCTCTCGGGATTCCTCTCCCGTCCATGCCGGGGCCTCAGTCCTTGTCTGGAGTCGGGGCCGGAACCTGAGGATTCCTCTCCAGTGTTGCCATGGATCTTGGGGTGCTTCTGAGTCTCCCCAGGGGAGTCAGGTCTCGTCTCGAGTGGGGGCATGCACGTGCCCTTTCCTCCCGAGCTGCAGCAGTAGTGTCACGCTTCCTGTCACGTGGATCAAGGGATCTGTGGCTTTCCCTCGAGGCTGTCCCTCGAGGCTTTCCCACGAGGCTTTCCCACACGGCTGTGCCACATGCCACCTTGGTGTGAGTCGATCCTCGGCGTGAAAGACGAGCCGGTGAAGGCAAAAGAGGTTCCTCTGGAATGGACTGAGACATATGGGGGACTCTTGGAATGGTGGCACGACCCTGGAGTTCCTCTCGCCGTTACTGTAGAGAGGGCCTCCTCTTGAAATGCGACGGGAAGGCCGGGAAATCTTTCCCGACGAAGCAGGGAAAGGATCCCTCATCTCGAGCTACGAGGCGGAAACGGGGCTCCTCTGAATGTGGGCGGGACCCTCCTGATTCCTCTCGAGTGGAGACGGGTATGTCGGGGATCTTCTTGATTTGCACCAAGGGTGTGAAGGACCTTTCGAAGTTCCAGAGGGGAGGTGTGATCAGCCTCGAGACGCCTCAGCGGAAATGGGCCTCATCTCGCCTGGAGGGGAGAACCTCCTGGATTTTCTCGAGTTGCGGCAGGTCTTCTCGAGTTACGACGGGGACCTCAGGGACCCGCTCTGGTGGCCTCAGGAAAGGCCAGTCCCCATGCGAGTTTCTAGGGGCCCTCTCGGGATTCCTCTCCCGTCCATGCCGGGGCCTCAGTCCTTGTGTGTAGTCGGGGCCGGAACCTGAGGATTCCTCTCCAGTGTTGCCATGGATCTTGGGGTGCTACTGAGTCTCCCCAGGGGAGTCAGGCCTCGTCTCGAGTGGGGGCATGCACGTGCACTTTCCTCCCGAGCTGCAGCAGTAGTGTCACGCTTCCTGTCACGTGGATCAAGGGATCTGTGGCTTTCCCTCGAGGCTGTCCCTCGAGGCTTTCCCACGAGGCTTTCCCACAGGGCTGTGCCACGTGCCACCTTGGTGTGAGTCGATCCTCGGCGTGAAAGACGAGCCGGTGAAGGGAAAAGAGGTTCCTCTGGAATGGACTGAGACATCTGGGGGACTCTTGGAATGGTGGCACGACCCTGGAGTTCCTCTCGCCGTTCCTGTAGAGAGGGCCTCCTCTTGAGATGCGACGGGAAGGCCGGGAACTCTTTCCCGACGAAGCAGGGAAAGGATCCCTCATCTCGAGCTACGAGGCGGAAACGGGGCTCCTCTGGATGTGGGCGGGACCCTCGTGATTCCTCTCGAGTGGAGACGGGTATGTCGGGGAACTTCTTGATTTGCACCAAGGGTGTGAAGGACCCTTTCGAAGTTCCAGAGGGGAGGTGTGATCAGCCTCGAGACGCCTCAGCGGAAATGGGCCTCATCTCGCCTGGAGGGGAGAACCTCCTGGATTTTCTCGAGTTGCGGCAGGTCTTCTCGAGTTACGACTGGGACCTCAGGGACCCGCTCTGGTGGCCTCAGGAAAGGCCAGTAACCATGCGAGTTGCTAGGGGACCTCTCGGGATTCCTCTCCTGTCCATGCCGGGGCCTCAGTCCTTGTGTGGAGTCGGGGCCGGAACCTGAGGATTCCTCTCCAGTGTTGCCATGGATCTTGGGGTGCTTCTGAGTCTCCCCAGGGGAGTCAGGCCTCGTCTCGAGTGGGGGCATGCACGTGTGCTTTCCTCCCGAGCTGCAGCAGTAGTGTCACGCTTCCTGTCACGTGGATCAAGGGATCTGTGGCTTTCCCTCGAGGCTGTCCCTCGAGGCTTTCCCACGAGGCTTTCCCACAGGGCTGTGCCACGTGCCACCTTGGTGTGAGTCGATCCTCGGCGTGAAAGACGAGCCGGTGAAGGCAAAAGAGGTTCCTCTGGAATGGACTGAGACATATGGGGGACTCTTGGAATGGTGGCACGACCCTGGAGTTCCTCTCGCCGTTACTGTAGAGAGGGCCTCCTCTTGAGATGCGACGGGAAGGCCGGGAACTCTTTCCCGACGAAGCAGGGAAAGGATCCCTCATCTCGAGCTATGAGGCGGAAACGGGGCTCCTCTGAATGTGGGCGGGACCCTCCTGATAGCTCTCGAGTGGAGACGGGTATGTCGGGGAACTTCTTGATTTGCACCAAGGGTGTGAAGGACCCTTTCGAAGTTCCAGAGGGGAGGTGTGATCAGCCTCGAGACGCCTCAGCGGAAATGGGCCTCATCTCGCCTGGAGGGGAGAACCTCCTGGATTTTCTCGAGTTGAGGCAGGTCTTCTCGAGTTACGACGGGGACCTCAGGGACCCGCTCTGGTGGCCTCAGGAAAGGCCAGTCCCCATGCGAGTTGCTAGGGGACCTCTCGGGATTCCTCTCCCGTCCATGCCGGGGCCTCAGTCCTTGTGTGGAGTCGGGGCCGGAACCTGAGGATTCCTCTCCAGTGTTGCCATGGATCTTGGGGTGCTTCTGAGTCTCCCCAGGGGAGTCAGGCCTCGTCTCGAGTGGGGGCATGCACGTGCCCTTTCCTCCCGAGCTGCAGCAGTAGTGTCACGCTTCCTGTCACGTGGATCAAGGGATCTGTGGCTTTCCCTCGAGGCTGTCCCTCGAGGCTTTCCCACGAGGCTTTCCCACACGGCTGTGCCACATGCCACCTTGGTGTGAGTCGATCCTTGGCGTGAAAGACGAGCCGGTGAAGGCAAAAGAGGTTCCTCTGGAATGGACTGAGACATATGGGGGACTCTTGGAATGTTGGCACGACCCTGGAGTTCCTCTCGACGTTACTGTAGAGAGGGCCTCCTCTTGAAATGCGACGGGAAGGCCGGGAAATCTTTCCCGACGAAGCAGGGAAAGGATCCCTCATCTCGAGCTACGAGGCGGAAACGGGGCTCCTCTGAATGTGGGCGGGACCCTCCTGATTGCTCTCGAGTGGAGACGGGTATGTCGGGGATCTTCTTGATTTGCACCAAGGGTGTGAAGACCCTTTCGAAGTTCCAGAGGGGAGGTGTGATCAGCCTCGAGACGCCTCAGCGGAAATGGGCCTCATCTCGCCTGGAGGGGAGAACCTCCTGGATTTTCTCGAGTTGCGGCAGGTCTTCTCGAGTTACGACGGGGACCTCAGGGACCCGCTCTGGTGGCCTCAGGAAAGGCCAGTCCCCATGCGAGTTGCTAGGGGACCTCTCGGGATTCCTCTCCCGTCCATGCCGGGGCCTCAGTCCTTGTGTGGAGTCGGGGCCGGAACCTGAGGATTCCTCTCCAGTGTTGCCATGGATCTTGGGGTGCTTCTGAGTCTCCCCAGGGGAGTCAGGACTCGTCTCGAGTGGGGGCATGCACGTGCCCTTTCCTCCCGAGCTGCAGCAGTAGTGTCACGCTTCCTGTCACGTGGATCAAGGGATCTGTGGCTTTCCCTCGAGGCTGTCCCTCGAAGCTTTCCCACGAGGCTTTCCCACACGGCTGTGCCACGTGCCACCTTGGTGTGAGTCGATCCTCGGCGTGAAAGACGAGCCGGTGAAGGGAAAAGAGGTTCCTCTGGAATGGACTGAGACATCTGGGGGACTCTTGGAATGGTGGCACGACCCTGGAGTTCCTCTCGCCGTTCCTGTTGAGAGGGCCTCCTCTTGAGATGCGACGGGAACGCCGGGAACTCTTTCCCGACGAAGTAGGGAAAGGATCCCTCATCTCGAGCTACGAGGCGGAAACGGGGCTCCTCTGAATGTGGGCGGGCCCCTCGTGATTCCTCTCGAGTGGAGACGGGTATGTCTGGGAACTTCTTGATTTGCACCAAGGGTGTGAAGGACCCTTTCGAAGTTCCAGAGGTGAGGTGTGATCAGCCTCGAGACGCCTCAGCGGAAATGGGCCTCATCTCGCCTGGAGGGGAGAACCTCCTGGATTTTCTCGAGTTGCGGCAGGTCTTCTCGAGTTACAACGGGGACCTCAGGGACCCGCACTGGTGGCCTCAGGAAAGGCCAGTCCCCATGCGAGTTGCTAGGGGACCTCTCGGGATTCTTCTCCCGTCCATGCCGGGGCCTCAGTCCTTGTGTGGAGTCGGGGCCGGAACCTGAGGATTCCTCTCCAGTGTTGCCATGGATCTTGGGTTGCTTCTGAGTCTCCCCAGGGGAGTCAGGCCTCGTCTCGAGTGGGGGCATGCACGTGCGCTTTCCTCCCGAGCTGCAGCAGTAGTGTCACGCTTCCTGTCACGTGGATCAAGGGATCTGTGGCTTTCCCTCGAGGCTGTCCCTCGAGGCTTTCCCACGAGGCTTTCCCACAGGGCTGTGCCACGTGCCACCTTGGTGTGAGTCGATCCTCGGCGTGAAAGACGAGCCGGTGAAGGCAAAAGAGGTTCCTCTGGAATGGACTGAGACATCTGGGGGACTCTTGGAATGGTGGCACGACCCTGGAGTTCCTCTCGCCGTTCCTGTTGAGAGGGCCTCCTCTTGAGGTGCGACGGGAAGGCCGTGAACTCTTTCCCGACGAAGCAGGGAAAGGATCCCTCATCTCGAGCTACGAGGCGGAAACGGGGCTCCTCTGGATGTGGGCGGGACCCTCGTGATTCCTCTCGAGTGGAGACGGCTAGGTCGGGGAACTTCTTGATTTGCACCAAGGGTGTGAAGGACCCTTTCGAAGTTCCAGAGGTGAGGTGTGATCAGCCTCGAGACGCCTCAGCGGAAATGGGCCTCATCTCGCCTGGAGGGGAGAACCTCCTGGATTTTCTCGAGTTGCGGCAGGTGTTCTCAAGTTACGACGGGGACCTCAGTTACCCGCTCTGGTGGCCTCAGGAAAGGCCAGTCCCCATGCGAGTTGCTAGGGGACCTCTCGGGATTCCTCTCCCGTCCATGCCGGGGCCTCAGTCCTTGTGTGGAGTCGGGGCCGGAACCTGAGGATTCCTCTCCAGTGTTGCCATGGATCTTGGGGTGCTTCTGAGTCTCCCCAGGGGAGTCAGGCCTCGTCTCGAGTGGGGGCATGCACGTGCGCTTTCCTCCCGAGCTGCAGCAGTAGTGTCACGCTTCCTGTCACGTGGATCAAGGGATCTGTGGCTTTCCCTCGAGGCTGTCCCTCGAGGCTTTCCCACGAGGCTTTCCCACAGGGCTGTGCCACGTGCCACCTTGGTGTGAGTCGATCCTCGGCGTGAAAGACGAGCCGGTGAAGGGAAAAGAGGTTCCTCTGGAATGGACTGAGACATCTGGGGGACTCTTGGAATGGTGGCACGACCCTGGAGTTCCTCTCGCCGTTCCTGTTGAGAGGGCCTCCTCTTGAGATGCGACGGGAAGGCCGGGAACTCTTTCCCGACGAAGCAGGGAAAGGATCCCTCATCTCGAGCTACGAGGCGGAAACGGGGCTCCTCTGGATGTGGGCGGGACCCTCGTGATTCCTCTCGAGTGGAGACCGCTAGGTCGGGGAACTTCTTGATTTGCACCAAGGGTGTGAAGGACCCTTTCGAAGTTCCAGAGGTGAGGTGTGATCAGCCTCGAGACGCCTCAGCGGAAATGGGCCTCATCTCGCCTGGAGGGGAGAACCTCCTGGATTTTCTCGAGTTGCGGCAGGTCTTCTCGAGTTACAACGGGGACCTCAGGGACACGCACTGGTGGCCTCAGGAAAGGCCAGTCCCCATGCGAGTTGCTAGGGGATCTCTCGGGATTCCTCTCCCGTCCATGCCGGGGCCTCAGTCCTTGTGTGGAGTCGGGGCCGGAACGTGAGGATTCCTCTCCAGTGTTGCCGTGGATCTTGGGGTGCTTCTGAGTCTCCCCAGGGGAGTCAGGCCTCGTCTCGAGTGGGGGCATGCACGTGCGCTTTCCTCCCGAGCTGCAGCAGTAGTGTCACGCTTCCTGTCACGTGGATCAAGGGATCTGTGGCTTTCCCTCGAGGCTGTCCCTCGAGGCTTTCCCACGAGGCTTTCCCACAGGGCTGTGCCACGTGCCACCTTGGTGTGAGTCGATCCTCGGCGTGAAAGACGAGCCGGTGAAGGGAAAAGAGGTTCCTCTGGAATGGACTGAGACATCTGGGGGACTCTTGGAATGGTGGCACGACCCTGGAGTTCCTCTCGCCGTTCCTGTTGAGAGGGCCTCCTCTTGAGGTGCGACGGGAAGGCCGTGAACTCTTTCCCGACGAAGCAGGGAAAGGATCCCTCATCTCGAGCTACGAGGCGGAAACGGGGCTCCTCTGGATGTGGGCGGGACCCTCGTGATTCCTCTCGAGTGGAGACGGGTATGTCGGGGAACTTCTTGATTTGCACCAAGGGTGTGAAGGACCCTTTCGAAGTTCCAGAGGTGAGGTGTGATCAGCCTCGAGACGCCTCAGCGGAAATGGGCCTCATATCGCCTGGAGGGGAGAACCTCCTGGATTTTCTCGAGTTGCGGCAGGTGTTCTCGAGTTACGACGGGGACCTCAGTTACCCGCTCTGGTGGCCTCAGGAAAGGCCAGTCCCCATGCGAGTTGCTAGGGGACCTCTCGGGATTCCTCTCCCGTCCATGCCGGGGCCTCAGTCCTTGTGTGGAGTCGGGGCCGGAAACTGAGGATTCCTCTCCAGTGTTGCCATGGATCTTGGGGTGCTTCTGAGTCTCCCCAGGGGAGTCAGGCCTCTTCTCGATTGGGGGCATGCACGTGAGCTTTCCTCCCGAGCTGCAGCAGTAGTGTCACGCTTCCTGTCACGTGGATCAAGGGATCTGTGGCTTTCCCTCGAGGCTGTCCCTCGAGGCTTTCCCACGAGGCTTTCCCACGGGGCTGTGCCACGTGCCACCTTGGTGTGAGTCGATCCTCGGCGTGAAAGACGAGCCGGTGAAGGGAAAAGAGGTTCCTCTGGAATGGACTGAGATATCTGGGGGACTCTTGGAATGGTGGCACGACCCTGGAGTTCCTCTCTCCGTTCCTGTTGAGAGGGCCTCCTCTTGAGATGCGACGGGAACGCCGGGAACTCTTTCCCGACGAAGCAGGGAAAGGATCCCTCATCTCGAGCTACGAGGCGGAAACGGTGCTCCTCTGGATGTGGGCGGGACCCTCGTGATTCCTCTTGAGTGGAGACGGCTAGGTCGGGGAACTTCTTGATTTGCACCAAGGGTGTGAAGGAGCCTTTCAAAGTTCCAGAGGTGAGGTGTGATCAGCCTCGAGACGCCTCAGCAGAAATGGGCCTCATCTCGCCTGGAGGGGAGAACCTCCTGGATTTTCTCGAGTTGCGGCAGGTCTTCTCGAGTTACGACGGGGACCTCAGGGACCCGCTCTGGTGGCCTCAGGAAAGGCCAGTCCCCATGCGAGTTGCTAGGGGACCTCTCGGGATTCCTCTCCCGTCCATTCCGGGACTCAGTCCTTGTGTGGAGTCGGGGCCGGAACCTGAGGATTCCTCTCCAGTGTTGCCATGGATCTTGGGGTGCTTCTGAGTCTCCCCAGGGGAGTCAGGCCTCGTCTCGAGTGGGGGCATGCACGTGCGCTTTCCTCCCGAGCTGCAGCAGTAGTGTCACGCTTCCTGTCACATGGATCAAGGGATCTGTGGCTTTCCCTCGAGGCTGTCCCTCGAGGCTTTCCCACGAGGCTTTCCCACAGGGCTGTGCCACGTGCCACCTTGGTGTGAGTCGATCCTCGGCGTGAAAGACGAGCCGGTGAAGGCAAAAGAGGTTCCTCTGGAATGGACTGAGACATCTGGGGGACTCTTGGAATGGTGGCACGACCCTGGAGTTCCTCTCGCCGTTACTGTAGAGATGGCCTCCTCTTGAGATGCGACGGGAAGGCCGGGAACTCTTTCCCGACGAAGCAGGGAAAGGATCCCTCATCTCGAGCTACGAGGCGGAAACGGGGCTCCTCTGAATGTGGGCGGGACCCTCGTGATTCCTCTCGAGTGGAGACGGGTATGTCGGGGAACTTCTTGATTTGCACCAAGGGTGTGAAGGACCCTTTCGAAGTTCCAGAGGGGAGGTGTGATCAGCCGCGAGACGCCTCAGCGGAAATGGGCCTCATCTCGCCTGGAGGGGAGAACCTCCTGGATTTTCTCGAGTTGCGGCAGGTCTTCTCGAGTTACGACGGGGACCTCAGGGACCCGCTCTGGTGGCCTCAGGAAAGGCCAGTCCCCATGCGAGTTGCTAGGGGACCTCTCGGGATTCCTCTCCCGTCCATGCCGGGGCCTCAGTCCTTGTGTGGAGTCGGGGCCGGAACCTGAGGATTCCTCTCCAGTGTTGCCATGGATCTTGGGGTGCTTCTGAGTCTCCCCAGGGGAGTCAGGCCTCGTCTCGAGTGGGGGCATGCACGTGCGCTTTCCTCCCGAGCTGCAGCAGTAGTGTCACGCTTCCTGTCACGTGGATCAAGGGATCTGTGGCTTTCCCTCGAGGCTGTCCCTCGAGGCTTTCCCACGAGGCTTTCCCACAGGGCTGTGCCACGTGCCACCTTGGTGTGAGTCGATCCTCGGCGTGAAAGACGAGCCGGTGAAGGCAAAAGAGGTTCCTCTGGAATGGACTGAGACATCTGGGGGACTCTTGGAATGGTGGCACGACCCTGGAGTTCCTCTCGCCGTTCCTGTTGAGAGGGCCTCCTCTTGAGGTGCGACGGGAAGGCCGTGAACTCTTTCCCGACGAAGCAGGGAAAGGATCCCTCATCTCGAGCTACGAGGCGGAAACGGGGCTCCTCTGGATGTGGGCGGGACCCTCGTGATTCCTCTCGAGTGGAGACGGGTATGTCGGGGAACTTCTTGATTTGCACCAAGGGTGTGAAGGCCCCGTTCGAAGTTCCAGAGGTGAGGTGTGATCAGCCTCGAGACGCCTCAGCGGAAATGGGCCTCATATCGCCTGGAGGGGAGAACCTCCTGGATTTTCTCGAGTTGCGGCAGGTGTTCTCGAGTTACGACGAGGACCTCAGTTACCCGCTCTGGTGGCCTCAGGAAAGGCCAGTCCCCATGCGAGTTGCTAGGGGACCTCTCGGGATTCCTCTCCCGTCCATGCCGGGGCCTCAGTCCTTGTGTGGAGTCGGGGCCGGAACCTGAGGATTCCTCTCCAGTGTTGCCATGGATCTTGGGGTGCTTCTGAGTCTCCCCAGGGGAGTCAGGCCTCGTCTCGAGTGGGGGCATGCACGTGCGCTTTCCTCCCGAGCTGCAGCAGTAGTGTCACGCTTCCTGTAACGTGGATCAAGGGATCTGTGGCTTTCCCTCGAGGCTGTCCCTCGAGGCTTTCCCACGAGGCTTTCCCACAGGGCTGTGCCACGTGCCACCTTGGTGTGAGTCGATCCTCGGCGTGAAAGACGAGCCGGTGAAGGCAAAAGAGGTTCCTCTGGAATGGACTGAGACATCTGGGGGACTCTTGGAATGGTGGCACGACCCTGGAGTTCCTCTCGCCGTTACTGTAGAGATGGCCTCCTCTTGAGATGCGACGGGAAGGCCGGGAACTCTTTCCCGACGAAGCAGGGAAAGGATCCCTCATCTCGAGCTACGAGGCGGAAACGGGGCTCCTCTGAATGTGGGCGGGACCCTCGTGATTCCTCTCGAGTGGAGACGGGTATGTCGGGGAACTTCTTGATTTGCACCAAGGGTGTGAAGGACCCTTTCGAAGTTCCAGAGGGGAGGTGTGATCAGCCTCGAGACGCCTCAGCGGAAATGGGCCTCATCTCGCCTGGAGGGGAGAACCTCCTGGATTTTCTCGAGTTGCGGCAGGTCTTCTCGAGTTACGACGGGGACCTCAGGGACCCGCTCTGGTGGCCTCAGGAAAGGCCAGTCCCCATGCGAGTTGCTAGGGGACCTCTCGGGATTCCTCTCCCGTCCATGCCGGGGCCTCAGTCCTTGTGTGGAGTCGGGGCCGGAACCTGAGGATTCCTCTCCAGTGTTGCCATGGATCTTGGGGTGCTTCTGAGTCTCCCCAGGGGAGTCAGGCCTCGTCTCGAGTGGGGGCATGCACGTGCGCTTTCCTCCCGAGCTTCAGCAGTAGTGTCACGCTTCCTGTCACGTGGATCAAGGGATCTGTGGCTTTCCCTCGAGGCTGTCCCTCGAGGCTTTCCCACGAGGCTTTCCCACACGGCTGTGCCACGTGCCACCTTGGTGTGAGTCGATCCTCGGCGTGAAAGACGAGCCGGTGAAGGGAAAAGAGGTTCCTCTGGAATGGACTGAGACATCTGGGGGACTCTTGGAATGGTGGCACGACCCTGGAGTTCCTCTCGCCGTTCCTGTTGAGAGGGCCTCCTCTTGAGATGCGACGGGAAGGCCGGGAACTCTTTCCCGATGAAGCAGGGAAAGAATCCCTCATCTCGAGCTACAAGGCGGAAACGGGGCTCCTCTGGATGTGGGCGGGACCCTCGTGATTCCTCTCGAGTGGAGACGGCTAGGTCGGGGAACTTCTTCATTTGCACCAAGGGTGTGAAGGAGCCTTTCGAAGTTCCAGAGGTGAGGTGTGATCAGCATCGAGACGCCTCAGCAGAAATGGGCCTCATCTCGCCTGGAGGGGAGAACCTCCTGGATTTTCTCGAGTTAAGGCAGGTCTTCTCGAGTTACGACGGGGACCTCAGGGACCCGCTCTGGTGGCCTCAGGAAAGGCCAGTCCCCATGCGAGTTGCTAGGGGACCTCTCGGGATTCCTCTCCCGTCCATGCCGGGGCCTCAGTCCTTGTGTGGAGTTGGGGCCAGAACCTGAGGATTCCTCTCCAGTGTTGCCATGGATCTTAGGGTGCTTCTGAGTCTCCCCAGGGGAGTCAGGCCTCGTCTCGAGTGGGGGCATGCACGTGCGCTTTCCTCCCGAGCTGCAGCAGTAGTGTCACGCTTCCTGTCACGTGGATCAAGGGATCTGTGGCTTTCCCTCGAGGCTGTCCCTCGAGGCTTTCCCACGAGGCTTTCCCACAGGGCTGTGCCACGTGCCACCTTGGTGTGAGTCGATCCTCGGCGTGAAAGACGAGCCGGTGAAGGGAAAAGAGGTTCCTCTGGAATGGACTGAGACATCTGGGGGACTCTTGGAATGGTGGCACGACCCTGGAGTTCCTCTCGCCGTTCCTGTTGAGAGGGCCTCCTCTTGAGATGCGACGGGAAGGCCGGGAACTCTTTCCCGATGAAGCAGGGAAAGAATCCCTCATCTCGAGCTACGAGGCGGAAACGGGGCTCCTCTGGATGTGGGCGGGACCCTCGTGATTCCTCTCGAGTGGAGACGGCTAGGTCGGGGAACTTCTTGATTTGCACCAAGGGTGTGAAGGAGCCTTTCGAAGTTCCAGAGGTGAGGTGTGATCAGCCTCGAGACGCCTCAGCGGAAATGGGCCTCATATCGCCTGGAGGGGAGAACCTCCTGGATTTTCTCGAGTTGCGGCAGGTGTTCTCGAGTTACGACGGGGACCTCAGTTACCCGCTCTGGTGGCCTCAGGAAAGGCCAGTCCCCATGCGAGTTGCTAGGGGACCTCTCGGGATTCCTCTCCCGTCCATGCCGGGGCCTCAGTCCTTGTGTGGAGTCGGGGCCGGAACCTGAGGATTCCTCTCCAGTGTTGCCATGGATCTTGGGGTGCTTCTGAGTCTCCCCAGGGGAGTCAGGCCTCGTCTCGAGTGGGGGCATGCACGTGCGCTTTCCTCCCGAGCTGCAGCAGTAGTGTCACGCTTCCTGTCACGTGGATCAAGGGATCTGTGGCTTTCCCTCGAGGCTGTCCCTCGAGGCTTTCCCACGAGGCTTTCCCACAGGGCTGTGCCACGTGCCACCTTGGTGTGAGTCGATCCTCGTCGTGAAAGACGAGCCGGTGAAGGGAAAAGAGGTTCCTGTGGAATGGACTGAGATATCTGGGGGACTCTTGGAATGGTGGCACGACCCTGGAGTTCCTCTCGCCGTTCCTGTTGAGAGGGCCTCCTCTTGAGATGCGACGGGAAGGCCGGGAACTCTTTCCCGACGAAGCAGGGAAAGGATCCCTCATCTCGAGCTACGAGGAGGAAACGGGGCTCCTCTGAATGTGGGCGGGACCCTCGTGATTCCTCTCGAGTGGAGACGGCTAGGTCGGGGAACTTCTTGATTTGCACCAAGGGTGTGAAGGAGCCTTTCGAAGTTCCAGAGGTGAGGTGTGATCAGCCTCGAGACGCCTCAGCGGAAATGGGCCTCATATCGCCTGGAGGGGAGAACCTCCTGGATTTTCTCGAGTTGCGGCAGGTGTTCTCGAGTTACGACGGGGACCTCAGTTACCCGCTCTGGTGGCCTCAGGAAAGGCCAGTCCCCATGCGAGTTGCTAGGGGACCTCTCGGGATTCCTCTCCCGTCCATGCCGGGGCCTCAGTCCTTGTGTGGAGTCGGGGCCGGAACCTGAGGATTCCTCTCCAGTGTTGCCATGGATCTTGGGGTGCTTCTGAGTCTCCCCAGGGGAGTCAGGCCTCGTCTCGAGTGGGGGCATGCACGTGCGCTTTCCTCCCGAGCTGCAGCAGTAGTGTCACGCTTCCTGTCACGTGGATCAAGGGATCTGTGGCTTTCCCTCGAGGCTGTCCCTCGAGGCTTTCCCACGAGGCTTTCCCACAGGGCTGTGCCACGTGCCACCTTGGTGTGAGTCGATCCTCGTCGTGAAAGACGAGCCGGTGAAGGGAAAAGAGGTTCCTGTGGAATGGACTGAGATATCTGGGGGACTCTTGGAATGGTGGCACGACCCTGGAGTTCCTCTCGCCGTTCCTGTTGAGAGGGCCTCCTCTTGAGATGCGACGGGAACGCCGTGAACTCTTTCCCGACGAAGCAGGGAAAGGATCCCTCATCTCGAGCTACGAGGCGGAAACGGGGCTCCTCTGGATGTGGGCGGGACCCTCGTGATTCCTCTCGAGTGGAGACGGGTATGTCGGGGAACTTCTTGATTTGCACCAAGGGTGTGAAGGAGCCTTTCAAAGTTCCAGAGGTGAGGTGTGATCAGCCTCGAGACGCCTCAGCAGAAATGGGCCTCATCTCGCCTGGAGGGGAGAACCTCCTGGATTTTCTCGAGTTGCGGCAGGTCTTCTCGAGTTACGACGGGGACCTCAGGGACCCGCTCTGGTGGCCTCAGGAAAGGCCAGTCCCCATGCGAGTTGCTAGGGGACCTCTCGGGATTCCTCTCCCGTCCATGCCGGGGCCTCAGTCCTTGTGTGGAGTCGGGGCCGGAACCTGAGGATTCCTCTCCAGTGTTGCCATGGATCTTGGGGTGCTTCTGAGTCTCCCCAGGGGAGTCAGGCCTCGTCTCGAGTGGGGGCATGCACGTGCGCTTTCCTCCCGAGCTGCAGCAGTAGTGTCACGCTTCCTGTCACGTGGATCAAGGGATCTGTGGCTTTCCCTCGAGGCTGTCCCTCGAGGCTTTCCCACGAGGCTTTCCCACAGGGCTGTGCCACGTGCCACCTTGGTGTGAGTCGATCCTCGGCGTGAAAGACGAGCCGGTGAAGGCAAAAGAGGTTCCTCTGGAATGAACTGAGACATCTGGGGGACTCTTGGAATGGTGGCACGACCCTGGAGTTCCTCTCGCCGTTCCTGTAGAGAGGGCCTGCTCTTGAGATGCGACGGGAAGGCCGGGAACTCTTTCCCGACGAAGCAGGGAAAGGATCCCTCATCTCGAGCTACGAGGAGGAAACGGGGCTCCTCTGAATGTGGGCGGGACCCTCGTGATTCCTCTCGAGTGGAGACGGGTATGTCGGGGAACTTCTTGATTTGCACCAAGGGTGTGAAGGACCCTTTCGAAGTTCCAGAGGGGAGGTGTGATCAGCCTCGAGACGCCTCAGCGGAAATGGGCCTCATCTCGCCTGGAGGGGAGAACCTCCTGGATTTTCTCGAGTTGCGGCAGGTCTTCTCGAGTTACGACGGGGACCTCAGGGACCCGCTCTGGTGGCCTCAGGAAAGGCCAGTCCCCATGCGAGTTGCTAGGGGACCTCTCGGGATTCCTCTCCCGTCCATGCCGGGGCCTCAGTCCTTGTGTGGAGTTGGGGCCGGAACCTGAGGATTCCTCTCCAGTATTGCCATGGATCTTGGGGTGCTTCTGATTCTCCCCAGGGGAGTCAGGCCTCGTCTCGAGTGGGGGCATGCACGTGCGCTTTCCTCCCGAGCTGCAGCAGTAGTGTCACGCTTCCTGTCACGTGGATCAAGGGATCTGTGGCTTTCCCTCGAGGCTGTCCCTCGAGGCTTTCCCACGAGGCTTTCCCACAGGGCTGTGCCACGTGCCACCTTGGTGTGAGTCGATCCTCGTCGTGAAAGACGAGCCGGTGAAGGGAAAAGAGGTTCCTCTGGAATGGACTGAGATATCTGGGGGACTCTTGGAATGGTGGCACGACCCTGGAGTTCCTCTCGCCGTTCCTGTTGAGAGGGCCTCCTCTTGAGATGCGACGGGAACGCCGTGAACTCTTTCCCGACGAAGCAGGGAAAGGATCCCTCATCTCGAGCTACGAGGCGGAAACGGGGCTCCTCTGGATGTGGGCGGGACCCTCGTGATTCCTCTCGAGTGGAGACGGGTATGTCGGGGAACTTCTTGATTTGCACCAAGGGTGTGAAGGAGCCTTTCAAAGTTCCAGAGGTGAGGTGTTTTCAGCCTCGAGACGCCTCAGCAGAAATGGGCCTCATCTCGCCTGGAGGGGAGAACCTCCTGGATTTTCTCGAGTTGCGGCAGGTCTTCTCGAGTTACGACGGGGACCTCAGGGACCCGCTCTTGTGGCCTCAGGAAAGGCCAGTCCCCATGCGAGTTGCTAGGGGACCTCTCGGGATTCCTCTCCCGTCCATGCCGGGGCCTCAGTCCTTGTGTGGAGTCGGGGCCGGAACCTGAGGATTCCTCTCCAGTGTTGCCATGGATCTTGGGGTGCTTCTGAGTCTCCCCAGGGGAGTCAGGCCTCGTCTCGAGTGGGGGCATGCACGTGCGCTTTCCTCCCGAGCTGCAGCAGTAGTGTCACGCTTCCTGTCACGTGGATCAAGGGATCTGTGGCTTTCCCTCGAGGCTGTCCCTCGAGGCTTTCCCACGAGGCTTTCCCACAGGGCTGTGCCACGTGCCACCTTGGTGTGAGTCGATCCTCGGCGTGAAAGACGAGCCGGTGAAGGCAAAAGAGGTTCCTCTGGAATGGACTGAGACATCTGGGGGACTCTTGGAATGGTGGCACGACCCTGGAGTTCCTCTCGCCGTTCCTGTAGAGAGGGCCTGCTCTTGAGATGCGACGGGAAGGCCGGGAACTCTTTCCCGACGAAGCAGGGAAAGGATCCCTCATCTCGAGCTACGAGGAGGAAACGGGGCTCCTCTGAATGTGGGCGGGACCCTCGTGATTCCTCTCGAGTGGAGACGGGTATGTCGGGGAACTTCTTGATTTGCACCAAGGGTGTGAAGGACCCTTTCGAAGTTCCAGAGGGGAGGTGTGATCAGCCTCGAGACGCGTCAGCGGAAATGGGCCTCATCTCGCCTGGAGGGGAGAACCTCCTGGATTTTCTCGAGTTGCGGCAGGTCTTCTCGAGTTACGACGGGGACCTCAGGGACCCGCTCTGGTGGCCTCAGGAAAGGCCAGTCCCCATGCGAGTTGCTAGGGGACCTCTCGGGATTCCTCTCCCGTCCATGCCGGGGCCTCAGTCCTTGTGTGGAGTCGGGGCCGGAACCTGAGGATTCCTCTCCAGTATTGCCATGGATCTTGGGGTGCTTCTGATTCTCCCCAGGGGAGTCAGGCCTCGTCTCGAGTGGGGGCATGCACGTGCGCTTTCCTCCCGAGCTGCAGCAGTAGTGTCACGCTTCCTGTCACGTGGATCAAGGGATCTGTGGCTTTCCCTCGAGGCTGTCCCTCGAGGCTTTCCCACGAGGCTTTCCCACAGGGCTGTGCCACGTGCCACCTTGGTGTGAGTCGATCCTCGACGTGAAAGACGAGCCGGTGAAGGGAAAAGAGGTTCCTCTGGAATGGACTGAGACATCTGGGGGACTCTTGGAATGGTGGCACGACCCTGGAGTTCCTCTCGCCGTTCCTGTTGAGAGGGCCTCCTCTTGAGGTGCGACGGGAAGGCCGTGAACTCTTTCCCGACGAAGCAGGGAAAGGATCCCTCATCTCGAGCTACGAGGCGGAAACGGGGCTCCTCTGGATGTGGGCGGGACCCTCGTGATTCCTCTCGAGTGGAGACGGGTATGTCGGGGAACTTCTTGATTTGCACCAAGGGTGTGAAGGACCCTTTCGAAGTTCCAGAGGTGAGGTGTGATCAGCCTCGAGACGCCTCAGCGGAAATGGGCCTCATATCGCCTGGAGGGGAGAACCTCCTGGATTTTCTCGAGTTGCGGCAGGTGTTCTCGAGTTACGACGGGGACCTCAGTTACCCGCTCTGGTGGCCTCAGGAAAGGCCAGTCCCCATGCGAGTTGCTAGGGGACCTCTCGGGATTCCTCTCCCGTCCATGCCGGGGCCTCAGTCCTTGTGTGGAGTCGGGGCCGGAACCTGAGGATTCCTCTCCAGTGTTGCCATGGATCTTGGGGTGCTTCTGAGTCTCCCCAGGGGAGTCAGGCCTCGTCTCGAGTGGGGGCATGCACGTGCGCTTTCCTCCCGAGCTGCAGCAGTAGTGTCACGCTTCCTGTCACGTGGATCAAGGGATCTGTGGCTTTCCCTCGAGGCTGTCCCTCGAGGCTTTCCCACGAGGCTTTCCCACAGGGCTGTGCCACGTGCCACCTTGGTGTGAGTCGATCCTCGTCGTGAAAGACGAGCCGGTGAAGGGAAAAGAGGTTCCTCTGGAATGGACTGAGATATCTGGGGGACTCTTGGAATGGTGGCACGACCCTGGAGTTCCTCTCGCCGTTCCTGTTGAGAGGGCCTCCTCTTGAGATGCGACGGGAACGCCGTGAACTCTTTCCCGACGAAGCAGGGAAAGGATCCCTCATCTCGAGCTACGAGGCGGAAACGGGGCTCCTCTGGATGTGGGCGGGACCCTCGTGATTCCTCTCGAGTGGAGACGGGTATGTCGGGGAACTTCTTGATTTGCACCAAGGGTGTGAAGGAGCCTTTCAAAGTTCCAGAGGTGAGGTGTGATCAGCCTCGAGACGCCTCAGCAGAAATGGGCCTCATCTCGCCTGGAGGGGAGAACCTCCTGGATTTTCTCGAGTTGCGGCAGGTCTTCTCGAGTTACGACGGGGACCTCAGGGACCCGCTCTGGTGGCCTCAGGAAAGGCCAGTCCCCATGCGAGTTGCTAGGGGACCTCTCGGGATTCCTCTCCCGTCCATGCCGGGGCCTCAGTCCTTGTGTGGAGTCGGGGCCGGAACCTGAGGATTCCTCTCCAGTGTTGCCATGGATCTTGGGGTGCTTCTGAGTCTCCCCAGGGGAGTCAGGCCTCGTCTCGAGTGGGGGCATGCACGTGCGCTTTCCTCCCGAGCTGCAGCAGTAGTGTCACGCTTCCTGTCACGTGGATCAAGGGATCTGTGGCTTTCCCTCGAGGCTGTCCCTCGAGGCTTTCCCACGAGGCTTTCCCACAGGGCTGTGCCACGTGCCACCTTGGTGTGAGTCGATCCTCGGCGTGAAAGACGAGCCGGTGAAGGCAAAAGAGGTTCCTCTGGAATGGACTGAGACATCTGGGGGACTCTTGGAATGGTGGCACGACCCTGGAGTTCCTCTCGCCGTTCCTGTAGAGAGGGCCTGCTCTTGAGATGCGACGGGAAGGCCGGGAACTCTTTCCCGACGAAGCAGGGAAAGGATCCCTCATCTCGAGCTACGAGGAGGAAACGGGGCTCCTCTGAATGTGGGCGGGACCCTCGTGATTCCTCTCGAGTGGAGACGGGTATGTCGGGGAACTTCTTGATTTGCACCAAGGGTGTGAAGGACCCTTTCGAAGTTCCAGAGGGGAGGTGTGATCAGCCTCGAGACGCCTCAGCGGAAATGGGCCTCATCTCGCCTGGAGGGGAGAACCTCCTGGATTTTCTCGAGTTGCGGCAGGTCTTCTCGAGTTACGACGGGGACCTCAGGGACCCGCTCTGGTGGCCTCAGGAAAGGCCAGTCCCCATGCGAGTTGCTAGGGGACCTCTCGGGATTCCTCTCCCGTCCATGCCGGGGCCTCAGTCCTTGTGTGGAGTCGGGGCCGGAACCTGAGGATTCCTCTCCAGTATTGCCATGGATCTTGGGGTGCTTCTGATTCTCCCCAGGCGAGTCAGGCCTCGTCTCGAGTGGGGGCATGCACGTGCGCTTTCCTCCCGAGCTGCAGCAGTAGTGTCACGCTTCCTGTCACGTGGATCAAGGGATCTGTGGCTTTCCCTCGAGGCTGTCCCTCGAGGCTTTCCCACGAGGCTTTCCCACAGGGCTGTGCCACGTGCCACCTTGGTGTGAGTCGATCCTCGTCGTGAAAGACGAGCCGGTGAAGGGAAAAGAGGTTCCTCTGGAATGGACTGAGATATCTGGGGGACTCTTGGAATGGTGGCACGACCCTGGAGTTCCTCTCGCCGTTCCTGTTGAGAGGGCCTCCTCTTGAGATGCGACGGGAACGCCGTGAACTCTTTCCCGACGAAGCAGGGAAAGGATCCCTCATCTCGAGCTACGAGGCGGAAACGGGGCTCCTCTGGATGTGGGCGGGACCCTCGTGATTCCTCTCGAGTGGAGACGGGTATGTCGGGGAACTTCTTGATTTGCACCAAGGGTGTGAAGGAGCCTTTCAAAGTTCCAGAGGTGAGGTGTGATCAGCCTCGAGACGCCTCAGCAGAAATGGGCCTCATCTCGCCTGGAGGGGAGAACCTCCTGGATTTTCTCGATTTGCGGCAGGTCTTCTCGAGTTACGACGGGGACCTCAGGGACCCGCTCTTGTGGCCTCAGGAAAGGCCAGTCCCCATGCGAGTTGCTAGGGGACCTCTCGGGATTCCTCTCCCGTCCATGCCGGGGCCTCAGTCCTTGTGTGGAGTCGGGGCCGGAACCTGAGGATTCCTCTCCAGTGTTGCCATGGATCTTGGGGTGCTTCTGAGTCTCCCCAGGGGAGTCAGGCCTCGTCTCGAGTGGGGGCATGCACGTGCGCTTTCCTCCCGAGCTGCAGCAGTAGTGTCACGCTTCCTGTCACGTGGATCAAGGGATCTGTGGCTTTCCCTCGAGGCTGTCCCTCGAGGCTTTCCCACGAGGCTTTCCCACAGGGCTGTGCCACGTGCCACCTTGGTGTGAGTCGATCCTCGGCGTGAAAGACGAGCCGGTGAAGGCAAAAGAGGTTCCTCTGGAATGGACTGAGACATCTGGGGGACTCTTGGAATGGTGGCACGACCCTGGAGTTCCTCTCGCCGTTCCTGTAGAGAGGGCCTGCTCTTGAGATGCGACGGGAAGGCCGGGAACTCTTTCCCGACGAAGCAGGGAAAGGATCCCTCATCTCGAGCTACGAGGAGGAAACGGGGCTCCTCTGAATGTGGGCGGGACCCTCGTGATTCCTCTCGAGTGGAGACGGGTATGTCGGGGAACTTCTTGATTTGCACCAAGGGTGTGAAGGACCCTTTCGAAGTTCCAGAGGGGAGGTGTGATCAGCCTCGAGACGCCTCAGCGGAAATGGGCCTCATCTCGCCTGGAGGGGAGAACCTCCTGGATTTTCTCGAGTTGCGGCAGGTCTTCTCGAGTTACGACGGGGACCTCAGGGACCCGCTCTGGTGGCCTCAGGAAAGGCCAGTCCCCATGCGAGTTGCTAGGGGACCTCTCGGGATTCCTCTCCCGTCCATGCCGGGGCCTCAGTCCTTGTGTGGAGTCGGGGCCGGAACCTGAGGATTCCTCTCCAGTGTTGCCATGGATCTTGGGGTGCTTCTGAGTCTCCCCAGGGGAGTCAGGCCTCGTCTCGAGTGGGGGCATGCACGTGCGCTTTCCTCCCGAGCTGCAGCAGTAGTGTCACGCTTCCTGTCACGTGGATCAAGGGATCTGTGGCTTTCCCTCGAGGCTGTCCCTCGAGGCTTTCCCACGAGGCTTTCCCACAGGGCTGTGCCACGTGCCACCTTGGTGTGAGTCGATCCTCGGCGTGAAAGACGAGCCGGTGAAGGGAAAAGAGGTTCCTCTGGAATGGACTGAGACATCTGGGGGACTCTTGGAATGGTGGCACGACCCTGGAGTTCCTCTCGCCGTTCCTGTTGAGAGGGCCTCCTCTTGAGATGCGACGGGAAGGCCGGGAACTCTTTCCCGATGAAGCAGGGAAAGAATCCCTCATCTCGAGCTACGAGGCGGAAACGGGGCTCCTCTGGATGTGGGCGGGACCCTCGTGATTCCTCTCGAGTGGAGACGGCTAGGTCGGGGAACTTCTTGATTTGCACCAAGGGGGTGAAGGAGCCTTTCGAAGTTCCAGAGGTGAGGTGTGATCAGCCTCGAGACGCCTCAGCGGAAATGGGCCTCATATCGCCTGGAGGGGAGAACCTCCTGGATTTTCTCGAGTTGCGGCAGGTGTTCTCGAGTTACGACGGGGACCTCAGTTACCCGCTCTGGTGGCCTCAGGAAAGGCCAGTCCCCATGCGAGTTGCTAGGGGACCTCTCGGGATTCCTCTCCCGTCCATGCCGGGGCCTCAGTCCTTGTGTGGAGTCGGGGCCGGAACCTGAGGATTCCTCTCCAGTGTTGCCATGGATCTTGGGGTGCTTCTGAGTCTCCCCAGGGGAGTCAGGCCTCGTCTCGAGTGGGGGCATGCACGTGCGCTTTCCTCCCGAGCTGCAGCAGTAGTGTCACGCTTCCTGTCACGTGGATCAAGGGATCTGTGGCTTTCCCTCGAGGCTGTCCCTCGAGGCTTTCCCACGAGGCTTTCCCACAGGGCTGTGCCACGTGCCACCTTGGTGTGAGTCGATCCTCGTCGTGAAAGACGAGCCGGTGAAGGGAAAAGAGGTTCCTCTGGAATGGACTGAGATATCTGGGGGACTCTTGGAATGGTGGCACGACCCTGGAGTTCCTCTCGCCGTTCCTGTTGAGAGGGCCTCCTCTTGAGATGCGACGGGAACGCCGTGAACTCTTTCCCGACGAAGCAGGGAAAGGATCCCTCATCTCGAGCTACGAGGCGGAAACGGGGCTCCTCTGGATGTGGGCGGGACCCTCGTGATTCCTCTCGAGTGGAGACGGGTATGTCGGGGAACTTCTTGATTTGCACCAAGGGTGTGAAGGAGCCTTTCAAAGTTCCAGAGGTGAGGTGTGATCAGCCTCGAGACGCCTCAGCAGAAATGGGCCTCATCTCGCCTGGAGGGGAGAACCTCCTGGATTTTCTCGAGTTGCGGCAGGTCTTCTCGAGTTACGACGGGGACCTCAGGGACCCGCTCTGGTGGCCTCAGGAAAGGCCAGTCCCCATGCGAGTTGCTAGGGGACCTCTCGGGATTCCTCTCCCGTCCATGCCGGGGCCTCAGTCCTTGTGTGGAGTCGGGGCCGGAACCTGAGGATTCCTCTCCAGTGTTGCCATGGATCTTGGGGTGCTTCTGAGTCTCCCCAGGGGAGTCAGGCCTCGTCTCGAGTGGGGGCATGCACGTGCGCTTTCCTCCCGAGCTGCAGCAGTAGTGTCACGCTTCCTGTCACGTGGATCAAGGGATCTGTGGCTTTCCCTCGAGGCTGTCCCTCGAGGCTTTCCCACGAGGCTTTCCCACAGGGCTGTGCCACGTGCCACCTTGGTGTGAGTCGATCCTCGGCGTGAAAGACGAGCCGGTGAAGGCAAAAGAGGTTCCTCTGGAATGGACTGAGACATCTGGGGGACTCTTGGAATGGTGGCACGACCCTGGAGTTCCTCTCGCCGTTCCTGTAGAGAGGGCCTGCTCTTGAGATGCGACGGGAAGGCCGGGAACTCTTTCCCGACGAAGCAGGGAAAGGATCCCTCATCTCGAGCTACGAGGAGGAAACGGGGCTCCTCTGAATGTGGGCGGGACCCTCGTGATTCCTCTCGAGTGGAGACGGGTATGTCGGGGAACTTCTTGATTTGCACCAAGGGTGTGAAGGACCCTTTCGAAGTTCCAGAGGGGAGGTGTGATCAGCCTCGAGACGCCTCAGCGGAAATGGGCCTCATCTCGCCTGGAGGGGAGAACCTCCTGGATTTTCTCGAGTTGCGGCAGGTCTTCTCGGGTTACGACGGGGACCTCAGGGACCCGCTCTGGTGGCCTCAGGAAAGGCCAGTCCCCATGCGAGTTGCTAGGGGACCTCTCGGGATTCCTCTCCCGTCCATGCCGGGGCCTCAGTCCTTGTGTGGAGTCGGGGCCGGAACCTGAGGATTCCTCTCCAGTATTGCCATGGATCTTGGGGTGCTTCTGAGTCTCCCCAGGGGAGTCAGGCCTCGTCTCGAGTGGGGGCATGCACGTGCGCTTTCCTCCCGAGCTGCAGCAGTAGTGTCACGCTTCCTGTCACGTGGATCAAGGGATCTGTGGCTTTCCCTCGAGGCTGTCCCTCGAGGCTTTCCCACGAGGCTTTCCCACAGGGCTGTGCCACGTGCC
This sequence comes from Budorcas taxicolor, assembly GCF_023091745.1. Classification (NCBI taxonomy): domain Eukaryota; kingdom Metazoa; phylum Chordata; class Mammalia; order Artiodactyla; family Bovidae; genus Budorcas; species Budorcas taxicolor. The sequence goes on from NW_026291528.1 coordinate 64,550, forward strand.
ACCTTGGTGTGAGTCGATCCTCGGCGTGAAAGACGAGCCGGTGAAGGGAAAAGAGGTTCCTCTGGAATGGACTGAGACATCTGGGGGACTCTTGGAATGGTGGCACGACCCTGGAGTTCCTCTCGCCGTTCCTGTTGAGAGGGCCTCCTCTTGAGATGCGACGGGAAGGCCGGGAACTCTTTCCCGATGAAGCAGGGAAAGAATCCCTCATCTCGAGCTACGAGGCGGAAACGGGGCTCCTCTGGATGTGGGCGGGACCCTCGTGATTCCTCTCGAGTGGAGACGGCTAGGTCGGGGAACTTCTTGATTTGCACCAAGGGTGTGAAGGAGCCTTTCGAAGTTCCAGAGGTGAGGTGTGATCAGCATCGAGACGCCTCAGGAGAAATGGGCCTCATCTCGCCTGGAGGGGAGAACCTCCTGGATTTTCTCGAGTTAAGGCAGGTCTTCTCGAGTTACGACGGGGACCTCAGGGACCCGCTCTGGTGGCCTCAGGAAAGGCCAGTCCCCATGCGAGTTTCTAGGGGACCTCTCGGGATTCCTCTCCCGTCCATGCCGGGGCCTCAGTCCTTGTGTGGAGTCGGGGCCGGAACCTGAGGATTCCTCTCCAGTGTTGCCATGGATCTTAGGGTGCTTCTGAGTCTCCCCAGGGGAGTCAGGCCTCGTCTCGAGTGGGGGCATGCACGTGCGCTTTCCTCCCGAGCTGCAGCAGTAGTGTCACGCTTCCTGTCACGTGGATCAAGGGATCTGTGGCTTTCCCTCGAGGCTGTCCCTCGAGGCTTTCCCACGAGGCTTTCCCACAGGGCTGTGCCACGTGCCACCTTGGTGTGAGTCGATCCTCGACGTGAAAGACGAGCCGGTGAAGGGAAAAGAGGTTCCTCTGGAATGGACTGAGACATCTGGGGGACTCTTGGAATGGTGGCACGACCCTGGAGTTCCTCTCGCCGTTCCTGTTGAGAGGGCCTCCTCTTGAGATGCGACGGGAACGCCGGGAACTCTTACCCGACGAAGCAGGGAAAGGATCCCTCATCTCGAGCTACGAGGCGGAAACGGGGCTCCTCTGGATGTGGGCGGGACCCTCGTGATACCTCTCGAGTGGAGACGGGTATGTCGGGGAACTTCTTGATTTGCACCAAGGGTGTGAAGGACCCTTTCGAAGTTCCAGAGGTGAGGTGTGATCAGCCTCGAGACGCCTCAGCAGAAATGGGCCTCATCTCGCCTGGAGGGGAGAACCTTCTGGATTTTCTCGAGTTGCGGCAGGTCTTCTCGAGTTACGACGGGGACCTCAGGGACCCGCTCTGGTGGCCTCAGGAAAGGCCAGTCCCCATGCGAGTTGCTAGGGGACCTCTCGGGATTCCTCTCCCGTCCATGCCGGGGCCTCAGTCCTTGTGTGGAGTCGGGGCCGGAACCTGAGGATTCCTCTCCAGTGTTGCCATGGATCTTGGGGTGCTTCTGAGTCTCCCCAGGGGAGTCAGGCCTCGTCTCGAGTGGGGGCATGCACGTGCGCTTTCCTCCCGAGCTGCAGCAGTAGTGTCACGCTTCCTGTCACGTGGATCAAGGGATCTGTGGCTTTCCCTCGAGGCTGTCCCTCGAGGCTTTCCCACGAGGCTTTCCCACAGGGCTGTGCCACGTGCCACCTTGGTGTGAGTCGATCCTCGGCGTGAAAGACGAGCCGGTGAAGGCAAAAGAGGTTCCTCTGGAATGGACTGAGACATCTGGGGGACTCTTGGAATGGTGGCACGACCCTGGAGTTCCTCTCGCCGTTACTGTAGAGATGGCCTCCACTTGAGATGCGACGGGAAGGCCGGGAACTCTTTCCCGACGAAGCAGGGAAAGGATCCCTCATCTCGAGCTACGAGGCGGAAACGGGGCTCCTCTGAATGTGGGTGGGACCCTCGTGATTCCTCTCGAGTGGAGACGGGTATGTCGGGGAACTTCTTGATTTGCACCAAGGGTGTGAAGGACCCTTTCGAAGTTCCAGAGGGGAGGTGTGATCAGCCTCGAGACGCCTCAGCGGAAATGGGCCTCATCTCGCCTGGAGGGGAGAACCTCCTGGATTTTCTCGAGTTGCGGCAGGTCTTCTCGAGTTACGACGGGGACCTCAGGGACCCGCTCTGGTGGCCTCAGGAAAGGCCAGTCCCCATGCGAGTTGCTAGGGGACCTCTCGGGATTCCTCTCCCGTCCATGCCGGGGCCTCATTCCTTGTGTGGAGTCGGGACCGGAACCTGAGGATTCCTCTCCAGTGTTGCCATGGATCTTGGGGTGCTTCTGAGTCTCCCCAGGGGAGTCAGGCCTCGTCTCGAGTGGGGGCATGCACGTGCGCTTTCCTCCCGAGCTGCAGCAGTAGTGTCACGCTTCCTGTCACGTGGATCAAGGGATCTGTGGCTTTCCCTCGAGGCTGTCCCTCGAGGCTTTCCCACGAGGCTTTCCCACAGGGCTGTGCCACGTGCCACCTTGGTGTGAGTCGATCCTCGGCGTGAAAGACGAGCCGGTGAAGGGAAAAGAGGTTCCTCTGGAATGGACTGAGACATCTGGGGGACTCTTGGAATGGTGGCACGACCCTGGAGTTCCTCTCGCCATTCCTGTTGAGAGGGCCTCCTCTTGAGATGCGACGGGAAGGCCGGGAACTCTTTCCCGACGAAGCAGGGAAAGAATCCCTCATCTCGAACTACGAGGCGGAAACGGGGCTCCTCTGGATGTGGGCGGGACCCTCGTGATTCCTCTCGAGTGGAGACGGGCATGTCGGGGAACTTCTTGATTTGCACCAAGGGTGTGAAGGAGCCTTTCGAAGTTCCAGAGGTGAGGTGTGATCAGCCTCGAGACGCCTCAGCAGAAATGGGCCTCATCTCGCCTGGAGGGGAGAACCTCCTGGATTTTCTCGAGTTTTGGCAGGTCTTCTCGAGTTACGACGGGGACCTCAGGGACCCGCTCTGGTGGCCTCAGGAAAGGCCAGTCCCCATGCGAGTTGCTAGGGGACCTCTCGGGATTCCTCTCCCGTCCATGCCGGGGCCTCAGTCCTTGTGTGGAGTCGGGGCCGGAAACTGAGGATTCCTCTCCAGTGTTGCCATGGATCTTGGGGTGCTTCTGAGTCTCCCCAGGGGAGTCAGGCCTCGTCTCGAGTGGGGGCATGCACGTGCGCTTTCCTCCCGAGATGCAGCAGTAGTGTCACGCTTCCTGTCACGTGGATCAAGGGATCTGTGGCTTTCCCTCGAGGCTGTCCCTCGAGGCTTTCCCACGAGGCTTTCCCACAGGGCTGTGCCACGTGCCACCTTGGTGTGAGTCGATCCTCGGCGTGAAAGACGAGCCGGTGAAGGCAAAAGAGGTTCCTCTGGAATGGACTGAGATATCTGGGGGACTCTTGGAATGGTGGCACGACCCTGGAGTTCCTCTCGCCGTTCCTGTTGAGAGGGCCTCCTCTTGAGATGCGACGGGAACGCCGTGAACTCTTTCCCGACGAAGCAGGGAAAGGATCCCTCATCTCGAGCTACGAGGCGGAAACGGGGCTCCTCTGGATGTGGGCGGGACCCTCGTGATTCCTCTCGAGTGGAGACGGGTATGTCGGGGAACTTCTTGATTTGCACCAAGGGTGTGAAGGAGCCTTTCAAAGTTCCAGAGGTGAGGTGTGATCAGCCTCGAGACGCCTCAGCAGAAATGGGCCTCATCTCGCCTGGAGGGGAGAACCTCCTGGATTTTCTCGAGTTGCGGCAGGTCTTCTCGAGTTACGACGGGGACCTCAGGGACCCGCTCTGGTGGCCTCAGGAAAGGCCAGTCCCCATGCGAGTTGCTAGGGGACCTCTCGGGATTCCTCTCCCGTCCATGCCGGGGCCTCAGTCCTTGTGTGGAGTCGGGGCCGGAACCTGAGGATTCCTATCCAGTGTTGCCATGGATCTTGGGGTGCTTCTGAGTCTCCCCAGGGGAGTCAGGCCTCGTCTCGAGTGGGGGCATGCACGTGCGCTTTCCTCCCGAGCTGCAGCAGTAGTGTCACGCTTCCTGTCACGTGGATCAAGGGATCTGTGGCTTTCCCTCGAGGCTGTCCCTCGAGGCTTTCCCACGAGGCTTTCCCACAGGGCTGTGCCACGTGCCACCTTGGTGTGAGTCGATCCTCGGCGTGAAAGACGAGCCGGTGAAGGCAAAAGAGGTTCCTCTGGAATGGACTGAGACATCTGGGGGACTCTTGGAATGGTGGCACGACCCTGGAGTTCCTCTCGCCGTTCCTGTAGAGAGGGCCTGCTCTTGAGATGCGACGGGAAGGCCGGGAACTCTTTCCCGACGAAGCAGGGAAAGGATCCCTCATCTCGAGCTACGAGGAGGAAACGGGGCTCCTCTGAATGTGGGCGTGACCCTCGTGATTCCTCTCGAGTGGAGACGGGTATGTCGGGGAACTTCTTGATTTGCACCAAGGGTGTGAAGGACCCTTTCGAAGTTCCAGAGGGGAGGTGTGATCAGCCTCGAGACGCCTCAGCGGAAATGGGCCTCATCTCGCCTGGAGGGGAGAACCTCCTGGATTTTCTCGAGTTGCGGCAGGTCTTCTCGAGTTACGACGGGGACCTCAGGGACCCGCTCTGGTGGCCTCAGGAAAGGCCAGTCCCCATGCGAGTTGCTAGGGGACCTCTCGGGATTCCTCTCCCGTCCATGCCGGGGCCTCAGTCCTTGTGTGGAGTCGGGGCCGGAACCTGAGGATTCCTCTCCAGTATTGCCATGGATCTTGGGGTGCTTCTGATTCTCCCCAGGGGAGTCAGGCCTCGTCTCGAGTGGGGGCATGCACGTGCGCTTTCCTCCCGAGCTGCAGCAGTAGTGTCACGCTTCCTGTCACGTGGATCAAGGGATCTGTGGCTTTCCCTCGAGGCTGTCCCTCGAGGCTTTCCCACGAGGCTTTCCCACAGGGCTGTGCCACGTGCCACCTTGGTGTGAGTCGATCCTCGTCGTGAAAGACGAGCCGGTGAAGGGAAAAGAGGTTCCTCTGGAATGGACTGAGATATCTGGGGGACTCTTGGAATGGTGGCACGACCCTGGAGTTCCTCTCGCCGTTCCTGTTGAGAGGGCCTCCTCTTGAGATGCGACGGGAACGCCGTGAACTCTTTCCCGACGAAGCAGGGAAAGGATCCCTCATCTCGAGCTACGAGGCGGAAACGGGGCTCCTCTGGATGTGGGCGGGACCCTCGTGATTCCTCTCGAGTGGAGACGGGTATGTCGGGGAACTTCTTGATTTGCACCAAGGGTGTGAAGGAGCCTTTCAAAGTTCCAGAGGTGAGGTGTGATCAGCCTCGAGACGCCTCAGCAGAAATGGGCCTCATCTCGCCTGGAGGGGAGAACCTCCTGGATTTTCTCGAGTTGCGGCAGGTCTTCTCGAGTTACGACGGGGACCTCAGGGACCCGCTCTGGTGGCCTCAGGAAAGGCCAGTCCCCATGCGAGTTGCTAGGGGACCTCTCGGGATTCCTCTCCCGTCCATGCAGGGGCCTCAGTCCTTGTGTGGAGTCGGGGCCGGAACCTGAGGATTCCTCTCCAGTGTTGCCATGGATCTTGGGGTGCTTCTGAGTCTCCCCAGGGGAGTCAGGCCTCGTCTCGAGTGGGGGCATGCACGTGCGCTTTCCTCCCGAGCTGCAGCAGTAGTGTCACGCTTCCTGTCACGTGGATCAAGGGATCTGTGGCTTTCCCTCGAGGCTGTCCCTCGAGGCTTTCCCACGAGGCTTTCCCACAGGGCTGTGCCACGTGCCACCTTGGTGTGAGTCGATCCTCGGCGTGAAAGACGAGCCGGTGAAGGCAAAAGAGGTTCCTCTGGAATGGACTGAGACATCTGGGGGACTCTTGGAATGGTGGCACGACCCTGGAGTTCCTCTCGCCGTTCCTGTAGAGAGGGCCTGCTCTTGAGATGCGACGGGAAGGCCGGGAACTCTTTCCCGACGAAGCAGGGAAAGGATCCCTCATCTCGAGCTACGAGGAGGAAACGGGGCTCCTCTGAATGTGGGCGGGACCCTCGTGATTCCTCTCGAGTGGAGACGGGTATGTCGGGGAACTTCTTGATTTGCACCAAGGGTGTGAAGGACCCTTTCGAAGTTCCAGAGGGGAGGTGTGATCAGCCTCGAGACGCCTCAGCGGAAATGGGCCTCATCTCGCCTGGAGGGGAGAACCTCCTGGATTTTCTCGAGTTGCGGCAGGTCTTCTCGAGTTACGACGGGGACCTCAGGGACCCGCTCTGGTGGCCTCAGGAAAGGCCAGTCCCCATGCGAGTTGCTAGGGGACCTCTCGGGATTCCTCTCCCGTCCATGCCGGGGCCTCAGTCCTTGTGTGGAGTCGGGGCCGGAACCTGAGGATTCCTCTCCAGTATTGCCATGGATCTTGGGGTGCTTCTGATTCTCCCCAGGGGAGTCAGGCCTCGTCTCGAGTGGGGGCATGCACGTGCGCTTTCCTCCCGAGCTGCAGCAGTAGTGTCACGCTTCCTGTCACGTGGATCAAGGGATCTGTGGCTTTCCCTCGAGGCTGTCCCTCGAGGCTTTCCCACGAGGCTTTCCCACAGGGCTGTGCCACGTGCCACCTTGGTGTGAGTCGATCCTCGGCGTGAAAGACGAGCCGGTGAAGGGAAAAGAGGTTCCTCTGGAATGGACTGAGACATCTGGGGGACTCTTGGAATGGTGGCACGACCCTGGAGTTCCTCTCGCCGTTCCTGTTGAGAGGGCCTCCTCTTGAGATGCGACGGGAAGGCCGGGAACTCTTTCCCGACGAAGCAGGGAAAGAATCCCTCATCTCGAGCTACGAGGCGGAAACGGGGCTCCTCTGGATGTGGGCGGGACCCTCGTGATTCCTCTCGAGTGGAGACGGCTAGGTCGGGGAACTTCTTGATTTGCACCAAGGGTGTGAAGGAGCCTTTCGAAGTTCCAGAGGTGAGGTGTGATCAGCCTCGAGACGCCTCAGCGGAAATGGGCCTCATATCGCCTGGAGGGGAGAACCTCCTGGATTTTCTCGAGTTGCGGCAGGTGTTCTCGAGTTACGACGGGGACCTCAGTTACCCGCTCTGGTGGCCTCAGGAAAGGCCAGTCCCCATGCGAGTTGCTAGGGGACCTCTCGGGATTCCTCTCCCGTCCATGCCGGGGCCTCAGTCCTTGTGTGGAGTCGGGGCCGGAACCTGAGGATTCCTCTCCAGTGTTGCCATGGATCTTGGGGTGCTTCTGAGTCTCCCCAGGGGAGTCAGGCCTCGTCTCGAGTGGGGGCCATGCACGTGCGCTTTCCTCCCGAGCTGCAGCAGTAGTGTCACGCTTCCTGTCACGTGGATCAAGGGATCTGTGGCTTTCCCTCGAGGCTGTCCCTCGAGGCTTTCCCACGAGGCTTTCCCACAGGGCTGTGCCACGTGCCACCTTGGTGTGAGTCGATCCTCGTCGTGAAAGACGAGCCGGTGAAGGGAAAAGAGGTTCCTCTGGAATGGACTGAGATATCTGGGGGACTCTTGGAATGGTGGCACGACCCTGGAGTTCCTCTCGCCGTTCCTGTTGAGAGGGCCTCCTCTTGAGATGCGACGGGAACGCCGTGAACTCTTTCCCGACGAAGCAGGGAAAGGATCCCTCATCTCGAGCTACGAGGCGGAAACGGGGCTCCTCTGGATGTGGGCGGGACCCTCGTGATTCCTCTCGAGTGGAGACGGGTATGTCGGGGAACTTCTTGATTTGCACCAAGGGTGTGAAGGAGCCTTTCAAAGTTCCAGAGGTGAGGTGTGATCAGCCTCGAGACGCCTCAGCAGAAATGGGCCTCATCTCGCCTGGAGGGGAGAACCTCCTGGATTTTCTCGAGTTGCGGCAGGTCTTCTCGAGTTACGACGGGGACCTCAGGGACCCGCTCTGGTGGCCTCAGGAAAGGCCAGTCCCCATGCGAGTTGCTAGGGGACCTCTCGGGATTCCTCTCCCGTCCATGCCGGGGCCTCAGTCCTTGTGTGGAGTCGGGGCCGGAACCTGAGGATTCCTCTCCAGTGTTGCCATGGATCTTGGGGTGCTTCTGAGTCTCCCCAGGGGAGTCAGGCCTCGTCTCGAGTGGGGGCATGCACGTGCGCTTTCCTCCCGAGCTGCAGCAGTAGTGTCACGCTTCCTGTCACGTGGATCAAGGGATCTGTGGCTTTCCCTCGAGGCTGTCCCTCGAGGCTTTCCCACGAGGCTTTCCCACAGGGCTGTGCCACGTGCCACCTTGGTGTGAGTCGATCCTCGGCGTGAAAGACGAGCCGGTGAAGGCAAAAGAGGTTCCTCTGGAATGGACTGAGACATCTGGGGGACTCTTGGAATGGTGGCACGACCCTGGAGTTCCTCTCGCCGTTCCTGTAGAGAGGGCCTCCTCTTGAGATGCGACGGGAAGGCCGGGAACTCTTTCCCGACGAAGCAGGGAAAGGATCCCTCATCTCGAGCTACGAGGAGGAAACGGGGCTCCTCTGAATGTGGGCGGGACCCTCGTGATTCCTCTCGAGTGGAGACGGGTATGTCGGGGAACTTCTTGATTTGCACCAAGGGTGTGAAGGACCCTTTCGAAGTTCCAGAGGGGAGGTGTGATCAGCCTCGAGACGCCTCAGCGGAAATGGGCCTCATCTCGCCTGGAGGGGAGAACCTCCTGGATTTTCTCGAGTTGCGGCAGGTCTTCTCGAGTTACGACGGGGACCTCAGGGACCCGCTCTGGTGGCCTCAGGAAAGGCCAGTCCCCATGCGAGTTGCTAGGGGACCTCTCGGGATTCCTCTCCCGTCCATGCCGGGGCCTCAGTCCTTGTGTGGAGTCGGGGCCGGAACCTGAGGATTCCTCTCCAGTATTGCCATGGATCTTGGGGTGCTTCTGATTCTCCCCAGGGGAGTCAGGCCTCGTCTCGAGTGGGGGCATGCACGTGCGCTTTCCTCCCGAGCTGCAGCAGTAGTGTCACGCTTCCTGTCACGTGGATCAAGGGATCTGTGGCTTTCCCTCGAGGCTGTCCCTCGAGGCTTTCCCACGAGGCTTTCCCACAGGGCTGTGCCACGTGCCACCTTGGTGTGAGTCGATCCTCGGCGTGAAAGACGAGCCGGTGAAGGGAAAAGAGGTTCCTCTGGAATGGACTGAGACATCTGGGGGACTCTTGGAATGGTGGCACGACCCTGGAGTTCCTCTCGCCGTTCCTGTTGAGAGGGCCTCCTCTTGAGATGCGACGGGAAGGCCGGGAACTCTTTCCCGATGAAGCAGGGAAAGAATCCCTCATCTCGAGCTACGAGGGGGAAACGGGGCTCCTCTGGATGTGGGCGGGACCCTCGTGATTCCTCTCGAGTGGAGACGGCTAGGTCGGGGAACTTCTTGATTTGCACCAAGGGGGTGAAGGAGCCTTTCGAAGTTCCAGAGGTGAGGTGTGATCAGCCTCGAGACGCCTCAGCGGAAATGGGCCTCATATCGCCTGGAGGGGAGAACCTCCTAGATTTTCTCGAGTTGCGGCAGGTGTTCTCGAGTTACGACGGGGACCTCAGTTACCCGCTCTGGTGGCCTCAGGAAAGGCCAGTCCCCATGCGAGTTGCTAGGGGACCTCTCGGGATTCCTCTCCCGTCCATGCCGGGGCCTCAGTCCTTGTGTGGAGTCGGGGCCGGAACCTGAGGATTCCTCTCCAGTGTTGCCATGGATCTTGGGGTGCTTCTGAGTCTCCCCAGGGGAGTCAGGCCTCGTCTCGAGTGGGGGCATGCACGTGCGCTTTCCTCCCGAGCTGCAGCAGTAGTGTCACGCTTCCTGTCACGTGGATCAAGGGATCTGTGGCTTTCCCTCGAGGCTGTCCCTCGAGGCTTTCCCACGAGGCTTTCCCACAGGGCTGTGCCACGTGCCACCTTGGTGTGAGTCGATCCTCGTCGTGAAAGACGAGCCGGTGAAGGGAAAAGAGGTTCCTCTGGAATGGACTGAGATATCTGGGGGACTCTTGGAATGGTGGCACGACCCTGGAGTTCCTCTCGCCGTTCCTGTTGAGAGGGCCTCCTCTTGAGATGCGACGGGAACGCCGTGAACTCTTTCCCGACGAAGCAGGGAAAGGATCCCTCATCTCGAGCTACGAGGCGGAAACGGGGCTCCTCTGGATGTGGGCGGGACCCTCGTGATTCCTCTCGAGTGGAGACGGGTATGTCGGGGAACTTCTTGATTTGCACCAAGGGTGTGAAGGAGCCTTTCAAAGTTCCAGAGGTGAGGTGTGATCAGCCTCGAGACGCCTCAGCAGAAATGGGCCTCATCTCGCCTGGAGGGGAGAACCTCCTGGATTTTCTCGAGTTGCGGCAGGTCTTCTCGAGTTACGACGGGGACCTCAGGGACCCGCTCTGGTGGCCTCAGGAAAGGCCAGTCCCCATGCGAGTTGCTAGGGGACCTCTCGGGATTCCTCTCCCGTCCATGCCGGGGCCTCAGTCCTTGTGTGGAGTCGGGGCCGGAACCTGAGGATTCCTCTCCAGTGTTGCCATGGATCTTGGGGTGCTTCTGAGTCTCCCCAGGGGAGTCAGGCCTCGTCTCGAGTGGGGGCATGCACGTGCGCTTTCCTCCCGAGCTGCAGCAGTAGTGTCACGCTTCCTGTCACGTGGATCAAGGGATCTGTGGCTTTCCCTCGAGGCTGTCCCTCGAGGCTTTCCCACGAGGCTTTCCCACAGGGCTGTGCCACGTGCCACCTTGGTGTGAGTCGATCCTCGGCGTGAAAGACGAGCCGGTGAAGGCAAAAGAGGTTCCTCTGGAATGGACTGAGACATCTGGGGGACTCTTGGAATGGTGGCACGACCCTGGAGTTCCTCTCGCCGTTCCTGTAGAGAGGGCCTGCTCTTGAGATGCGACGGGAAGGCCGGGACTCTTTCCCGACGAAGCAGGGAAAGGATCCCTCATCTCGAGCTACGAGGAGGAAACGGGGCTCCTCTGAATGTGGGCGGGACCCTCGTGATTCCTCTCGAGTGGAGACGGGTATGTCGGGGAACTTCTTGATTTGCACCAAGGGTGTGAAGGACCCTTTCGAAGTTCCAGAGGGGAGGTGTGATCAGCCTCGAGACGCCTCAGCGGAAATGGGCCTCATCTCGCCTGGAGGGGAGAACCTCCTGGATTTTCTCGAGTTGCGGCAGGTCTTCTCGGGTTACGACGGGGACCTCAGGGACCCGCTCTGGTGGCCTCAGGAAAGGCCAGTCCCCATGCGAGTTGCTAGGGGACCTCTCGGGATTCCTCTCCCGTCCATGCCGGGGCCTCAGTCCTTGTGTGGAGTCGGGGCCGGAACCTGAGGATTCCTCTCCAGTATTGCCATGGATCCTGGGGTGCTTCTGATTCTCCCCAGGGGAGTCAGGCCTCGTCTCGAGTGGGGGCATGCACGTGCGCTTTCCTCCCGAGCTGCAGCAGTAGTGTCACGCTTCCTGTCACGTGGATCAAGGGATCTGTGGCTTTCCCTCGAGGCTGTCCCTCGAGGCTTTCCCACGAGGCTTTCCCACAGGGCTGTGCCACGTGCCACCTTGGTGTGAGTCGATCCTCGGCGTGAAAGACGAGCCGGTGAAGGGAAAAGAGGTTCCTCTGGAATGGACTGAGACATCTGGGGGACTCTTGGAATGGTGGCACGACCCTGGAGTTCCTCTCGCCGTTCCTGTTGAGAGGGCCTCCTCTTGAGATGCGACGGGAAGGCCGGGAACTCTTTCCCGATGAAGCAGGGAAAGAATCCCTCATCTCGAGCTACGAGGCGGAAACGGGGCTCCTCTGGATGTGGGCGGGACCCTCGTGATTCCTCTCGAGTGGAGACGGCTAGGTCGGGGAACTTCTTGATTTGCACCAAGGGTGTGAAGGAGCCTTTCGAAGTTCCAGAGGTGAGGTGTGATCAGCATCGAGACGCCTCAGGAGAAATGGGCCTCATCTCGCCTGGAGGGGAGAACCTCCTGGATTTTCTCGAGTTAAGGCAGGTCTTCTCGAGTTACGACGGGGACCTCAGGGACCCGCTCTGGTGGCCTCAGGAAAGGCCAGTCCCCATGCGAGTTTCTAGGGGACCTCTCGGGATTCCTCTCCCGTCCATGCCGGGGCCTCAGTCCTTGTGTGGAGTCGGGGCCGGAACCTGAGGATTCCTCTCCAGTGTTGCCATGGATCTTAGGGTGCTTCTGAGTCTCCCCAGGGGAGTCAGGCCTCGTCTCGAGTGGGGGCATGCACGTGCGCTTTCCTCCCGAGCTGCAGCAGTAGTGTCACGCTTCCTGTCACGTGGATCAAGGGATCTGTGGCTTTCCCTCGAGGCTGTCCCTCGAGGCTTTCCCACGAGGCTTTCCCACAGGGCTGTGCCACGTGCCACCTTGGTGTGAGTCGATCCTCGACGTGAAAGACGAGCCGGTGAAGGGAAAAGAGGTTCCTCTGGAATGGACTGAGACATCTGGGGGACTCTTGGAATGGTGGCACGACCCTGGAGTTCCTCTCGCCGTTCCTGTAGAGAGGGCCTCCTCTTGAGATGCGACGGGAAGGCCGGGAACTCTTACAAGACGAAGCAGGGAAAGGATCCCTCATCTCGAGCTACGAGGCGGAAACGGGGCTCCTCTGGATGTGGGCGGGACCCTCGTGATACCTCTCGAGTGGAGACGGGTATGTCGGGGAACTTCTTGATTTGCACCAAGGGTGTGAAGGACCCTTTCGAAGTTCCAGAGGTGAGGTGTGATCAGCCTCGAGACGCCTCAGCAGAAATGGGCCTCATCTCGCCTGGAGGGGAGAACCTTCTGGATTTTCTCGAGTTGCGGCAGGTCTTCTCGAGTTACGACGGGGACCTCAGGGACCCGCTCTGGTGGCCTCAGGAAAGGCCAGTCCCCATGCGAGTTGCTAGGGGACCTCTCGGGATTCCTCTCCCGTCCATGCCGGGGCCTCAGTCCTTGTGTGGAGTCGGGGCCGGAACCTGAGGATTCCTCTCCAGTGTTGCCATGGATCTTGGGGTGCTTCTGAGTCTCCCCAGGGGAGTCAGGCCTCGTCTCGAGTGGGGGCATGCACGTGCGCTTTCCTCCCGAGCTGCAGCAGTAGTGTCACGCTTCCTGTCACGTGGATCAAGGGATCTGTGGCTTTCCCTCGAGGCTGTCCCTCGAGGCTTTCCCACGAGGCTTTCCCACAGGGCTGTGCCACGTGCCACCTTGGTGTGAGTCGATCCTCGGCGTGAAAGACGAGCCGGTGAAGGCAAAAGAGGTTCCTCTGGAATGGACTGAGACATCTGGGGGACTCTTGGAATGGTGGCACGACCCTGGAGTTCCTCTCGCCGTTACTGTAGAGATGGCCTCCTCTTGAGATGCGACGGGAAGGCCGGGAACTCTTTCCCGACGAAGCAGGGAAAGGATCCCTCATCTCGAGCTACGAGGCGGAAACGGGGCTCCTCTGAATGTGGGTGGGACCCTCGTGATTCCTCTCGAGTGGAGACGGGTATGTCGGGGAACTTCTTGATTTGCACCAAGGGTGTGAAGGACCCTTTCGAAGTTCCAGAGGGGAGGTGTGATCAGCCTCGAGACGCCTCAGCGGAAATGGGCCTCATCTCGCCTGGAGGGGAGAACCTCCTGGATTTTCTCGAGTTGCGGCAGGTCTTCTCGAGTTACGACGGGGACCTCAGGGACCCGCTCTGGTGGCCTCAGGAAAGGCCAGTCCCCATGCGAGTTGCTAGGGGACCTCTCGGGATTCCTCTCCCGTCCATGCCGGGGCCTCAGTCCTTGTGTGGAGTCTGGGCCGGAACCTGAGGATTCCTCTCCAGTGTTGCCATGGATCTTGGGGTGCTTCTGAGTCTCCCCAGGGGAGTCAGGCCTCGTCTCGAGTGGGGGCATGCACGTGCGCTTTCCTCCCGAGCTGCAGCAGTAGTGTCACGCTTCCTGTCACGTGGATCAAGGGATCTGTGGCTTTCCCTCGAGGCTGTCCCTCGAGGCTTTCCCACGAGGCTTTCCCACAGGGCTGTGCCACGTGCCACCTTAGTGTGAGTCGATCCTCGGCGTGAAAGACGAGCCGGTGAAGGGAAAAGAGGTTCCTCTGGAATGGACTGAGACATCTGGGGGACTCTTGGAATGGTGGCACGACCCTGGAGTTCCTCTCGCCGTTCCTGTTGAGAGGGCCTCCTCTTGAGATGCGACGGGAAGGCCGGGAACTCTTTCCCGATGAAGCAGGGAAAGAATCCCTCATCTCGAGCTACGAGGCGGAAACGGGGCTCCTCTGGATGTGGGCGGGACCCTCGTGATTCCTCTCGAGTGGAGACGGCTAGGTCGGGGAACTTCTTGATTTGCACCAAGGGTGTGAAGGAGCCTTTCGAAGTTCCAGAGGTGAGGTGTGATCAGCATCGAGACGCCTCAGCAGAAATGGGCCTCATCTCGCCTGGAGGGGAGAACCTCCTGGATTTTCTCGAGTTAAGGCAGGTCTTCTCGAGTTACGACGGGGACCTCAGGGACCCGCTCTGGTGGCCTCAGGAAAGGCCAGTCCCCATGCGAGTTGCTAGGGGACCTCTCGGGATTCCTCTCCCATCCATGCCGGGGCCTCAGTCCTTGTGTGGAGTCGGGGCCGGAACCTGAGGATTCCTCTCCAGTGTTGCCATGGATCTTAGGGTGCTTCTGAGTCTCCCCAGGGGAGTCAGGCCTCGTCTCGAGTGGGGGCATGCACGTGCGCTTTCCTCCCGAGCTGCAGCAGTAGTGTCACGCTTCCTGTCACGTGGATCAAGGGATCTGTGGCTTTCCCTCGAGGCTGTCCCTCGAGGCTTTCCCACGAGGCTTTCCCACAGGGCTGTGCCACGTGCCACCTTGGTGTGAGTCGATCCTCGACGTGAAAGACGAGCCGGTGAAGGGAAAAGAGGTTCCTCTGGAATGGACTGAGAAATCTGGGGGACTTTGGAATGGTGGCACGACCCTGGAGTTCCTCTCGCCGTTCCTGTAGAGAGGGCCTCCTCTTGAGATGCGACGGGAAGGCCGGGAACTCTTTCCCGACGAAGCAGGGAAAGGATCCCTCATCTCGAGCTACGAGGCGGAAACGGGGCTCCTCTGGATGTGGGCGGGACCCTCGTGATACCTCTCGAGTGGAGACGGGTATGTCGGGGAACTTCTTGATTTGCACCAAGGGTGTGAAGGACCCTTTCGAAGTTCCAAAGGGGAGGTGTGATCAGCCTCGAGACGCCTCAGCGGAAATGGGCCTCATCTCGCCTGGAGGGGAGAACCTCCTGGATTTTCTCGAGTTGCGGCAGGTCTTCTCGAGTTACGACGGGGACCTCAGGGACCCGCTCTGGTGGCCTCAGGAAAGGCCAGTCCCCATGCGAATTGCTAGGGGACCTCTCGGGATTCCTCTCCCGTCCATGCCGGGGCCTCATTCCTTGTGTGGAGTCGGGACCGGAACCTGAGGATTCCTCTCCAGTGTTGCCATGGATCTTGGGGTGCTTCTGAGTCTCCCCAGGGGAGTCAGGCCTCGTCTCGAGTGGGGGCATGCACGTGCGCTTTCCTCCCGAGCTGCAGCAGTAGTGTCACGCTTCCTGTCACGTGGATCAAGGGATCTGTGGCTTTCCCTCGAGGCTGTCCCTCGAGGCTTTCCCACGAGGCTTTCCCACAGGGCTGTGCCACGTGCCACCTTGGTGTGAGTCGATCCTCGGCGTGAAAGACGAGCCGGTGAAGGGAAAAGAGGTTCCTCTGGAATGGACTGAGACATCTGGGGGACTCTTGGAATGGTGGCACGACCCTGGAGTTCCTCTCGCCATTCCTGTTGAGAGGGCCTCCTCTTGAGATGCGACGGGAAGGCCGGGAACTCTTTCCCGACGAAGCAGGGAAAGAATCCCTCATCTCGAACTACGAGGCGGAAACGGGGCTCCTCTGGATGTGGGCGGGACCCTCGTGATTCCTCTCGAGTGGAGACGGGCATGTCGGGGAACTTCTTGATTTGCACCAAGGGTGTGAAGGAGCCTTTCGAAGTTCCAGAGGTGAGGTGTGATCAGCCTCGAGACGCCTCAGCAGAAATGGGCCTCATCTCGCCTGGAGGGGAGAACCTCCTGGATTTTCTCGAGTTTTGGCAGGTCTTCTCGAGTTACGACGGGGACCTCAGGGACCCGCTCTGGTGGCCTCAGGAAAGGCCAGTCCCCATGCGAGTTGCTAGGGGACCTCTCGGGATTCCTCTCCCGTCCATGCCGGGGCCTCAGTCCTTGTGTGGAGTCGGGGCCGGAACCTGAGGATTCCTCTCCAGTGTTGCCATGGATCTTGGGGTGCTTCTGAGTCTCCCCAGGGGAGTCAGGCCTCGTCTCGAGTGGGGGCATGCACGTGCGCTTTCCTCCCGAGATGCAGCAGTAGTGTCACGCTTCCTGTCACGTGGATCAAGGGATCTGTGGCTTTCCCTCGAGGCTGTCCCTCGAGGCTTTCCCACGAGGCTTTCCCACAGGGCTGTGCCACGTGCCACCTTGGTGTGAGTCGATCCTCGGCGTGAAAGACGAGCCGGTGAAGGCAAAAGAGGTTCCTCTGGAATGGACTGAGACATCTGGGGGACTCTTGGAATGGTGGCACGACCCTGGAGTTCCTCTCGCCGTTACTGTAGAGAGGGCCTCCTCTTGAGATGCGACGGGAAGACCGGGAACTCTTTCCCGACGAAGCAGGGAAAGGATCCCTCATCTCGAGCTACGAGGCGGAAACGGGGCTCCTCTGAATGTGGGCGGGACCCTCCTGATTCCTCTCGAGTGGAGACGGGTATGTCGGGGAACTTCTTGATTTGCACCAAGGGTGTGAAGGACCCTTTCGAAGTTCCAGAGGGGAGGTGTGATCAGCCTCGAGACGCCTCAGCGGAAATGGGCCTCATCTCGCCTGGAGGGGAGAACCTCCTGGATTTTCTCGAGTTGCGGCAGGTCTTCTCGAGTTACGACGGGGACCTCAGGGACCCGCTCTGGTGGCCTCAGGAAAGGCCAGTCCCCATGCGAGTTGCTAGGGGACCTCTCGGGATTCCTCTCCCGTCCATGCCGGGGCCTCAGTCCTTGTGTGGAGTCGGGGCCGGAACCTGAGGATTCCTCTCCAGTGTTGCCATGGATCTTGGGGTGCTTCTGAGTCTCCCCAGGGGAGTCAGGCCTCGTCTCGAGTGGGGGCATGCACGTGCGCTTTCCTCCCGAGCTGCAGCAGTAGTGTCACGCTTCCTGTCACGTGGATCAAGGGATCTGTGGCTTTCCCTCGAGGCTGTCCCTCGAGGCTTTCCCACGAGGCTTTCCCACAGGGCTGTGCCACGTGCCACCTTGGTGTGAGTCGATCCTCGGCGTGAAAGACGAGCCGGTGAAGGGAAAAGAGGTTCCTCTGGAATGGACTGAGACATCTGGGGGACTCTTGGAATGGTGGCACGACCCTGGAGTTCCTCTCGCCATTCCTGTTGAGAGGGCCTCCTCTTGAGATGCGACGGGAAGGCCGGGAACTCTTTCCCGATGAAGCAGGGAAAGAATCCCTCATCTCGAGCTACGAGGCGGAAACGGGGCTCCTCTGGATGTGGGCGGGACCCTCGTGATTCCTCTCGAGTGGAGACGGCTAGGTCGGGGAACTTCTTGATTTGCACCAAGGGTGTGAAGGAGCCTTTCGAAGTTCCAGAGGTGAGGTGTGATCAGCATTGAGACGCCTCAGCAGAAATGGGCCTCATCTCGCCTGGAGGGGAGAACCTCCTGGATTTTCTCGAGTTAAGGCAGGTCTTCTCGAGTTACGACGGGGACCTCAGGGACCCGCTCTGGTGGCCTCAGGAAAGGCCAGTCCCCATGCGAGTTGCTAGGGGACCTCTCGGGATTCCTCTCCCGTCCATGCCGGGGCCTCAGTCCTTGTGTGGAGTCGGGGCCGGAACCTGAGGATTCCTCTCCAGTGTTGCCATGGATCTTAGGGTGCTTCTGAGTCTCCCCAGGGGAGTCAGGCCTCGTCTCGAGTGGGGGCATGCACGTGCGCTTTCCTCCCGAGCTGCAGCAGTAGTGTCACGCTTCCTGTCACGTGGATCAAGGGATCTGTGGCTTTCCCTCGAGGCTGTCCCTCGAGGCTTTCCCACGAGGCTTTCCCACAGGGCTGTGCCACGTGCCACCTTGGTGTGAGTCGATCCTCGGCGTGAAAGACGAGCCGGTGAAGGGAAAAGAGGTTCCTCTGGAATGGACTGAGACATCTGGGGGACTCTTGGAATGGTGGCACGACCCTGGAGTTCCTCTCGCCGTTCCTGTAGAGAGGGCCTCCTCTTGAGATGCGACGGGAAGGCCGGGAACTCTTTCCCGACGAAGCAGGGAAAGGATCCCTCATCTCGAACTACGAGGCGGAAACGGGGCTCCTCTCGATGTGGGCGGGACCCTCGTGATTCCTCTCGAGTGGAGACGGGCATGTCGGGGAACTTCTTGATTTGCACCAAAGGTGTGAAGGAGCCTTTCGAAGTTCCAGAGGTGAGGTGTGATCAGCCTCGAGACGCCTCAGCAGAAATGGGCCTCATCTCGCCTGGAGGGGAGAACCTCCTGGATTTTCTCGAGTTGCGGCAGGTCTTCTCGAGTTACGACGGGGACCTCAGGGACCCGCTCTGGTGGCCTCAGGAAAGGCCAGTCCCCATGCGAGTTGCTAGGGGACCTCTCGGGATTCCTCTCCCGTCCATGCCGGGGCCTCAGTCCTTGTGTGGAGTCGGGGCCGGAACCTGAGGATTCCTCTCCAGTGTTGCCATGGATCTTGGGGTGCTTCTGAGTCTCCCCAGGGGAGTCAGGCCTCGTCTCGAGTGGGGGCA
This sequence comes from Budorcas taxicolor, assembly GCF_023091745.1. NCBI lineage: Eukaryota > Metazoa > Chordata > Mammalia > Artiodactyla > Bovidae > Budorcas > Budorcas taxicolor. Next base: position 83,178 of record NW_026291528.1, read on the forward strand.
TGCACGTGCGCTTTCCTCCCGAGATGCAGCAGTAGTGTCACGCTTCCTGTCACGTGGATCAAGGGATCTGTGGCTTTCCCTCGAGGCTGTCCCTCGAGGCTTTCCCACGAGGCTTTCCCACAGGGCTGTGCCACGTGCCACCTTGGTGTGAGTCGATCCTCGACGTGAAAGACGAGCCGGTGAAGGGAAAAGAGGTTCCTCTGGAATGGACTGAGACATCTGGGGGACTCTTGGAATGGTGGCACGACCCTGGAGTTCCTCTCGCCGTTCCTGTAGAGAGGGCCTCCTCTTGAGATGCGACGGGAAGGCCGGGAACTCTTTCCCGACGAAGCAGGGAAAGGATCCCTCATCTCGAGCTACGAGGCGGAAACGGGGCTCCTCTGGATGTGGGCGGGACCCTCGTGATACCTCTCGAGTGGAGACGGGTATGTCGGGGAACTTCTTGATTTGCACCAAGGGTGTGAAGGACCCTTTCGAAGTTCCAGAGGTGAGGTGTGATCAGCCTCGAGACGCCTCAGCGGAAATGGGCCTCATCTGGCCTGGAGGGGAGAACCTCCTGGATTTTCTCGAGTTGCGGCAGGTCTTCTCGAGTTACGACGGGGACCTCAGGGACCCGCTCTGGTGGCCTCAGGAAAGGCCAGTCCCCATGCGAGTTGCTAGGGGACCTCTCGGGATTCCTCTCCCGTCCATGCCGGGGCCTCAGTCCTTGTGTGGAGTCGGGGCCGGAACCTGAGGATTCCTCTCCAGTGTTGCCATGGATCTTGGGGTGCTTCTGAGTCTCCCCAGGGGAGTCAGGCCTCGTCTCGAGTGGGGGCATGCACGTGCGCTTTCCTCCCGAGCTGCAGCAGTAGTGTCACGCTTCCTGTCACGTGGATCAAGGGATCTGTGGCTTTCCCTCGAGGCTGTCCCTCGAGGCTTTCCCACGAGGCTTTCCCACAGGGCTGTGCCACGTGCCACCTTGGTGTGAGTCGATCCTCGGCGTGAAAGACGAGCCGGTGAAGGCAAAAGAGGTTCCTCTGGAATGGACTGAGACATCTGGGGGACTCTTGGAATGGTGGCACGACCCTGGAGTTCCTCTCGCCGTTACTGTAGAGATGGCCTCCTCTTGAGATGCGACGGGAAGGCCGGGAACTCTTTCCCGACGAAGCAGGGAAAGGATCCCTCATCTCGAGCTACGAGGCGGAAACGGGGCTCCTCTGAATGTGGGTGGGACCCTCGTGATTCCTCTCGAGTGGAGACGGGTATGTCGGGGAACTTCTTGATTTGCACCAAGGGTGTGAAGGACCCTTTCGAAGTTCCAGAGGGGAGGTGTGATCAGCCTCGAGACGCCTCAGCGGAAATGGGCCTCATCTCGCCTGGAGGGGAGAACCTCCTGGATTTTCTCGAGTTGCGGCAGGTCTTCTCGAGTTACGACGGGGACCTCAGGGACCCGCTCTGGTGGCCTCAGGAAAGGCCAGTCCCCATGCGAGTTGCTAGGGGACCTCTCGGGATTCCTCTCCCGTCCATGCCGGGGCCTCAGTCCTTGTGTGGAGTCGGGGCCGGAACCTGAGGATTCCTCTCCAGTGTTGCCATGGATCTTGGGGTGCTTCTGAGTCTCCCCAGGGGAGTCAGGCCTCGTCTCGAGTGGGGGCATGCACGTGCGCTTTCCTCCCGAGCTGCAGCAGTAGTGTCACGCTTCCTGTCACGTGGATCAAGGGATCTGTGGCTTTCCCTCGAGGCTGTCCCTCGAGGCTTTCCCACGAGGCTTTCCCACAGGGCTGTGCCACGTGCCACCTTGGTGTGAGTCGATCCTCGGCGTGAAAGACGAGCCGGTGAAGGGAAAAGAGGTTCCTCTGGAATGGACTGAGACATCTGGGGGACTCTTGGAATGGTGGCACGACCCTGGAGTTCCTCTCGCCGTTCCTGTAGAGAGGGCCTCCTCTTGAGATGCGACGGGAAGGCCGGGAACTCTTTCCCGACGAAGCAGGGAAAGGATCCCTCATCTCGAACTACGAGGCGGAAACGGGGCTCCTCTGGATGTGGGCGGGACCCTCGTGATTCCTCTCGAGTGGAGACGGGCATGTCGGGGAACTTCTTGATTTGCACCAAAGGTGTGAAGGAGCCTTTCGAAGTTCCAGAGGTGAGGTGTGATCAGCCTCGAGACGCCTCAGCAGAAATGGGCCTCATCTCGCCTGGAGGGGAGAACCTCCTGGATTTTCTCGAGTTGCGGCAGGTCTTCTCGAGTTACGACGGGGACCTCAGGGACCCGCTCTGGTGGCCTCAGGAAAGGCCAGTCCCCATGCGAGTTGCTAGGGGACCTCTCGGGATTCCTCTCCCGTCCATGCCGGGGCCTCAGTCCTTGTGTGGAGTCGGGGCCGGAACCTGAGGATTCCTCTCCAGTGTTGCCATGGATCTTGGGGTGCTTCTGAGTCTCCCCAGGGGAGTCAGGCCTCGTCTCGAGTGGGGGCATGCACGTGCGCTTTCCTCCCGAGATGCAGCAGTAGTGTCACGCTTCCTGTCACGTGGATCAAGGGATCTGTGGCTTTCCCTCGAGGCTGTCCCTCGAGGCTTTCCCACGAGGCTTTCCCACAGGGCTGTGCCACGTGCCACCTTGGTGTGAGTCGATCCTCGACGTGAAAGACGAGCCGGTGAAGGGAAAAGAGGTTCCTCTGGAATGGACTGAGACATCTGGGGGACTCTTGGAATGGTGGCACGACCCTGGAGTTCCTCTCGCCGTTCCTGTAGAGAGGGCCTCCTCTTGAGATGCGACGGGAAGGCCGGGAACTCTTTCCCGACGAAGCAGGGAAAGGATCCCTCATCTCGAGCTACGAGGCGGAAACGGGGCTCCTCTGGATGTGGGCGGGACCCTCGTGATACCTCTCGAGTGGAGACGGGTATGTCGGGGAACTTCTTGATTTGCACCAAGGGTGTGAAGGACCCTTTCGAAGTTCCAGAGGTGAGGTGTGATCAGCCTCGAGACGCCTCAGCGGAAATGGGCCTCATCTGGCCTGGAGGGGAGAACCTCCTGGATTTTCTCGAGTTGCGGCAGGTCTTCTCGAGTTACGACGGGGACCTCAGGGACCCGCTCTGGTGGCCTCAGGAAAGGCCAGTCCCCATGCGAGTTGCTAGGGGACCTCTCGGGATTCCTCTCCCGTCCATGCCGGGGCCTCAGTCCTTGTGTGGAGTCGGGGCCGGAACCTGAGGATTCCTCTCCAGTGTTGCCATGGATCTTGGGGTGCTTCTGAGTCTCCCCAGGGGAGTCAGGCCTCGTCTCGAGTGGGGGCATGCACGTGCGCTTTCCTCCCGAGCTGCAGCAGTAGTGTCACGCTTCCTGTCACGTGGATCAAGGGATCTGTGGCTTTCCCTCGAGGCTGTCCCTCGAGGCTTTCCCACGAGGCTTTCCCACAGGGCTGTGCCACGTGCCACCTTGGTGTGAGTCGATCCTCGGCGTGAAAGACGAGCCGGTGAAGGCAAAAGAGGTTCCTCTGGAATGGACTGAGACATCTGGGGGACTCTTGGAATGGTGGCACGACCCTGGAGTTCCTCTCGCCGTTACTGTAGAGATGGCCTCCTCTTGAGATGCGACGGGAAGGCCGGGAACTCTTTCCCGACGAAGCAGGGAAAGGATCCCTCATCTCGAGCTACGAGGCGGAAACGGGGCTCCTCTGAATGTGGGTGGGACCCTCGTGATTCCTCTCGAGTGGAGACGGGTATGTCGGGGAACTTCTTGATTTGCACCAAGGGTGTGAAGGACCCTTTCGAAGTTCCAGAGGGGAGGTGTGATCAGCCTCGAGACGCCTCAGCGGAAATGGGCCTCATCTCGCCTGGAGGGGAGAACCTCCTGGATTTTCTCGAGTTGCGGCAGGTCTTCTCGAGTTACGACGGGGACCTCAGGGACCCGCTCTGGTGGCCTCAGGAAAGGCCAGTCCCCATGCGAGTTGCTAGGGGACCTCTCGGGATTCCTCTCCCGTCCATGCCGGGGCCTCAGTCCTTGTGTGGAGTCGGGGCCGGAACCTGAGGATTCCTCTCCAGTGTTGCCATGGATCTTGGGGTGCTTCTGAGTCTCCCCAGGGGAGTCAGGCCTCGTCTCGAGTGGGGGCATGCACGTGCGCTTTCCTCCCGAGCTGCAGCAGTAGTGTCACGCTTCCTGTCACGTGGATCAAGGGATCTGTGGCTTTCCCTCGAGGCTGTCCCTCGAGGCTTTCCCACGAGGCTTTCCCACAGGGCTGTGCCACGTGCCACCTTGGTGTGAGTCGATCCTCGGCGTGAAAGACGAGCCGGTGAAGGGAAAAGAGGTTCCTCTGGAATGGACTGAGACATCTGGGGGACTCTTGGAATGGTGGCACGACCCTGGAGTTCCTCTCGCCGTTCCTGTAGAGAGGGCCTCCTCTTGAGATGCGACGGGAAGGCCGGGAACTCTTTCCCGACGAAGCAGGGAAAGGATCCCTCATCTCGAACTACGAGGCGGAAACGGGGCTCCTCTGGATGTGGGCGGGACCCTCGTGATTCCTCTCGAGTGGAGACGGGCATGTCGGGGAACTTCTTGATTTGCACCAAAGGTGTGAAGGAGCCTTTCGAAGTTCCAGAGGTGAGGTGTGATCAGCCTCGAGACGCCTCAGCAGAAATGGGCCTCATCTCGCCTGGAGGGGAGAACCTCCTGGATTTTCTCGAGTTGCGGCAGGTCTTCTCGAGTTACGACGGGGACCTCAGGGACCCGCTCTGGTGGCCTCAGGAAAGGCCAGTCCCCATGCGAGTTGCTAGGGGACCTCTCGGGATTCCTCTCCCGTCCATGCCGGGGCCTCAGTCCTTGTGTGGAGTCGGGGCCGGAACCTGAGGATTCCTCTCCAGTGTTGCCATGGATCTTGGGGTGCTTCTGAGTCTCCCCAGGGGAGTCAGGCCTCGTCTCGAGTGGGGGCATGCACGTGCGCTTTCCTCCCGAGATGCAGCAGTAGTGTCACGCTTCCTGTCACGTGGATCAAGGGATCTGTGGCTTTCCCTCGAGGCTGTCCCTCGAGGCTTTCCCACGAGGCTTTCCCACAGGGCTGTGCCACGTGCCACCTTGGTGTGAGTCGATCCTCGGCGTGAAAGACGAGCCGGTGAAGGCAAAAGAGGTTCCTCTGGAATGGACTGAGACATCTGGGGGACTCTTGGAATGGTGGCACGACCCTGGAGTTCCTCTCGCCGTTACTGTAGAGAGGGCCTCCTCTTGAGATGCGACGGGAAGACCGGGAACTCTTTCCCGACGAAGCAGGGAAAGGATCCCTCATCTCGAGCTACGAGGCGGAAACGGGGCTCCTCTGAATGTGGGCGGGACCCTCCTGATTCCTCTCGAGTGGAGACGGGTATGTCGGGGAACTTCTTGATTTGCACCAAGGGTGTGAAGGACCCTTTCGAAGTTCCAGAGGGGAGGTGTGATCAGCCTCGAGACGCCTCAGCGGAAATGGGCCTCATCTCGCCTGGAGGGGAGAACCTCCTGGATTTTCTCGAGTTGCGGCAGGTCTTCTCGAGTTACGACGGGGACCTCAGGGACCCGCTCTGGTGGCCTCAGGAAAGGCCAGTCCCCATGCGAGTTGCTAGGGGACCTCTCGGGATTCCTCTCCCGTCCATGCCGGGGCCTCAGTCCTTGTGTGGAGTCGGGGCCGGAACCTGAGGATTCCTCTCCAGTGTTGCCATGGATCTTGGGGTGCTTCTGAGTCTCCCCAGGGGAGTCAGGCCTCGTCTCGAGTGGGGGCATGCACGTGCGCTTTCCTCCCGAGCTGCAGCAGTAGTGTCACGCTTCCTGTCACGTGGATCAAGGGATCTGTGGCTTTCCCTCGAGGCTGTCCCTCGAGGCTTTCCCACGAGGCTTTCCCACAGGGCTGTGCCACGTGCCACCTTGGTGTGAGTCGATCCTCGACGTGAAAGACGAGCCGGTGAAGGGAAAAGAGGTTCCTCTGGAATGGACTGAGACATCTGGGGGACTCTTGGAATGGTGGCACGACCCTGGAGTTCCTCTCGCCGTTCCTGTAGAGAGGGCCTCCTCTTGAGATGCGACGGGAAGGCCGGGAACTCTTTCCCGACGAAGCAGGGAAAGGATCCCTCATCTCGAGCTACGAGGCGGAAACGGGGCTCCTCTGGATGTGGGCGGGACCCTCGTGATACCTCTCGAGTGGAGACGGGTATGTCGGGGAACTTCTTGATTTGCACCAAGGGTGTGAAGGACCCTTTCGAAGTTCCAGAGGTGAGGTGTGATCAGCCTCGAGACGCCTCAGCGGAAATGGGCCTCATCTCGCCTGGAGGGGAGAACCTCCTGGATTTTCTCGAGTTGCGGCAGGTCTTCTCGAGTTACGACGGGGACCTCAGGGACCCGCTCTGGTGGCCTCAGGAAAGGCCAGTCCCCATGCGAGTTGCTAGGGGACCTCTCGGGATTCCTCTCCCGTCCATGCCGGGGCCTCAGTCCTTGTGTGGAGTCGGGGCCGGAACCTGAGGATTCCTCTCCAGTGTTGCCATGGATCTTGGGGTGCTTCTGAGTCTCCCCAGGGGAGTCAGGCCTCGTCTCGAGTGGGGGCATGCACGTGCGCTTTCCTCCCGAGCTGCAGCAGTAGTGTCACGCTTCCTGTCACGTGGATCAAGGGATCTGTGGCTTTCCCTCGAGGCTGTCCCTCGAGGCTTTCCCACGAGGCTTTCCCACAGGGCTGTGCCACGTGCCACCTTGGTGTGAGTCGATCCTCGGCGTGAAAGACGAGCCGGTGAAGGCAAAAGAGGTTCCTCTGGAATGGACTGAGACATCTGGGGGACTCTCGGAATGGTGGCACGACCCTGGAGTTCCTCTCGCCGTTACTGTAGAGATGGCCTCCTCTTGAGATGCGACGGGAAGGCCGGGAACTCTTTCCCGACGAAGCAGGGAAAGGATCCCTCATCTCGAGCTACGAGGCGGAAACGGGGCTCCTCTGAATGTGGGTGGGACCCTCGTGATTCCTCTCGAGTGGAGACGGGTATGTCGGGGAACTTCTTGATTTGCACCAAGGGTGTGAAGGACCCTTTCGAAGTTCCAGAGGGGAGGTGTGATCAGCCTCGAGACGCCTCAGCGGAAATGGGCCTCATCTCGCCTGGAGGGGAGATCCTCCTGGATTTTCTCGAGTTGCGGCAGGTCTTCTCGAGTTACGACGGGGACCTCACGGACCCGCTCTGGTGGCCTCAGGAAAGGCCAGTCCCCATGCGAGTTGCTAGGGGACCTCTCGGGATTCCTCTCCCGTCCATGCCGGGGCCTCAGTCCTTGTGTGGAGTCGGGGCCGGAACCTGAGGATTCCTCTCCAGTGTTGCCATGGATCTTGGGGTGCTTCTGAGTCTCCCCAGGGGAGTCAGGCCTCGTCTCGAGTGGGGGCATGCACGTGCGCTTTCCTCCCGAGCTGCAGCAGTAGTGTCACGCTTCCTGTCACGTGGATCAAGGGATCTGTGGCTTTCCCTCGAGGCTGTCCCTCGAGGCTTTCCCACGAGGCTTTCCCACACGGCTGTGCCACGTGCCACCTTGGTGTGAGTCGATCCTCGGCGTGAAAGACGAGCCGGTGAAGGCAAAAGAGGTTCCTCTGGAATGGACTGAGACATCTGGGGGACTCTTGGAATGGTGGCACGACCCTGGAGTTCCTCTCGCCGTTCCTGTTGAGAGGGCCTCCTCTTGAGATGCGACGGGAAGGCCGGGAACTCTTTCCCGATGAAGCAGGGAAAGAATCCCTCATCTCGAGCTACGAGGCGGAAACGGGGCTCCTCTGGATGTGGGCGGGACCCTCGTGATTCCTCTCGAGTGGAGACGGCTAGGTCGGGGATCTTCTTGATTTGCACCAAGGGTGTGAATGAGCCTTTCGAAGTTCCAGAGGTGAGGTGTGATCAGCATCCAGACGCCTCAGCAGAAATGGGCCTCATCTCGCCTGGAGGGGAGAACCTCCTGGATTTTCTCGAGTTAAGGCAGGTTTTCTCGAGTTACGACGGGGACCTCAGGGACCCGCTCTGGTGGCCTCAGGAAAGGCCAGTCCCCATGCGAGTTGCTAGGGGACATCTCGGGATTCCTCTCCCGTCCATGCCGGGGCCTCAGTCCTTGTGTGGAGTCGGGACCGGAACCTGAGGATTCCTCTCCAGTGTTGCCATGGATCTTGGGGTGCTTCTGAGTCTCCCCAGGGGAGTCAGGCCTCGTCTCGAGTGGGGGCATGCACGTGCGCTTTCCTCCCGAGCTGCAGCAGTAGTGTCACGCTTCCTGTCACGTGGATCAAGGGATCTGTGGCTTTCCCTCGAGGCTGTCCCTCGAGGCTTTCCCACGAGGCTTTCCCACAGGGCTGTGCCACGTGCCACCTTGGTGTGAGTCGATCCTCGGCGTGAAAGACGAGCCGGTGAAGGGAAAAGAGGTTCCTCTGGAATGGACTGAGACATCTGGGGGACTCTTGGAATGGTGGCACGACCCTGGAGTTCCTCTCGCCATTCCTGTTGAGAGGGCCTCCTCTTGAGATGCGACGGGAAGGCCGGGAACTCTTTCCCGACGAAGCAGGGAAAGAATCCCTCATCTCGAACTACGAGGCGGAAACGGGGCTCCTCTGGATGTGGGCGGGACCCTCGTGATTCCTCTCGAGTGGAGACGGGCATGTCGGGGAACTTCTTGATTTGCACCAAGGGTGTGAAGGAGCCTTTCGAAGTTCCAGAGGTGAGGTGTGATCAGCCTCGAGACGCCTCAGCAGAAATGGGCCTCATCTCGCCTGGAGGGGAGAACCTCCTGGATTTTCTCGAGTTTTGGCAGGTCTTCTCGAGTTACGACGGGGACCTCAGGGACCCGCTCTGGTGGCCTCAGGAAAGGCCAGTCCCCATGCGAGTTGCTAGGGGACCTCTCGGGATTCCTCTCCCGTCCATGCCGGGGCCTCAGTCCTTGTGTGGAGTCGGGGCCGGAACCTGAGGATTCCTCTCCAGTGTTGCCATGGATCTTAGGGTGCTTCTGAGTCTCCCCAGGGGAGTCAGGCCTCGTCTCGAGTGGGGGCATGCACGTGCGCTTTCCTCCCGAGCTGCAGCAGTAGTGTCACGCTTCCTGTCACGTGGATCAAGGGATCTGTGGCTTTCCCTCGAGGCTGTCCCTCGAGGCTTTCCCACGAGGCTTTCCCACAGGGCTGTGCCACGTGCCACCTTGGTGTGAGTCGATCCTCGACGTGAAAGACGAGCCGGTGAAGGGAAAAGAGGTTCCTCTGGAATGGACTGAGAAATCTGGGGGACTTTGGAATGGTGGCACGACCCTGGAGTTCCTCTCGCCTTTCCTGTAGAGAGGGCCTCCTCTTGAGATGCGACGGGAAGGCCGGGAACTCTTTCCCGACGAAGCAGGGAAAGGATCCCTCATCTCGAGCTACGAGGCGGAAACGGGGCTCCTCTGGATGTGGGCGGGACCCTCGTGATACCTCTCGAGTGGAGACGGGTATGTCGGGGAACTTCTTGATTTGCACCAAGGGTGTGAAGGACCCTTTCGAAGTTCCAAAGGGGAGGTGTGATCAGCCTCGAGACGCCTCAGTGGAAATGGGCCTCATCTCGCCTGGAGGGGAGAACCTCCTGGATTTTCTCGAGTTGCGGCAGGTCTTCTCGAGTTACGACGGGGACCTCAGGGACCCGCTCTGGTGGCCTCAGGAAAGGCCAGTCCCCATGCGAGTTGCTAGGGGACCTCTCGGGATTCCTCTCCCGTCCATGCCGGGGCCTCATTCCTTGTGTGGAGTCGGGACCGGAACCTGAGGATTCCTCTCCAGTGTTGCCATGGATCTTGGGGTGCTTCTGAGTCTCCCCAGGGGAGTCAGGCCTCGTCTCGAGTGGGGGCATGCACGTGCGCTTTCCTCCCGAGCTGCAGCAGTAGTGTCACGCTTCCTGTCACGTGGATCAAGGGATCTGTGGCTTTCCCTCGAGGCTGTCCCTCGAGGCTTTCCCACGAGGCTATCCCACAGGGCTGTGCCACGTGCCACCTTGGTGTGAGTCGATCCTCGGCGTGAAAGACGAGCCGGTGAAGGGAAAAGAGGTTCCTCTGGAATGGACTGAGACATCTGGGGGACTCTTGGAATGGTGGCACGACCCTGGAGTTCCTCTCGCCATTCCTGTTGAGAGGGCCTCCTCTTGAGATGCGACGGGAAGGCCGGGAACTCTTTCCCGACGAAGCAGGGAAAGAATCCCTCATCTCGAACTACGAGGCGGAAACGGGGCTCCTCTGGATGTGGGCGGGACCCTCGTGATTCCTCTCGAGTGGAGACGGGCATGTCGGGGAACTTCTTGATTTGCACCAAGGGTGTGAAGGAGCCTTTCGAAGTTCCAGAGGTGAGGTGTGATCAGCCTCGAGACGCCTCAGCAGAAATGGGCCTCATCTCGCCTGGAGGGGAGAACCTCCTGGATTTTCTCGAGTTTTGGCAGGTCTTCTCGAGTTACGACGGGGACCTCAGGGACCCGCTCTGGTGGCCTCAGGAAAGGCCAGTCCCCATGCGAGTTGCTAGGGGACCTCTCGGGATTCCTCTCCCGTCCATGCCGGGGCCTCAGTCCTTGTGTGGAGTCGGGGCCGGAACCTGAGGATTCCTCTCCAGTGTTGCCATGGATCTTGGGGTGCTTCTGAGTCTCCCCAGGGGAGTCAGGCCTCGTCTCGAGTGGGGGCATGCACGTGCGCTTTCCTCCCGAGCTGCAGCAGTAGTGTCACGCTTCCTGTCACGTGGATCAAGGGATCTGTGGCTTTCCCTCGAGGCTGTCCCTCGAGGCTTTCCCACGAGGCTTTCCCACAGGGCTGTGCCACGTGCCACCTTGGTGTGAGTCGATCCTCGGCGTGAAAGACGAGCCGGTGAAGGGAAAAGAGGTTCCTCTGGAATGGACTGAGACATCTGGGGGACTCTTGGAATGGTGGCACGACCCTGGAGTTCCTCTCGCCGTTCCTGTTGAGAGGGCCTCCTCTTGAGATGCGACGGGAAGGCCGGGAACTCTTTCCCGATGAAGCAGGGAAAGAATCCCTCATCTCGAGCTACGAGGCGGAAACGGGGCTCCTCTGGATGTGGGCGGGACCCTCGTGATTCCTCTCGAGTGGAGACGGCTAGGTCGGGGAACTTCTTGATTTGCACCAAGGGTGTGAAGGAGCCTTTCGAAGTTCCAGAGGTGAGGTGTGATCAGCATCGAGACGCCTCAGCAGAAATGGGCCTCATCTCGCCTGGAGGGGAGAACCTCCTGGATTTTCTCGAGTTAAGGCAGGTCTTCTCGAGTTACGACGGGGACCTCAGGGACCCGCTCTGGTGGCCTCAGGAAAGGCCAGTCCCCATGCGAGTTGCTAGGGGACCTCTCGGGATTCCTCTCCCGTCCATGCCGGGGCCTCAGTCCTTGTGTGGAGTCGGGGCCGGAACCTGAGGATTCCTCTCCAGTGTTGCCATGGATCTTAGGGTGCTTCTGAGTCTCCCCAGGGGAGTCAGGCCTCGTCTCGAGTGGGGGCATGCACGTGCGCTTTCCTCCCGAGCTGCAGCAGTAGTGTCACGCTTCCTGTCACGTGGATCAAGGGATCTGTGGCTTTCCCTCGAGGCTGTCCCTCGAGGCTTTCCCACGAGGCTTTCCCACAGGGCTGTGCCACGTGCCACCTTGGTGTGAGTCGATCCTCGGCGTGAAAGACGAGCCGGTGAAGGGAAAAGAGGTTCCTCTGGAATGGACTGAGACATCTGGGGGACTCTTGGAATGGTGGCACGACCCTGGAGTTCCTCTCGCCGTTCCTGTAGAGAGGGCCTCCTCTTGAGATGCGACGGGAAGGCCGGGAACTCTTTCCCGACGAAGCAGGGAAAGGATCCCTCATCTCGAACTACGAGGCGGAAACGGGGCTCCTCTGGATGTGGGCGGGACCCTCGTGATTCCTCTCGCGTGGAGACGGGCATGTCGGGGAACTTCTTGATTTGCACCAAAGGTGTGAAGGAGCCTTTCGAAGTTCCAGAGGTGAGGTGTGATCAGCCTCGAGACGCCTCAGCAGAAATGGGCCTCATCTCGCCTGGAGGGGAGAACCTCCTGGATTTTCTCGAGTTGCGGCAGGTCTTCTCGAGTTACGACGGGGACCTCAGGGACCCGCTCTGGTGGCCTCAGGAAAGGCCAGTCCCCATGCGAGTTGCTAGGGGACCTCTCGGGATTCCTCTCCCGTCCATGCCGGGGCCTCAGTCCTTGTGTGGAGTCGGGGCCGGAACCTGAGGATTCCTCTCCAGTGTTGCCATGGATCTTGGGGTGCTTCTGAGTCTCCCCAGGGGAGTCAGGCCTCGTCTCGCGTGGGGGCATGCACGTGCGCTTTCCTCCCGAGCTGCAGCAGTAGTGTCACGCTTCCTGTCACGTGGATCAAGGGATCTGTGGCTTTCCCTCGAGGCTGTCCCTCGAGGCTTTCCCACGAGGCTTTCCCACAGGGCTGTGCCACGTGCCACCTTGGTGTGAGTCGATCCTCGGCGTGAAAGACGAGCCGGTGAAGGCAAAAGAGGTTCCTCTGGAATGGACTGAGACATCTGGGGGACTCTTGGAATGGTGGCACGACCCTGGAGTTCCTCTCGCCGTTACTGTAGAGAGGGCCTCCTCTTGAGATGCGACGGGAAGACCGGAAACTCTTTCCCGACGAAGCAGGGAAAGGATCCCTCATCTCGAGCTACGAGGCGGAAACGGGGCTCCTCTGAATGTGGGCGGGACCCTCCTGATTCCTCTCGAGTGGAGACGGGTATGTCGGGGAACTTCTTGATTTGCACCAAGGGTGTGAAGGACCCTTTCGAAGTTCCAGAGGGGAGGTGTGATCAGCCTCGAGACGCCTCAGCGGAAATGGGCCTCATCTCGCCTGGAGGGGAGAACCTCCTGGATTTTCTCGAGTTGCGGCAGGTCTTCTCGAGTTACGACGGGGACCTCAGGGACCCGCTCTGGTGGCCTCAGGAAAGGCCAGTCCGCATGCGAGTTGCTAGGGGACCTCTCGGGATTCCTCTCCCGTCCATGCCGGGGCCTCAGTCCTTGTGTGGAGTCGGGGCCGGAACCTGAGGATTCCTCTCCAGTGTTGCCATGGATCTTGGGGTGCTTCTGAGTCTCCCCAGGGGAGTCAGGCCTCGTCTCGAGTGGGGGCATGCACGTGCGCTTTCCTCCCGAGCTGCAGCAGTAGTGTCACGCTTCCTGTCACGTGGATCAAGGGATCTGTGGCTTTCCCTTGAGGCTGTCCCTCGAGGCTTTCCCACGAGGCTTTCCCACAGGGCTGTGCCACGTGCCACCTTGGTGTGAATCGATCCTCGGCGTGAAAGACGAGCCGGTGAAGGGAAAAGAGGTTCCTCTGGAATGGACTGAGACATCTGGGGGACTCTTGGAATGGTGGCACGACCCTGGAGTTCCTCTCGCCGTTCCTGTAGAGAGGGCCTCCTCTTGAGATGCGACGGGAACGCCGGGAACTCTTTCCCGACGAAGCAGGGAAAGGATCCCTCATCTCGAGCTACGAGGCGGAAACGGGGCTCCTCTGGATGTGGGCGGGACCCTCGTGATTCCTCTCGAGTGGAGACGGGTATGTCGGGGAACTTCTTGATTTGCACCAAGGGTGTGAAGGACCCTTTCGAAGTTCCAGAGGGGAGGTGTGATCAGCCTCGAGACGCCTCAGCGGAAATGGGCCTCATCTCGCCTGGAGGGGAGAACCTCCTGGATTTTCTCGAGTTGCGGCAGGTCTTCTCGAGTTACGACGGGGACCTCAGGGACCCGCTCTGGTGGCCTCAGGAAAGGCCAGTCCCCATGCGAGTTGCTAGGGGACCTCTCGGGATTCCTCTCCCGTCCATGCCGGGGCCTCAGTCCTTGTGTGGAGTCGGGGCCGGAACCTGAGGATTCCTCTCCAGTGTTGCCATGGATCTTGGGGTGCTTCTGAGTCTCCCCAGGGGGTCAGGCCTCGTCTCGAGTGGGGGCATGCACGTGTGCTTTCCTCCCGAGCTGCAGCAGTAGTGTCACGCTTCCTGTCACGTGGATCAAGGGATCTGTGGCTTTCCCTCGAGGCTGTCCCTCGAGGCTTTCCCACGAGGCTTTCCCACAGGGCTGTGCCACGTGCCACCTTGGTGTGAGTCGATACTCGGCGTGAAAGACGAGCCGGTGAAGGCAAAAGAGGTTCCTCTGGAATGGACTGAGACATCTGGGGGACTCTTGGAATGGTGGCACGACCCTGGAGTTCCTCTCGCCGTTCCTGTAGAGAGGGCCTCCTCTTGAGATGCGACGGGAAGGCCGGGAACTCTTTCCCGACGAAGCAGGGAAAGGATCCCTCATCTCGAGCTACGAGGCGGAAACGGGGCTCCTCTGAATGTGGGCGGGACCCTCGTGATTCCTCTCGAGTGGAGACGGGTATGTCGGGGAACTTCTTGATTTGCACCAAGGGTGTGAAGGACCCTTTCGAAGTTCCAGAGGTGAGGTGTGATCAGCCTCGAGACGCCTCAGCGGAAATGGGCCTCATCTCGCCTGGAGGGAAGAACCTCCTGGATTTTCTCGAGTTGCGGCAGGTCTTCTCGAGTTACGACGGGGACCTCAGGGACCCGCTCTGGTGGCCTCAGGAAAGGCCAGTCCCCATGCGAGTTGCTAGGGGACCTCTCGGGATTCCTCTCCCGTCCATGCCGGGGCCTCAGTCCTTGTGTGGAGTCGGGGCCGGAACCTGAGGATTCCTCTCCAGTGTTGCCATGGATCTTGGGGTGCTTCTGAGTCTCCCCAGGGGAGTCAGGCCTCGTCTAGTGTGGGGGCATGCACGTGCGCTTTCCTCCCGAGCTGCAGCAGTAGTGTTACGCTTCCTGTCACGTGGATCAAGGGATCTGTGGCTTTCCCTCGAGGCTGTCTCTTGAGGCTTTCCCACGAGGCTTTCCCACAGGGCTGTGCCACGTGCCACCTTGGTGTGAGTCGATCCTCGGCGTGAAAGACGAGCCGGTGAAGGCAAAAGAGGTTCCTCTGGAATGGACTGAGATATCTGGGGGACTCTTGGAATGGTGGCACGACCCTGGAGTTCCTCTCGCAGTTCCTGTAGAGAGGGCCTCCTCTTGAGATGCGACGGGAAGGCCGGGAACTCTTTCCCGACGAAGCAGGGAAAGGATCCCTCATCTCGAGCTACGAGGCGGAAACGGGGCTCCTCTGAATGTGGGCGGGACCCTCGTGATTCCTCTCGAGTGGAGACGGGCATGTCGGGGAACTTCTTGATTTGCACCAAGGGTGTGAAGGAGCCTTTCGAAGTTCCAGAGGTGAGGTGTGATCAGCCTCGAGACGCCTCAGCAGAAATGGGCCTCATCTCGCCTGGAGGGGAGAACCTCCTGGATTTTCTCGAGTTGCGGCAGGTCTTCTCGAGTTACGACGGGGACCTCAGGGACCCGCTCTGTTGGCCTCAGGAAAGGCCAGTCCCCATGCGAGTTGCTAGGGGACCACTCGGGATTCCTCTCCCGTCCATGCCGGGGCCTCAGTCCTTGTGTGGAGTCGGGGCCGGAACCTGAGCATTCCTCTCCAGTGTTGCCATGGATCTTGGGGTGCTTCTGAGTCTCCCCAGGGGAGTCAGGCCTCGTCTCGAGTGGGGGCATGCACGTGCGCTTTCCTCCCGAGCTGCAGCAGTAGTGTCACGCTTCCTGTCACGTGGATCAAGGGATCTGTGGCTTTCCCTCGAGGCTGTCCCTCGAGCCTGTCCCTCGAGGCTTTCCCACGAGGCTTTCCCACAGGGCTGTGCCACGTGCCACCTTGGTGTGAGTCGATCCTCGGCGTGAAAGACGAGCCGGTGAAGGCAAAAGAGGTTCCTCTGGAATGGACTGAGACATCTGGGGGACTCTTGGAATGGTGGCACGACCCTGGAGTTCCTCTCACCGTTCCTGTAGAGAGGGCCTCCTCTTGAGATGCGACGGGAAGGCCGGGAACTCTTTCCCGACGAGGCAGGGAAAGGATCCCTCATCTCGAGCTACGAGGCGGAAACGGGGCTACTCTGCATGTGGGCGGGACCCTCGTGATTCCTCTCGAGTGGAGACGGGTATGTCGGGGAACTTCTTGATTTGCACCAAGGGTGTGAAGGACCCTTTCGAAGTTCCAGAGGGGAGGTGTGATCAGCCTCGAGACGCCTCAGCGGAAATGGGCCTCATCTCGCCTGGAGGGGAGAACCTCCTGGATTTTCTCGAGTTGCGGCAGGTCTTCTCGAGTTACGACGGGGACCTCAGGGACCCGCTCTGGTGGCCTCAGGAAAGGCCAGTCCCCATGCGAGTTGCTAGGGGACCTCTCGGGATTCCTCTCCCGTCCATGCCGGGGCCTCAGTCCTTGTGTGGAGTCGGGGCCGGAACCTGAGGATTCCTCTCCAGTGTTGCCATGGATCTTGGGGTGCTTCTGAGTCTCCCCAGGGGAGTCAGGCCTCGTCTCGAGTGGGGGCATGCACGTGCGCTTTCCTCCCAAGCTGCAGCAGTAGTGTCACGCTTCCTGTCACGTGGATCAAGGGATCTGTGGCTTTCCCTCGAGGCTGTCCCTCGAGGCTTTCCCACGAGGCTTTCCCACAGGGCTGTGCCACGTGCCACCTTGGTGTGAGTCGATCCTCGGCGTGAAAGACGAGCCGGTGAAGGGAAAAGAGGTTCCTCTGGAATGGACTGAGACATCTGGGGGACTCTTGGAATGGTGGCACGACCCTGGAGTTCCTCTCGCCGTTCCTGTTGAGAGGGCCTCCTCTTGAGATGCGACGGGAAGGCCGGGAACTCTTTCCCGACGAAGCAGGGAAAGGATCCCTCATCTCGAGCTACGAGGCGGAAACGGGGAAACTCTGATGTGGGCGGGACCCTCGTGATTCCTCTCGAGTGGAGACGGGCATGTCGGGGAACTTCTTGATTTGCACCAAGGGTGTGAAGGAGCCTTTCGAAGTTCCAGAGGTGAGGTGTGATCAGCCTCGAGACGCCTCAGCAGAAATGGGCCTCATCTCGCCTGGAGGGGAGAACCTCCTGGATTTTCTCGAGTTTTGGCAGGTCTTCTCGAGTTACGACGGGGACCTCAGGGACCCGCTCTGGTGGCCTCAGGAAAGGCCAGTCCCCATGCGAGTTGCTAGGGGACCTCTCGGGATTCCTCTCCCGTCCATGCCGGGGCCTCAGTCCTTGTGTGGAGTCGGGGCCGGAACCTGAGGATTCCTCTCCAGTGTTGCCATGGATCTTGGGGTGCTTCTGAGTCTCCCCAGGGGAGTCAGGCCTCGTCTCGAGTGGGGGCATGCACGTGCGCTTTCCTCCCGAGATGCAGCAGTAGTGTCACGCTTCCTGTCACGTGGATCAAGGGATCTGTGGCTTTCCCTCGAGGCTGTCCCTCGAGGCTTTCCCACGAGGCTTTCCCACAGGGCTGTGCCACGTGCCACCTTGGTGTGAGTCGATCCTCGGCGTGAAAGACGAGCCGGTGAAGGCAAAAGAGGTTCCTCTGGAATGGACTGAGACATCTGGGGGACTCTTGGAATGGTGGCACGACCCTGGAGTTCCTCTCGCCGTTACTGTAGAGAGGGCCTCCTCTTGAGATGCGACGGGAACGCCGGGAACTCTTTCCCGACGAAGCAGGGAAAGGATCCCTCATCTCGAGCTACGAGGCGGAAACGGGGCTCCTCTGAATGTGGGCGGGACACTCCTGATTCCTCTCGAGTGGAGACGGGTATGTCGGGGAACTTCTTGATTTGCACCAAGGGTGTGAAGGACCCTTTCGAAGTTCCAGAGGGGAGGTGTGATCAGCCTCGAGACGCCTCAGCGGAAATGGGCCTCATCTCGCCTGGAGGGGAGAACCTCCTGGATTTTCTCGAGTTGCGGCAGGTCTTCTCGAGTTACGACGGGGACCTCAGGGACCCGCTCTTGTGGCCTCAGGAAAGGCCAGTCCCCATGCGAGTTGCTAGGGGACCTCTCGGGATTCCTCTCCCGTCCATGCCGGGGCCTCAGTCCTTGTGTGGAGTCGGGGCCGGAACCTGAGGATTCCTCTCCAGTGTTGCCATGGATCTTGGGGTGCTTCTGAGTCTCCCCAGGGGAGTCAGGCCTCGTCTCGAGTGGGGGCATGCACGTGCGCTTTCCTCCCGAGCTGCAGCAGTAGTGTCACGCTTCCTGTCACGTGGATCAAGGGATCTGTGGCTTTCCCTCGAGGCTGTCCCTCGAGGCTGTCCCTCGAGGCTTTCCCACGAGGCTTTCCCACAGGGCTGTGCCACGTGCCACCTTGGTGTGAGTCGATCCTCGGCGTGAAAGACGAGCCGGCGAGGGAAAAGAGGTTCCTCTGGAATGGACTGAGACATCTGGGGGACTCTTGGAATGGTGGCACGACCCTGGAGTTCCTCTCGCCGTTCCTGTTGAGAGGGCCTCCTCTTGAGATGCGACGGGAACGCCGGGAACTCTTTCCCGACGAAGCAGGGAAAGGATCCCTCATCTCGAGCTACGAGGCGGAAACGGGGCTCCTCTGAATGTGGGCGGGACCCTCGTGATTCCTCTCGAGTGGAGACGGGTATGTCGGGGAACTTCTTGATTTGCACCAAGGGTGTGAAGGACCCTTTCGAAGTTCCAGAGGGGAGGTGTGATCAGCCTCGAGACGCCTCAGCGGAAATGGGCCTCATCTCGCCTGGAGGGGAGAACCTCCTGGATTTTCTCGAGTTGCGGCAGGTCTTCTCGAGTTACGACGGGGACCTCAGGGACCCGCTCTGGTGGCCTCAGGAAAGGCCAGTCCCCATGCGAGTTGCTAGGGGACCTCTCGGGATTCCTCTCCCGTCCATGCCGGGGCCTCAGTCCTTGTGTGGAGACGGGGCCGGAACCTGAGGATTCCTCTCCAGTGTTGCCATGGATCTTGGGGTGCTTCTGAGTCTCCCCAGGGGAGTCAGGCCTCGTCTCGAGTGGGGGCATGCACGTGCGCTTTCCTCCCGAGCTGCAGCAGTAGTGTCACGCTTCCTGTCACGAGGATCAAGGGATCTGTGGCTTTCCCTCGAGGCTGTCCCTCGAGGCTTTCCCACGAGGCTTTCCTACAGGGCTGTGCCACGTGCCACCTTGGTGTGAGTCGATCCTCGGCGTGAAAGACGAGCCGGTGAAGGGAAAAGAGGTTCCTCTGGAATGGACTGAGACATCTGGGGGACTCTTGGAATGGTGGCACGACCCTGGAGTTCCTCTCGCCGTTCCTGTTGAGAGGGCCTCCTCTTGAGATGCGACGGGAAGGCCGGGAACTCTCTCCCGACGAAGCAGGGAAAGGATCCCTCATCTCGAGCTACGAGGCGGAAACGGGGCAACTCTGATGTGGGCGGGACCCTCGTGATTCCTCTCGAGTGGAGACGGGCATGTCGGGGAACTTCTTGATTTGCACCAAGGGTGTGAAGGACCCTTTCGAAGTTCCAGAGGGGAGGTGTGATCAGCCTCGAGACGCCTCAGCCGAAATGGGCCTCATCTCGCCTGGAGGGGAGAACCTCCTGGATTTTCTCGAGATGTGGCAGGTCTTCTAGAGTTATGACGGGGACCTCAGGGACCCGCTCTGGTGGCCTCAGGAAAGGCCAGTCCCCATGCGAGTTGCTAGGGGACCTCTCGGGATTCCTCTCCCGTCCATGCCGGGGCCTCAGTCCTTGTGGGGAGTCGGAGACGGAACCTGAGGTTTCCTCTCCAGTGTTGCCATGGATCTTGGGGTGCTTCTGAGTCTCCCCAGGGGAGTCAGGCCTCGTCTCGAGTGGGGGCATGCACGTGCGCTTTCCTCCCGAGCTGCAGCAGTAGTGTCACGCTTCCTGTCACGTGGATCAAGGGATCTGTGGCTTTCCCTCGAGGCTGTCCCTCGAGGCTTTCCCACGAGGCTTTCCCACAGGGCTGTGCCACGTGCCACCTTGGTGTGAGTCGATCCTCGGCGTGAAAGACGAGCCGGTGAAGGGAAAAGAGGTTCCTCTGGAATGGACTGAGACATCTGGGGGACTCTTGGAATGGTGGCACGACCCTGGAGTTCCTCTCGCCGTTCCTGTTGAGAGGGCCTCCCCTTGAGATGCGACGGGAAGGCCGGGAACTCTTTCCCGACGAAGCAGGGAAAGGATCCCTCATCTCGAGCTACGAGGCGGAAACGGGGCTCCTCTGAATGTGGGCGGGACCCTCGTGATTCCTCTCGAGTGGAGACGGGTATGTCGGGGAACTTCTTGATTTGCACCAAGGGTGTGAAGGACCCTTTCGAAGTTCCAGAGGGGAGGTGTGATCAGCCTCGAGACGCCTCAGCGGAAATGGGCCTCATCTCGCCTGGAGGGGAGAACCTCCTGGATTTTCTCGAGTTGCGGCAGGTCTTCTCGAGTTACGACGGGGACCTCAGGGACCCGCTCTGGTGGCCTCAGGAAAGGCCAGTCCCCATGCGAGTTGCTAGGGGACCTCTCGGGATTCCTCTCCCGTCCATGCCGGGGCCTCAGTCCTTGTGTGGAGACGGGGCCGGAACCTGAGGATTCCTCTCCAGTGTTGCCATGGATCTTGGGGTGCTTCTGAGTCTCCCCAGGGGAGTCAGGCCTCGTCTCGAGTGGGGGCATGCACGTGCGCTTTCCTCCCGAGCTGCAGCAGTAGTGTCACGCTTCCTGTCACGAGGATCAAGGGATCTGTGGCTTTCCCTCGAGGCTGTCCCTCGAGGCTTTCCCACGAGGCTTTCCTACAGGGCTGTGCCACGTGCCACCTTGGTGTGAGTCGATCCTCGGCGTGAAAGACGAGCCGGTGAAGGGAAAAGAGGTTCCTCTGGAATGGACTGAGACATCTGGGGGACTCTTGGAATGGTGGCACGACCCTGGAGTTCCTCTCGCCGTTCCTGTTGAGAGGGCCTCCTCTTGAGATGCGACGGGAAGGCCGGGAACTCTCTCCCGA
Organism: Budorcas taxicolor; assembly: GCF_023091745.1. Classification (NCBI taxonomy): domain Eukaryota; kingdom Metazoa; phylum Chordata; class Mammalia; order Artiodactyla; family Bovidae; genus Budorcas; species Budorcas taxicolor. The sequence goes on from NW_026291528.1 coordinate 103,925, forward strand.
CGAAGCAGGGAAAGGATCCCTCATCTCGAGCTACGAGGCGGAAACGGGGCAACTCTGATGTGGGCGGGACCCTCGTGATTCCTCTCGAGTGGAGACGGGCATGTCGGGGAACTTCTTGATTTGCACCAAGGGTGTGAAGGAGCCTTTCGAAGTTCCAGAGGTGAGGTGTGATCAGCCTCGAGACGCCTCAGCAGAAATGGGCCTCATCTCGCCTGGAGGGGAGAACCTCCTGGATTTTCTCGAGTTTTGGCAGGTCTTCTCGAGTTACGACGGGGACCTCAGGGACCCGCTCTGGTGGCCTCAGGAAAGGCCAGTCCCCATGCGAGTTGCTAGGGGACCTCTCGGGATTCCTCTCCCGTCCATGCCGGGGCCTCAGTCCTTGTGTGGAGTCGGGGCCGGAACCTGAGGATTCCTCTCCAGTGTTGCCATGGATCTTGGGGTGCTTCTGAGTCTCCCCAGGGGAGTCAGGCCTCGTCTCGAGTGGGGGCTTGCACGTGCGCTTTCCTCCCGAGCTGCAGCAGTAGTGTCACGCTTCCTGTCACGTGGATCAAGGGATCTGTGGCTTTCCCTCGAGGCTGTCCCTCGAGGCTTTCCCACGAGGCTTTCCCACAGGGCTGTGCCACGTGCCACCTTGGTGTGAGTCGATCCTCGGCGTGAAAGACGAGCCGGCGAGGGAAAAGAGGTTCCTCTGGAATGGACTGAGACATCTGGGGGACTCTTGGAATGGTGGCACGACCCTGGAGTTCCTCTCGCCGTTCCTGTTGAGAGGTCCTCCTCTTGAGATGCGACGGGAACGCCGGGAACTCTTTCCCGACGAAGCAGGGAAAGGATCCCTCATCTCGAGCTACGAGGCGGAAACGGGGCTCCTCTGGATGTGGGCGGGACCCTCGTGATTACTCTCGAGTGGAGACGGCTAGGTCGGGGAACTTCTTGATTTGCACCAAGGGTGTGAAGGACCCTTTCGAAGTTCCAGAGGTGAGGTGTGATCAGCCTCGAGACGCCTCAGCGGAAATGGGCCTCATCTCGCCTGGAGGGGAGAACCTCCTGGATTTTCTCGAGTTGCGGCAGGTATTCTCGACTTACGACGGGGACCTCAGGGACCCGCTCTTGTGGCCTCAGGAAAGGCCAGTCCCCATGCGAGTTGCTAGGGGACCTCTCGGGATTCCTCTCCCGTCCATGCCGGGGCCTCAGTCCTTGTGTGGAGTCGGGGCCGGAACCTGAGCATTCCTCTCCAGTGTTGCCATGGATCTTGGGGTGCTTCTGAGTCTCCCCAGGGGAGTCAGGCCTCGTCTCGAGAGGGGGCATGCACGTGCGCTTTCCTCCCGAGCTGCAGCAGTAGTGTCACGCTTCCTGTCACGTGGATCAAGGGATCTGTGGCTTTCCCTCGAGGCTGTCCCTCGAGGCTTTCCCACGAGGCTTTCCCACAGGGCTGTGCCACGTGCCACCTTGGTGTGAGTCGATCCTCGGCGTGAAAGACGAGCCGGTGAAGGGAAAAGAGGTTCCTCTGGAATGGACTGAGACATCTGGGGGACTCTTGGAATGGTGGCACGACCCTGGAGTTCCTCTCGCCGTTCCTGTTGAGAGGGCCTCCTCTTGAGATGCGACGGGAAGGCCGGGAACTCTTTCCCGACGAAGCAGGGAAAGGATCCCTCATCTCGAGCTACGAGGCGGAAACGGGGCAACTCTGATGTGGGCGGGACCCTCGTGATTCCTCTCGAGTGGAGACGGGCATGTCGGGGAACTTCTTGATTTGCACCAAGGGTGTGAAGGAGCCTTTCGAAGTTCCAGAGGTGAGGTGTGATCAGCCTCGAGACGCCTCAGCAGAAATGGGCCTCATCTCGCCTGGAGGGGAGAACCTCCTGGATTTTCTCGAGTTTTGGCAGGTCTTCTCGAGTTACGACGGGGACCTCAGGGACCCGCTCTGGTGGCCTCAGGAAAGGCCAGTCCCCATGCGAGTTGCTAGGGGACCTCTCGGGATTCCTCTCCCGTCCATGCCGGGGCCTCAGTCCTTGTGTGGAGTCGGGGCCGGAACCTGAGGATTCCTCTCCAGTGTTGCCATGGATCTTGGGGTGCTTCTGAGTCTCCCCAGGGGAGTCAGGCCTCGTCTCGAGTGGGGGCATGCACGTGCGCTTTCCTCCCGAGATGCAGCAGTAGTGTCACACTTCCTGTCACGTGGATCAAGGGATCTGTGGCTTTCCCTCGAGGCTGTCCCTCGAGGCTTTCCCACGAGGCTTTCCCACAGGGCTGTGCCACGTGCCACCTTGGTGTGAGTCGATCCTCGGCGTGAAAGACGAGCCGGTGAAGGCAAAAGAGGTTCCTCTGGAATGGACTGAGACATCTGGGGGACTCTTGGAATGGTGGCACGACCCTGGAGTTCCTCTCGCCGTTCCTGTAGAGAGGGCCTCCTCTTGAGATGCGACGGGAACGCCGGGAACTCTTTCCCGACGAAGCAGGGAAAGGATCCCTCATCTCGAGCTACGAGGCGGAAACGGGGCTCCTCTGAATGTGGGCGGGACCCTCCTGATTCCTCTCGAGTGGAGACGGGTATGTCGGGGAACTTCTTGATTTGCACCAAGGGTGTGAAGGACCCTTTCGAAGTTCCAGAGGGGAGGTGTGTTCAGCCTCGAGACGCCTCAGCGGAAATGGGCCTCATCTCGCCTGGAGGGGAGAACCTCCTGGATTTTCTCGAGTTGCGGCAGGTCTTCTCGAGTTACGACGGGGACCTCAGGGACCCGCTCTGGTGGCCTCAGGAAAGGCCAGTCCCCATGCGAGTTGCTAGGGGACCTCTCGGGATTCCTCTCCCGTCCATGCCGGGGCCTCAGTCCTTGTGTGGAGTCGGGGCCGGAACCTGAGGATTCCTCTCCAGTGTTGCCATGGATCTTGGGGTGCTTCTGAGTCTCCCCAGGGGAGTCAGGCCTCGTCTCGAGTGGGGGCATGCACGTGCGCTTTCCTCCCGAGCTGCAGCAGTAGTGTCACGCTTCCTGTCACGTGGATCAAGGGATCTGTGGCTTTCCCTCGAGGCTGTCCCTCGAGGCTGTCCCTCGAGGCTTTCCCACGAGGCTTTCCCACAGGGCTGTGCCACGTGCCACCTTGGTGTGAGTCGATCCTCGGCGTGAAAGACGAGCCGGCGAGGGAAAAGAGGTTCCTCTGGAATGGACTGAGACATCTGGGGGACTCTTGGAATGGTGGCACGACCCTGGAGTTCCTCTCGCCGTTCCTGTTGAGAGGGCCTCCTCTTGAGATGCGACGGGAACGCCGGGAACTCTTTCCCGACGAAGCAGGGAAAGGATCCCTCATCTCGAGCTACGAGGCGGAAACGGGGCTCCTCTGGATGTGGGCGGGACCCTCGTGATTCCTCTCGAGTGGAGACGGCTAGGTCGGGGAACTTCTTGATTTGCACCAAGGGTGTGAAGGACCCTTTCGAAGTTCCAGAGGTGAGGTGTGATCAGCCTCGAGACGCCTCAGCGGAAATGGGCCTCATCTCGCCTGGAGGGGAGAACCTCCTGGATTTTCTCGAGTTGCGGCAGGTCTTCTCGACTTACGACGGGGACCTCAGGGACCCGCTCTTGTGGCCTCAGGAAAGGCCAGTCCCCATGCGAGTTGCTAGGGGACCTCTCGGGATTCCTCTCCCGTCCATGCCGGGGCCTCAGTCCTTGTGTGGAGTCGGGGCCGGAACCTGAGGATTCCTCTCCAGTGTTGCCATGGATCTTGGGGTGCTTCTGAGTCTCCCCAGGGGAGTCAGGCCTCGTCTCGAGTGGGGGCATGCACGTGCGCTTTCCTCCCGAGCTGCAGCAGTAGTGTCACGCTTCCTGTCACGTGGATCAAGGGATCTGTGGCTTTCCCTCGAGGCTGTCCCTCGAGGCTGTCCCTCGAGGCTTTCCCACGAGGCTTTCCCACAGGGCTGTGCCACGTGCCACCTTGGTGTGAGTCGATCCTCGGCGTGAAAGACGAGCCGGCGAGGGAAAAGAGGTTCCTCTGGAATGGTCTGAGACATCTGGGGGACTCTTGGAATGGTGGCACGACCCTGGAGTTCCTCTCGCCGTTCCTGTTGAGAGGGCCTCCTCTTGAGATGCGACGGGAACGCCGGGAACTCTTTCCCGACGAAGCAGGGAAAGGATCCCTCATCTCGAGCTACGAGGCGGAAACGGGGCTCCTCTGGATGTGGGCGGGACCCTCGTGATTCCTCTCGAGTGGAGACGGCTAGGTCGGGGAACTTCTTGATTTGCACCAAGGGTGTGAAGGACCCTTTCGAAGTTCCAGAGGTGAGGTGTGATCAGCCTCGAGACGCCTCAGCGGAAATGGGCCTCATCTCGCCTGGAGGGGAGAACCTCCTGGATTTTCTCGAGTTGCGGCAGGTCTTCTCGACTTACGACGGGGACCTCAGGGACCCGCTCTTGTGGCCTCAGGAAAGGCCAGTCCCCATGCGAGTTGCTAGGGGACCTCTCGGGATTCCTCTCCCGTCCATGCCGGGGCCTCAGTCCTTGTGTGGAGTCGGGGCCGGAACCTGAGGATTCCTCTCCAGTGTTGCCATGGATCTTGGGGTGCTTCTGAGTCTCCCCAGGGGAGTCAGGCCTCGTCTCGAGTGGGGGCATGCACGTGCGCTTTCCTCCCGAGCTGCAGCAGTAGTGTCACGCTTCCTGTCACGTGGATCAAGGGATCTGTGGCTTTCCCTCGAGGCTGTCCCTCGAGGCTGTCCCTCGAGGCTTTCCCACGAGGCTTTCCCACAGGGCTGTGCCACGTGCCACCTTGGTGTGAGTCGATCCTCGGCGTGAAAGACGAGCCGGCGAGGGAAAAGAGGTTCCTCTGGAATGGACTGAGACATCTGGGGGACTCTTGGAATGGTGGCACGACCCTGGAGTTCCTCTCGCCGTTCCTGTTGAGAGGGCCTCCTCTTGAGATGCGACGGGAACGCCGGGAACTCTTTCCCGACGAAGCAGGGAAAGGATCCCTCATCTCGAGCTACGAGGCGGAAACGGGGCTCCTCTGGATGTGGGCGGGACCCTCGTGATTCCTCTCGAGTGGAGACGGCTAGGTCGGGGAACTTCTTGATTTGCACCAAGGGTGTGAAGGACCCTTTCGAAGTTCCAGAGGTGAGGTGTGATCAGCCTCGAGACGCCTCAGCGGAAATGGGCCTCATCTCGCCTGGAGGGGAGAACCTCCTGGATTTTCTCGAGTTGCGGCAGGTCTTCTCGAGTTACGACGGGGACCTCAGGGACCCGCTCTGGTGGCCTCAGGAAAGGCCAGTCCCCATGCGAGTTGCTAGGGGACCTCTCGGGATTCCTCTCCCGTCCATGCCGGGGCCTCAGTCCTTGTGTGGAGTCGGGGCCGGAACCTGAGGATTCCTCTCCAGTGTTGCCATGGATCTTGGGGTGCTTCTGAGTCTCCCCAGGGGAGTCAGGCCTCGTCTCGAGTGGGGGCATGCACGTGCGCTTTCCTCCCGAGCTGCAGCAGTAGTGTCACGCTTCCTGTCACGTGGATCAAGGGATCTGTGGCTTTCCCTCGAGGCTGTCCCTCGAGGCTGTCCCTCGAGGCTTTCCCACGAGGCTTTCCCACAGGGCTGTGCCACGTGCCACCTTGGTGTGAGTCGATCCTCGGCGTGAAAGACGAGCCGGCGAGGGAAAAGAGGTTCCTCTGGAATGGACTGAGACATCTGGGGGACTCTTGGAATGGTGGCACGACCCTGGAGTTCCTCTCGCCGATCCTGTTGAGAGGGCCTCCTCTTGAGATGCGACGGGAACGCCGGGAACTCTTTCCCGACGAAGCAGGGAAAGGATCCCTCATCTCGAGCTACGAGGCGGAAACGGGGCTCCTCTGGATGTGGGCGGGACCCTCGTGATTCCTCTCGAGTGGAGACGGCTAGGTCGGGGAACTTCTTGATTTGCACCAAGGGTGTGAAGGACCGTTTCGAAGTTCCAGAGGTGAGGTGTGATCAGCCTCGAGACGCCTCAGCGGAAATGGGCCTCATCTCGCCTGGAGGGGAGAACCTCCTGGATTTTCTCGAGTTGCGGCAGGTCTTCTCGACTTACGACGGGGACCTCAGGGACCCGCTCTTGTGGCCTCAGGAAAGGCCAGTCCCCATGCGAGTTGCTAGGGGACCTCTCGGGATTCCTCTCCCGTCCATGCCGGGGCCTCAGTCCTTGTGTGGAGTCGGGGCCGGAACCTGAGGATTCCTCTCCAGTGTTGCCATGGATCTTGGGGTGCTTCTGAGTCTCCCCAGGGGAGTCAGGCCTCGTCTCGAGTGGGGGCATGCACGTGCGCTTTCCTCCCGAGCTGCAGCAGTAGTGTCACGCTTCCTGTCACGTGGATCAAGGGATCTGTGGCTTTCCCTCGAGGCTGTCCCTCGAGGCTGTCCCTCGAGGCTTTCCCACGAGGCTTTCCCACAGGGCTGTGCCACGTGCCACCTTGGTGTGAGTCGATCCTCGGCGTGAAAGACGAGCCGGCGAGGGAAAAGAGGTTCCTCTGGAATGGACTGAGACATCTGGGGGACTCTTGGAATGGTGGCACGACCCTGGAGTTCCTCTCGCCGTTCCTGTTGAGAGGGCCTCCTCTTGAGATGCGACGGGAACGCCGGGAACTCTTTCCCGACGAAGCAGGGAAAGGATCCCTCATCTCGAGCTACGAGGCGGAAACGGGGCTCCTCTGGATGTGGGCGGGACCCTCGTGATTCCTCTCGAGTGGAGACGGCTAGGTCGGGGAACTTCTTGATTTGCACCAAGGGTGTGAAGGACCCTTTCGAAGTTCCAGAGGTGAGGTGTGATCAGCCTCGAGACGCCTCAGCGGAAATGGGCCTCATCTCGCCTGGAGGGGAGAACCTCCTGGATTTTCTCGAGTTGCGGCAGGTCTTCTCGAGTTACGACGGGGACCTCAGGGACCCGCTCTGGTGGCCTCAGGAAAGGCCAGTCCCCTTGCGAGTTGCTACGGGACCTCTCGGGATTCCTCTCCCGTCCATGCCGGGGCCTCAGTCCTTGTGTGGAGTCGGGGCCGGAACCTGAGGATTCCTCTCCAGTGTTGCCATGGATCTTGGGGTGCTTCTGAGTCTCCCCAGGGGAGTCAGGCCTCGTCTCGAGTGGGGGCATGCACGTGCGCTTTCCTCCCGAGCTGCAGCAGTAGTGTCACGCTTCCTGTCCCGTGGATCAAGGGATCTGTGGCTTTCCCTCGAGGCTGTCCCTCGAGGCTTTCCCACGAGGCTTTCCCACAGGGCTGTGCCACGTGCCACCTTGGTGTGAGTCGATCCTCGGCGTGAAAGACGAGCCGGTGAAGGGAAAAGAGGTTCCTCTGGAATGGACTGAGACATCTGGGGGACTCTTGGAATGGTGGCACGACCCTGGAGTTCCTCTCGCCGTTCCTGTTGAGAGGGCCTCCTCTTGAGATGCGACGGGAACGCCGGGAACTCTTTCCCGACGAAGCAGGGAAAGGATCCCTCATCTCGAGCTACGAGGCGGAAACGGGGCTCCTCTGGATGTGGGCGGGACCCTCGTGATTCCTCTCGAGTGGAGACAGCTAGGTCGGGGAACTTCTTGATTTGCACCAAGGGTGTGAAGGACCCTTTCGAAGTTCCAGAGGTGAGGTGTGATCAGCCTCGAGACGCCTCAGCGGAAATGGGCCTCATCTCGCCTGGAGGGGAGAACCTCCTGGATTTTCTCGAGTTGCGGCAGGTCTTCTCGAGTTACGACGGGGACCTCAGGGACCCGCTCTGGTGGCCTCAGGAAAGGCCAGTCCCCATGCGAGTTGCTAGGGGACCTCTCGGGATTCCTCTCCCGTCCATGCCGGGGCCTCAGTCCTTGTGTGGAGTTGGGGCCGGAACCTGAGGATTGCTCTCCAGTGTTGCCATGGATCTTTGGGTGCTTCTGAGTCTCCCCAGGGGAGTCAGGCCTCGTCTCGAGTGGGGGCATGCACGTGCGCTTTCCTCCCAAGCTGCAGCAGTAGTGTCACGCTTCCTGTCACGTGGATCAAGGGATCTGTGGCGTTCCCTCGAGGCTTTCCCACGAGGCTTTCCCACAGGGCTGTGCCACGTGCCACCTTGGTGTGAGTCGATCCTCGGCGTGAAAGACGAGCCGGCGAGGGAAAAGAGGTTCCTCTGGAATGGACTGAGACATCTGGGGGACTCTTGGAATGGTGGCACGACCCTGGAGTTCCTCTCGCCGATCCTGTTGAGAGGGCCTCCTCTTGAGATGCGACGGGAACGCCGGGAACTCTTTCCCGACGAAGCAGGGAAAGGATCCCTCATCTCGAGCTACGAGGCGGAAACGGGGCTCCTCTGGATGTGGGCGGGACCCTCGTGATTCCTCTCGAGTGGAGACGGCTAGGTCGGGGAACTTCTTGATTTGCACCAAGGGTGTGAAGGACCCTTTCGAAGTTCCAGAGGTGAGGTGTGATCAGCCTCGAGACGCCTCAGCGGAAATGGGCCTCATCTCGCCTGGAGGGGAGAACCTCCTGGATTTTCTCGAGTTGCGGCAGGTCTTCTCGACTTACGACGGGGACCTCAGGGACCCGCTCTTGTGGCCTCAGGAAAGGCCAGTCCCCATGCGAGTTGCTAGGGGACCTCTCGGGATTCCTCTCCCGTCCATGCCGGGGCCTCAGTCCTTGTGTGGAGTCGGGGCCGGAACCTGAGGATTCCTCTCCAGTGTTGCCATGGATCTTGGGGTGCTTCTGAGTCTCCCCAGGGGAGTCAGGCCTCGTCTCGAGTGGGGGCATGCACGTGCGCTTTCCTCCCGAGCTGCAGCAGTAGTGTCACGCTTCCTGTCACGTGGATCAAGGGATCTGTGGCTTTCCCTCGAGGCTGTCCCTCGAGGCTGTCCCTCGAGGCTTTCCCACGAGGCTTTCCCACAGGGCTGTGCCACGTGCCACCTTGGTGTGAGTCGATCCTCGGCGTGAAAGACGAGCCGGTGAAGGGAAAAGAGGTTCCTCTAGAATGGACTGAGACATCTGGGGGACTCTTGGAATGGTGGCACGACCCTGGAGTTCCTCTCGCCGTTCCTGTTGAGAGGGCCTCCTCTTGAGATGCGACGGGAAGGCCGGGAACTCTTTCCCGACGAAGCAGGGAAAGGATCCCTCATCTCGAGCTACGAGGCGGAAACGGGGCTCCTCTGGATGTGGGCGGGACCCTCGTGATTCCTCTCGAGTGGAGACGGCTAGGTCGGGGAACTTCTTGATTTGCACCAAGGGTGTGAAGGACCCTTTCGAAGTTCCAGAGGTGAGGTGTGATCAGCCTCGAGACGCCTCAGCGGAAATGGGCCTCATCTCGCCTGGAGGGGAGAACCTCCTGGATTTTCTCGAGTTGCGGCAGGTCTTCTCGACTTACGACGGGGACCTCAGGGACCCGCTCTGGTGGCCTCAGGAAAGGCCAGTCCCCATGCGAGTTGCTACGGGACCTCTCGGGATTCCTCTCCCGTCCATGCCGAGGCCTGAGTCCTTGTGTGGAGTCGGGGCCGGAACCTGAGGATTCCTCTCCAGTGTTGCCAGGGATCTTGGCGTGCTTCTGAGTCTCCCCAGGGGAGTCAGGCCTCGTCTCGAGTGGGGGCATGCACGTGCGCTTTCCTCCCGAGCTGCAGCAGTAGTGTCACGCTTCCTGTCCCGTGGATCAAGGGATCTGTGGCTTTCCCTCGAGGCTGTCCCTCGAGGCTTTCCCACGAGGCTTTCCCACAGGGCTGTGCCACGTGCCACCTTGGTGTGAGTCGATCCTCGGCGTGAAAGACGAGCCGGTGAAGGGAAAAGAGGTTCCTCTAGAATGGACTGAGACATCTGGGGGACTCTTGGAATGGTGGCACGACCCTGGAGTTCCTCTCGCCGTTCCTGTTGAGAGGGCCTCCTCTTGAGATGCGACGGGAAGGCCGGGAACTCTTTCCCGACGAAGCAGGGAAAGGATCCCTCATCTCGAGCTACGAGGCGGAAACGGGGCTCCTCTGGATGTGGGCGGGACCCTCGTGATTCCTCTCGAGTGGAGACGGCTAGGTCGGGGAACTTCTTGATTTGCACCAAGGGTGTGAAGGACCCTTTCGAAGTTCCAGAGGTGAGGTGTGATCAGCCTCGAGACGCCTCAGCGGAAATGGGCCTCATCTCGCCTGGAGGGGAGAACCTCCTGGATTTTCTCGAGTTGCGGCAGGTCTTCTCGACTTACGACGGGGACCTCAGGGACCCGCTCTGGTGGCCTCAGGAAAGGCCAGTCCCCATGCGAGTTGCTACGGGACCTCTCGGGATTCCTCTCCCGTCCATGCCGAGGCCTGAGTCCTTGTGTGGAGTCGGGGCCGGAACCTGAGGATTCCTCTCCAGTGTTGCCAGGGATCTTGGCGTGCTTCTGAGACTCCCCAGGGGAGTCAGGCCTCGTCTCGAGTGGGGGCATGCACGTGCGCTTTCCTCCCGAGCTGCAGCAGTAGTGTCACGCTTCCTGTCACGTGGATCAAGGGATCTGTGGCTTTCCCTCGAGGCTGTCCCTCGAGGCTGTCCCTCGAGGCTTTCCCACGAGGCTTTCCCACAGGGCTGTGCCACGTGCCACCTTGGTGTGAGTCGATCCTCGGCGTGAAAGACGAGCCGGCGAGGGAAAAGAGGTTCCTCTGGAATGGACTGAGACATCTGGGGGACTCTTGGAATGGTGGCACGACCCTGGAGTTCCTCTCGCCGATCCTGTTGAGAGGGCCTCCTCTTGAGATGCGACGGGAACGCCGGGAACTCTTTCCCGACGAAGCAGGGAAAGGATCCCTCATCTCGAGCTACGAGGCGGAAACGGGGCTCCTCTGGATGTGGGCGGGACCCTCGTGATTCCTCTCGAGTGGAGACGGCTAGGTCGGGGAACTTCTTGATTTGCACCAAGGGTGTGAAGGACCCTTTCGAAGTTCCAGAGGTGAGGTGTGATCAGCCTCGAGACGCCTCAGCGGAAATGGGCCTCATCTCGCCTGGAGGGGAGAACCTCCTGGATTTTCTCGAGTTGCGGCAGGTCTTCTCGACTTACGACGGGGACCTCAGGGACCCGCTCTTGTGGCCTCAGGAAAGGCCAGTCCCCATGCGAGTTGCTAGGGGACCTCTCGGGATTCCTCTCCCGTCCATGCCGGGGCCTCAGTCCTTGTGTGGAGTCGGGGCCGGAACCTGAGGATTCCTCTCCAGTGTTGCCATGGATCTTGGGGTGCTTCTGAGTCTCCCCAGGGGAGTCAGGCCTCGTCTCGAGTGGGGGCATGCACGTGCGCTTTCCTCCCGAGCTGCAGCAGTAGTGTCACGCTTCCTGTCACGTGGATCAAGGGATCTGTGGCTTTCCCTCGAGGCTGTCCCTCGAGGCTGTCCCTCGAGGCTTTCCCACGAGGCTTTCCCACAGGGCTGTGCCACGTGCCACCTTGGTGTGAGTCGATCCTCGGCGTGAAAGACGAGCCGGCGAGGGAAAAGAGGTTCCTCTGGAATGGACTGAGACATCTGGGGGACTCTTGGAATGGTGGCACGACCCTGGAGTTCCTCTCGCCGTTCCTGTTGAGAGGGCCTCCTCTTGAGATGCGACGGGAACGCCGGGAACTCTTTCCCGACGAAGCAGGGAAAGGATCCCTCATCTCGAGCTACGAGGCGGAAACGGGGCTCCTCTGGATGTGGGCGGGACCCTCGTGATTCCTCTCGAGTGGAGACGGCTAGGTCGGGGAACTTCTTGATTTGCACCAAGGGTGTGAAGGACCCTTTCGAAGTTCCAGAGGTGAGGTGTGATCAGCCTCGAGACGCCTCAGCGGAAATGGGCCTCATCTCGCCTGGAGGGGAGAACCTCCTGGATTTTCTCGAGTTGCGGCAGGTCTTCTCGAGTTACGACGGGGACCTCAGGGACCCGCTCTGGTGGCCTCAGGAAAGGCCAGTCCCCTTGCGAGTTGCTACGGGACCTCTCGGGATTCCTCTCCCGTCCATGCCGGGGCCTCAGTCCTTGTGTGGAGTCGGGGCCGGAACCTGAGGATTCCTCTCCAGTGTTGCCATGGATCTTGGGGTGCTTCTGAGTCTCCCCAGGGGAGTCAGGCCTCGTCTCGAGTGGGGGCATGCACGTGCGCTTTCCTCCCGAGCTGCAGCAGTAGTGTCACGCTTCCTGTCCCGTGGATCAAGGGATCTGTGGCTTTCCCTCGAGGCTGTCCCTCGAGGCTTTCCCACGAGGCTTTCCCACAGGGCTGTGCCACGTGCCACCTTGGTGTGAGTCGATCCTCGGCGTGAAAGACGAGCCGGTGAAGGGAAAAGAGGTTCCTCTGGAATGGACTGAGACATCTGGGGGACTCTTGGAATGGTGGCACGACCCTGGAGTTCCTCTCGCCGTTCCTGTTGAGAGGGCCTCCTCTTGAGATGCGACGGGAACGCCGGGAACTCTTTCCCGACGAAGCAGGGAAAGGATCCCTCATCTCGAGCTACGAGGCGGAAACGGGGCTCCTCTGGATGTGGGCGGGACCCTCGTGATTCCTCTCGAGTGGAGACAGCTAGGTCGGGGAACTTCTTGATTTGCACCAAGGGTGTGAAGGACCCTTTCGAAGTTCCAGAGGTGAGGTGTGATCAGCCTCGAGACGCCTCAGCGGAAATGGGCCTCATCTCGCCTGGAGGGGAGAACCTCCTGGATTTTCTCGAGTTGCGGCAGGTCTTCTCGAGTTACGACGGGGACCTCAGGGACCCGCTCTGGTGGCCTCAGGAAAGGCCAGTCCCCATGCGAGTTGCTAGGGGACCTCTCGGGATTCCTCTCCCGTCCATGCCGGGGCCTCAGTCCTTGTGTGGAGTTGGGGCCGGAACCTGAGGATTGCTCTCCAGTGTTGCCATGGATCTTGGGGTGCTTCTGAGTCTCCCCAGGGGAGTCAGGCCTCGTCTCGAGTGGGGGCATGCACGTGCGCTTTCCTCCCAAGCTGCAGCAGTAGTGTCACGCTTCCTGTCACGTGGATCAAGGGATCTGTGGCGTTCCCTCGAGGCTTTCCCACGAGGCTTTCCCACAGGGCTGTGCCACGTGCCACCTTGGTGTGAGTCGATCCTCGGCATGAAAGACGAGCCGGTGAAGGGAAAAGAGGTTCCTCTGGAATGGACTGAGACATCTGGGGGACTCTTGGAATGGTGGCACGACCCTGGAGTTCCTCTCGCCGTTCCTGTAGAGAGGGCCTCCTCTTGAGATGCGACGGGAACGCCGGGAACTCTTTCCCGACGAAGCAGGGAAAGGATCCCTCATCTCGAGCTACGAGGCGGAAACGGGGCTCCTCTGGATGTGGGCGGGACCCTCGTGATTCCTCTCGAGTGGAGACGGCTAGGTCGGGGAACTTCTTGATTTGCACCAAGGGTGTGAAGGACCCTTTCGAAGTTCCAGAGGTGAGGTGTGATCAGCCTCGAGACGCCTCAGCGGAAATGGGCCTCATCTCGCCTGGAGGGGAGAACCTCCTGGATTTTCTCGAGTTGCGGCAGGTCTTCTCGACTTACGACGGGGACCTCAGGGACCCGCTCTGGTGGCCTCAGGAAAGGCCAGTCCCCATGCGAGTTGCTAGGGGACCTCTCGGGATTCCTCTCCCGTCCATGCCGGGGCCTCAGTCCTTGTGTGGAGTCGGGGCCGGAACCTGAGGATTCCTCTCCAGTGTTGCCATGGATCTTGGGGTGCTTCTGAGTCTCCCCAGGGGAGTCAGGCCTCGTCTCGAGTGGGGGCATGCACGTGCGCTTTCCTCCCGAGCTGCAGCAGTAGTGTCACGCTTCCTGTCCCGTGGATCAAGGGATCTGTGGCTTTCCCTCGAGGCTGTCCCTCGAGGCTTTCCCACGAGGCTTTCCCACAGGGCTGTGCCACGTGCCACCTTGGTGTGAGTCGATCCTCGGCGTGAAAGACGAGCCGGTGAAGGGAAAAGAGGTTCCTCTAGAATGGACTGAGACATCTGGGGGACTCTTGGAATGGTGGCACGACCCTGGAGTTCCTCTCGGCGTTCCTGTTGAGAGGGCCTCCTCTTGAGATGCGACGGGAAGGCCGGGAACTCTTTCCCGACGAAGCAGGGAAAGGATCCCTCATCTCGAGCTACGAGGCGGAAACGGGGCTCCTCTGGATGTGGGCGGGACCCTCGTGATTCCTCTCGAGTGGAGACGGCTAGGTCGGGGAACTTCTTGATTTGCACCAAGGGTGTGAAGGACCCTTTCGAAGTTCCAGAGGTGAGGTGTGATCAGCCTCGAGACGCCTCAGCGGAAATGGGCCTCATCTCGCCTGGAGGGGAGAACCTCCTGGATTTTCTCGAGTTGCGGCAGGTCTTCTCGACTTACGACGGGGACCTCAGGGACCCGCTCTGGTGGCCTCAGGAAAGGCCAGTCCCCATGCGAGTTGCTACGGGACCTCTCGGGATTCCTCTCCCGTCCATGCCGAGGCCTGAGTCCTTGTGTGGAGTCGGGGCCGGAACCTGAGGATTCCTCTCCAGTGTTGCCAGGGATCTTGGCGTGCTTCTGAGTCTCCCCAGGGGAGTCAGGCCTCGTCTCGAGTGGGGGCATGCACGTGCGCTTTCCTCCCGAGCTGCAGCAGTAGTGTCACGCTTCCTGTCACGTGGATCAAGGGATCTGTGGCTTTCCCTCGAGGCTGTCCCTCGAGGCTTTCCCACGAGGCTTTCCCACAGGGCTGTGCCACGTGCCACCTTGGTGTGAGTCGATCCTCGGCGTGAAAGACGAGCCGGCGAGGGAAAAGAGGTTCCTCTGGAATGGACTGAGACATCTGGGGGACTCTTGGAATGGTGGCACGACCCTGGAGTTCCTCTCGCCGATCCTGTTGAGAGGGCCTCCTCTTGAGATGCGACGGGAACGCCGGGAACTCTTTCCCGACGAAGCAGGGAAAGGATCCCTCATCTCGAGCTACGAGGCGGAAACGGGGCTCCTCTGGATGTGGGCGGGACCCTCGTGATTCCTCTCGAGTGGAGACGGCTAGGTCGGGGAACTTCTTGATTTGCACCAAGGGTGTGAAGGACCCTTTCGAAGTTCCAGAGGTGAGGTGTGATCAGCCTCGAGACGCCTCAGCGGAAATGGGCCTCATCTCGCCTGGAGGGGAGAACCTCCTGGATTTTCTCGAGTTGCGGCAGGTCTTCTCGACTTACGACGGGGACCTCAGGGACCCGCTCTTGTGGCCTCAGGAAAGGCCAGTCCCCATGCGAGTTGCTAGGGGACCTCTCGGGATTCCTCTCCCGTCCATGCCGGGGCCTCAGTCCTTGTGTGGAGTCGGGGCCGGAACCTGAGGATTCCTCTCCAGTGTTGCCATGGATCTTGGGGTGCTTCTGAGTCTCCCCAGGGGAGTCAGGCCTCGTCTCGAGTGGGGGCATGCACGTGCGCTTTCCTCCCGAGCTGCAGCAGTAGTGTCACGCTTCCTGTCACGTGGATCAAGGGATCTGTGGCTTTCCCTCGAGGCTGTCCCTCGAGGCTGTCCCTCGAGGCTTTCCCACGAGGCTTTCCCACAGGGCTGTGCCACGTGCCACCTTGGTGTGAGTCGATCCTCGGCGTGAAAGACGAGCCGGCGAGGGAAAAGAGGTTCCTCTGGAATGGACTGAGACATCTGGGGGACTCTTGGAATGGTGGCACGACCCTGGAGTTCCTCTCGCCGTTCCTGTTGAGAGGGCCTCCTCTTGAGATGCGACGGGAACGCCGGGAACTCTTTCCCGACGAAGCAGGGAAAGGATCCCTCATCTCGAGCTACGAGGCGGAAACGGGGCTCCTCTGGATGTGGGCGGGACCCTCGTGATTCCTCTCGAGTGGAGACGGCTAGGTCGGGGAACTTCTTGATTTGCACCAAGGGTGTGAAGGACCCTTTCGAAGTTCCAGAGGTGAGGTGTGATCAGCCTCGAGACGCCTCAGCGGAAATGGGCCTCATCTCGCCTGGAGGGGAGAACCTCCTGGATTTTCTCGAGTTGCGGCAGGTCTTCTCGAGTTACGACGGGGACCTCAGGGACCCGCTCTGGTGGCCTCAGGAAAGGCCAGTCCCCTTGCGAGTTGCTACGGGACCTCTCGGGATTCCTCTCCCGTCCATGCCGGGGCCTCAGTCCTTGTGTGGAGTCGGGGCCGGAACCTGAGGATTCCTCTCCAGTGTTGCCATGGATCTTGGGGTGCTTCTGAGTCTCCCCAGGGGAGTCAGGCCTCGTCTCGAGTGGGGGCATGCACGTGCGCTTTCCTCCCGAGCTGCAGCAGTAGTGTCACGCTTCCTGTCCCGTGGATCAAGGGATCTGTGGCTTTCCCTCGAGGCTGTCCCTCGAGGCTTTCCCACGAGGCTTTCCCACAGGGCTGTGCCACGTGCCACCTTGGTGTGAGTCGATCCTCGGCGTGAAAGACGAGCCGGTGAAGGGAAAAGAGGTTCCTCTGGAATGGACTGAGACATCTGGGGGACTCTTGGAATGGTGGCACGACCCTGGAGTTCCTCTCGCCGTTCCTGTTGAGAGGGCCTCCTCTTGAGATGCGACGGGAACGCCGGGAACTCTTTCCCGACGAAGCAGGGAAAGGATCCCTCATCTCGAGCTACGAGGCGGAAACGGGGCTCCTCTGGATGTGGGCGGGACCCTCGTGATTCCTCTCGAGTGGAGACAGCTAGGTCGGGGAACTTCTTGATTTGCACCAAGGGTGTGAAGGACCCTTTCGAAGTTCCAGAGGTGAGGTGTGATCAGCCTCGAGACGCCTCAGCGGAAATGGGCCTCATCTCGCCTGGAGGGGAGAACCTCCTGGATTTTCTCGAGTTGCGGCAGGTCTTCTCGAGTTACGACGGGGACCTCAGGGACCCGCTCTGGTGGCCTCAGGAAAGGCCAGTCCCCATGCGAGTTGCTAGGGGACCTCTCGGGATTCCTCTCCCGTCCATGCCGGGGCCTCAGTCCTTGTGTGGAGTTGGGGCCGGAACCTGAGGATTGCTCTCCAGTGTTGCCATGGATCTTGGGGTGCTTCTGAGTCTCCCCAGGGGAGTCAGGCCTCGTCTCGAGTGGGGGCATGCACGTGCGCTTTCCTCCCAAGCTGCAGCAGTAGTGTCACGCTTCCTGTCACGTGGATCAAGGGATCTGTGGCGTTCCCTCGAGGCTTTCCCACGAGGCTTTCCCACAGGGCTGTGCCACGTGCCACCTTGGTGTGAGTCGATCCTCGGCATGAAAGACGAGCCGGTGAAGGGAAAAGAGGTTCCTCTGGAATGGACTGAGACATCTGGGGGACTCTTGGAATGGTGGCACGACCCTGGAGTTCCTCTCGCCGTTCCTGTAGAGAGGGCCTCCTCTTGAGATGCGACGGGAACGCCGGGAACTCTTTCCCGACGAAGCAGGGAAAGGATCCCTCATCTCGAGCTACGAGGCGGAAACGGGGCTCCTCTGGATGTGGGCGGGACCCTCGTGATTCCTCTCGAGTGGAGACGGCTAGGTCGGGGAACTTCTTGATTTGCACCAAGGGTGTGAAGGACCCTTTCGAAGTTCCAGAGGTGAGGTGTGATCAGCCTCGAGACGCCTCAGCGGAAATGGGCCTCATCTCGCCTGGAGGGGAGAACCTCCTGGATTTTCTCGAGTTGCGGCAGGTCTTCTCGACTTACGACGGGGACCTCAGGGACCCGCTCTGGTGGCCTCAGGAAAGGCCAGTCCCCATGCGAGTTGCTAGGGGACCTCTCGGGATTCCTCTCCCGTCCATGCCGGGGCCTCAGTCCTTGTGTGGAGTCGGGGCCGGAACCTGAGGATTCCTCTCCAGTGTTGCCATGGATCTTGGGGTGCTTCTGAGTCTCCCCAGGGGAGTCAGGCCTCGTCTCGAGTGGGGGCATGCACGTGCGCTTTCCTCCCGAGCTGCAGCAGTAGTGTCACGCTTCCTGTCCCGTGGATCAAGGGATCTGTGGCTTTCCCTCGAGGCTGTCCCTCGAGGCTTTCCCACGAGGCTTTCCCACAGGGCTGTGCCACGTGCCACCTTGGTGTGAGTCGATCCTCGGCGTGAAAGACGAGCCGGTGAAGGGAAAAGAGGTTCCTCTAGAATGGACTGAGACATCTGGGGGACTCTTGGAATGGTGGCACGACCCTGGAGTTCCTCTCGCCGTTCCTGTTGAGAGGGCCTCCTCTTGAGATGCGACGGGAAGGCCGGGAACTCTTTCCCGACGAAGCAGGGAAAGGATCCCTCATCTCGAGCTACGAGGCGGAAACGGGGCTCCTCTGGATGTGGGCGGGACCCTCGTGATTCCTCTCGAGTGGAGACGGCTAGGTCGGGGAACTTCTTGATTTGCACCAAGGGTGTGAAGGACCCTTTCGAAGTTCCAGAGGTGAGGTGTGATCAGCCTCGAGACGCCTCAGCGGAAATGGGCCTCATCTCGCCTGGAGGGGAGAACCTCCTGGATTTTCTCGAGTTGCGGCAGGTCTTCTCGACTTACGACGGGGACCTCAGGGACCCGCTCTGGTGGCCTCAGGAAAGGCCAGTCCCCATGCGAGTTGCTACGGGACCTCTCGGGATTCCTCTCCCGTCCATGCCGAGGCCTGAGTCCTTGTGTGGAGTCGGGGCCGGAACCTGAGGATTCCTCTCCAGTGTTGCCAGGGATCTTGGCGTGCTTCTGAGTCTCCCCAGGGGAGTCAGGCCTCGTCTCGAGTGGGGGCATGCACGTGCGCTTTCCTCCCGAGCTGCAGCAGTAGTGTCACGCTTCCTGTCACGTGGATCAAGGGATCTGTGGCTTTCCCTCGAGGCTGTCCCTCGAGGCTTTCCCACGAGGCTTTCCCACAGGGCTGTGCCACGTGCCACCTTGGTGTGAGTCGATCCTCGGCGTGAAAGACGAGCCGGCGAGGGAAAAGAGGTTCCTCTGGAATGGACTGAGACATCTGGGGGACTCTTGGAATGGTGGCACGACCCTGGAGTTCCTCTCGCCGATCCTGTTGAGAGGGCCTCCTCTTGAGATGCGACGGGAACGCCGGGAACTCTTTCCCGACGAAGCAGGGAAAGGATCCCTCATCTCGAGCTACGAGGCGGAAACGGGGCTCCTCTGGATGTGGGCGGGACCCTCGTGATTCCTCTCGAGTGGAGACGGCTAGGTCGGGGAACTTCTTGATTTGCACCAAGGGTGTGAAGGACCCTTTCGAAGTTCCAGAGGTGAGGTGTGATCAGCCTCGAGACGCCTCAGCGGAAATGGGCCTCATCTCGCCTGGAGGGGAGAACCTCCTGGATTTTCTCGAGTTGCGGCAGGTCTTCTCGACTTACGACGGGGACCTCAGGGACCCGCTCTTGTGGCCTCAGGAAAGGCCAGTCCCCATGCGAGTTGCTAGGGGACCTCTCGGGATTCCTCTCCCGTCCATGCCGGGGCCTCAGTCCTTGTGTGGAGTCGGGGCCGGAACCTGAGGATTCCTCTCCAGTGTTGCCATGGATCTTGGGGTGCTTCTGAGTCTCCCCAGGGGAGTCAGGCCTCGTCTCGAGTGGGGGCATGCACGTGCGCTTTCCTCCCGAGCTGCAGCAGTAGTGTCACGCTTCCTGTCACGTGGATCAAGGGATCTGTGGCTTTCCCTCGAGGCTGTCCCTCGAGGCTGTCCCTCGAGGCTTTCCCACGAGGCTTTCCCACAGGGCTGTGCCACGTGCCACCTTGGTGTGAGTCGATCCTCGGCGTGAAAGACGAGCCGGCGAGGGAAAAGAGGTTCCTCTGGAATGGACTGAGACATCTGGGGGACTCTTGGAATGGTGGCACGACCCTGGAGTTCCTCTCGCCGTTCCTGTTGAGAGGGCCTCCTCTTGAGATGCGACGGGAACGCCGGGAACTCTTTCCCGACGAAGCAGGGAAAGGATCCCTCATCTCGAGCTACGAGGCGGAAACGGGGCTCCTCTGGATGTGGGCGGGACCCTCGTGATTCCTCTCGAGTGGAGACGGCTAGGTCGGGGAACTTCTTGATTTGCACCAAGGGTGTGAAGGACCCTTTCGAAGTTCCAGAGGTGAGGTGTGATCAGCCTCGAGACGCCTCAGCGGAAATGGGCCTCATCTCGCCTGGAGGGGAGAACCTCCTGGATTTTCTCGAGTTGCGGCAGGTCTTCTCGAGTTACGACGGGGACCTCAGGGACCCGCTCTGGTGGCCTCAGGAAAGGCCAGTCCCCTTGCGAGTTGCTACGGGACCTCTCGGGATTCCTCTCCCGTCCATGCCGGGGCCTCAGTCCTTGTGTGGAGTCGGGGCCGGAACCTGAGGATTCCTCTCCAGTGTTGCCATGGATCTTGGGGTGCTTCTGAGTCTCCCCAGGGGAGTCAGGCCTCGTCTCGAGTGGGGGCATGCACGTGCGCTTTCCTCCCGAGCTGCAGCAGTAGTGTCACGCTTCCTGTCCCGTGGATCAAGGGATCTGTGGCTTTCCCTCGAGGCTGTCCCTCGAGGCTTTCCCACGAGGCTTTCCCACAGGGCTGTGCCACGTGCCACCTTGGTGTGAGTCGATCCTCGGCGTGAAAGACGAGCCGGTGAAGGGAAAAGAGGTTCCTCTGGAATGGACTGAGACATCTGGGGGACTCTTGGAATGGTGGCACGACCCTGGAGTTCCTCTCGCCGTTCCTGTTGAGAGGGCCTCCTCTTGAGATGCGACGGGAACGCCGGGAACTCTTTCCCGACGAAGCAGGGAAAGGATCCCTCATCTCGAGCTACGAGGCGGAAACGGGGCTCCTCTGGATGTGGGCGGGACCCTCGTGATTCCTCTCGAGTGGAGACAGCTAGGTCGGGGAACTTCTTGATTTGCACCAAGGGTGTGAAGGACCCTTTCGAAGTTCCAGAGGTGAGGTGTGATCAGCCTCGAGACGCCTCAGCGGAAATGGGCCTCATCTCGCCTGGAGGGGAGAACCTCCTGGATTTTCTCGAGTTGCGGCAGGTCTTCTCGAGTTACGACGGGGACCTCAGGGACCCGCTCTGGTGGCCTCAGGAAAGGCCAGTCCCCATGCGAGTTGCTAGGGGACCTCTCGGGATTCCTCTCCCGTCCATGCCGGGGCCTCAGTCCTTGTGTGGAGTTGGGGCCGGAACCTGAGGATTGCTCTCCAGTGTTGCCATGGATCTTGGGGTGCTTCTGAGTCTCCCCAGGGGAGTCAGGCCTCGTCTCGAGTGGGGGCATGCACGTGCGCTTTCCTCCCAAGCTGCAGCAGTAGTGTCACGCTTCCTGTCACGTGGATCAAGGGATCTGTGGCGTTCCCTCGAGGCTTTCCCACGAGGCTTTCCCACAGGGCTGTGCCACGTGCCACCTTGGTGTGAGTCGATCCTCGGCATGAAAGACGAGCCGGTGAAGGGAAAAGAGGTTCCTCTGGAATGGACTGAGACATCTGGGGGACTCTTGGAATGGTGGCACGACCCTGGAGTTCCTCTCGCCGTTCCTGTAGAGAGGGCCTCCTCTTGAGATGCGACGGGAACGCCGGGAACTCTTTCCCGACGAAGCAGGGAAAGGATCCCTCATCTCGAGCTACGAGGCGGAAACGGGGCTCCTCTGGATGTGGGCGGGACCCTCGTGATTCCTCTCGAGTGGAGACGGCTAGGTCGGGGAACTTCTTGATTTGCACCAAGGGTGTGAAGGACCCTTTCGAAGTTCCAGAGGTGAGGTGTGATCAGCCTCGAGACGCCTCAGCGGAAATGGGCCTCATCTCGCCTGGAGGGGAGAACCTCCTGGATTTTCTCGAGTTGCGGCAGGTCTTCTCGACTTACGACGGGGACCTCAGGGACCCGCTCTGGTGGCCTCAGGAAAGGCCAGTCCCCATGCGAGTTGCTAGGGGACCTCTCGGGATTCCTCTCCCGTCCATGCCGGGGCCTCAGTCCTTGTGTGGAGTCGGGGCCGGAACCTGAGGATTCCTCTCCAGTGTTGCCATGGATCTTGGGGTGCTTCTGAGTCTCCCCAGGGGAGTCAGGCCTCGTCTCGAGTGGGGGCATGCACGTGCGCTTTCCTCCCGAGCTGCAGCAGTAGTGTCACGCTTCCTGTCCCGTGGATCAAGGGATCTGTGGCTTTCCCTCGAGGCTGTCCCTCGAGGCTTTCCCACGAGGCTTTCCCACAGGGCTGTGCCACGTGCCACCTTGGTGTGAGTCGATCCTCGGCGTGAAAGACGAGCCGGTGAAGGGAAAAGAGGTTCCTCTAGAATGGACTGAGACATCTGGGGGACTCTTGGAATGGTGGCACGACCCTGGAGTTCCTCTCGCCGTTCCTGTTGAGAGGGCCTCCTCTTGAGATGCGACGGGAAGGCCGGGAACTCTTTCCCGACGAAGCAGGGAAAGGATCCCTCATCTCGAGCTACGAGGCGGAAACGGGGCTCCTCTGGATGTGGGCGGGACCCTCGTGATTCCTCTCGAGTGGAGACGGCTAGGTCGGGGAACTTCTTGATTTGCACCAAGGGTGTGAAGGACCCTTTCGAAGTTCCAGAGGTGAGGTGTGATCAGCCTCGAGACGCCTCAGCGGAAATGGGCCTCATCTCGCCTGGAGGGGAGAACCTCCTGGATTTTCTCGAGTTGCGGCAGGTCTTCTCGACTTACGACGGGGACCTCAGGGACCCGCTCTGGTGGCCTCAGGAAAGGCCAGTCCCCATGCGAGTTGCTACGGGACCTCTCGGGATTCCTCTCCCGTCCATGCCGAGGCCTGAGTCCTTGTGTGGAGTCGGGGCCGGAACCTGAGGATTCCTCTCCAGTGTTGCCAGGGATCTTGGCGTGCTTCTGAGTCTCCCCAGGGGAGTCAGGCCTCGTCTCGAGTGGGGGCATGCACGTGCGCTTTCCTCCCGAGCTGCAGCAGTAGTGTCACGCTTCCTGTCACGTGGATCAAGGGATCTGTGGCTTTCCCTCGAGGCTGTCCCTCGAGGCTTTCCCACGAGGCTTTCCCACAGGGCTGTGCCACGTGCCACCTTGGTGTGAGTCGATCCTCGGCGTGAAAGACGAGCCGGTGAAGGCAAAAGAGGTTCCTCTGGAATGGACTGAGACATCTGGGGGACTCTTGGAATGGTGGCACGACCCTGGAGTTCCTCTCGCCGTTCCTGTAGAGAGGGCCTCCTCTTGAGATGCGACGGGAAGGCCGGGAACTCTTTCCCGACGAAGCAGGGAAAGGATCCCTCATCTCGAGCTACGAGGCGGAAACGGGGCTCCTCTGGATGTGGGCGGGACCCTCGTGATTCCTCTCGAGTGGAGACGGCTAGGTCGGGGAACTTCTTGATTTGCACCAAGGGTGTGAAGGACCCTTTCGAAGTTCCAGAGGTGAGGTGTGATCAGCCTCGAGACGCCTCAGCGGAAATGGGCCTCATCTCGCCTGGAGGGGAGAACCTCCTGGATTTTCTCGAGTTGCGGCAGGTCTTCTCGAGTTACGATGGGGACCTCAGGGACACGCTCTTGTGGCCTCAGGAAAGGCCAGTCCCCATGCGAGTTGCTAGGGGACCTCTCGGGATTCCTCTCCCGTCCATGCCGGGGCCTCAGTCCTTGTGTGGAGTTGGGGCCGGAACCTGAGGATTCCTCTCCAGTGTTGCCATGGATCTTGGGGTGCTTCTGAGTCTCCCCAGGGGAGTCAGGCCTCGTCTCGAGTGGGGGCATGCACGTGCGCTTTCCTCCGGAGCTGCAGCAGTAGTGTCACGCTTCCTGTCACGTGGATCAAGGGATCTGTGGCTTTCCCTCGAGGCTTTCCCTCGAGGCTGTCCCTCGAGGCTTTCCCACGAGGCTTTCCCACAGGGCTGTGCCACGTGCCACCTTGGTGTGAGTCGATCCTCGGCGTGAAAGACGAGCCGGTGAAGGGAAAAGAGGTTCCTCTGGAATGGACTGAGACATCTGGGGGACTCTTGGAATGGTGGCACGACCCTGGAGTTCCTCTCGCCGTTCCTGTAGAGAGGGCCTCCTCTTGAGATGCGACGGGAACGCCGGGAACTCTTTCCCGACGAAGCAGGGAAAGGATCCCTCATCTCGAGCTACGAGGCGGAAACGGGGCTCCTCTGGATGTGGGCGGGACCCTCGTGATTCCTCTCGAGTGGAGACGGCTAGGTCGGGGAACTTCTTGATTTGCACCAAGGGTGTGAAGGACCCTTTCGAAGTTCCAGAGGTGAGGTGTGATCAGCCTCGAGACGCCTCAGCGGAAATGGGCCTCATCTCGCCTGGAGGGGAGAACCTCCTGGATTTTCTCGAGTTGCGGCAGGTCTTCTCGAGTTACGACGGGGACCTCAGGGACACGCTCTTGTGGCCTCAGGAAAGGCCAGTCCCCATGCGAGTTGCTAGGGGACCTCTCGGGATTCCTCTCCCGTCCATGCCGGGGCCTCAGTCCTTGTGTGGAGTTGGGGCCGGAACCTGAGGATTCCTCTCCAGTGTTGCCATGGATCTTGGGGTGCTTCTGAGTCTCCCCAGGGGAGTCAGGCCTCGTCTCGAGTGGGGGCATGCACGTGCGCTTTCCTCCGGAGCTGCAGCAGTAGTGTCACGCTTCCTGTCACGTGGATCAAGGGATCTGTGGCTTTCCCTCAAGGCTGTCCCTCGAGGCTGTCCCTCGAGGCTTTCCCACGAGTCTTTCCCACAGGGCTGTGCCACGTGCCACCTTGGTGTGAGTCGATCCTCGGCGTGAAAGACGAGCCGGCGAGGGAAAAGAGGTTCCTCTGGAATGGACTGAGACATCTGGGGGACTCTTGGAATGGTGGCACGACCCTGGAGTTCCTCTCGCCGTTCCTGTTGAGAGGGCCTCCTCTTGAGATGCGACGGGAACGCCGGGAACTCTTTCCCGTCGAAGCAGGGATAGGATCCCTCATCTCGAGCTACGAGGCGGAAACGGGGCTCCTCTGGATGTGGGCGGGACCCTCGTGATTCCTCTCGAGTGGAGACGGCTAGGTCGGGGAACTTCTTGATTTGCACCAAGGGTGTGAAGGACCCTTTCGAAGTTCCAGAGGTGAGGTGTGATCAGCCTCGAGACGCCTCAGCGGAAATGGGCCTCATCTCGCCTGGAGGGGAGAACCTCCTGGATTTTCTCGAGTTGTGGCAGGTCTTCTCGGGTTACGACGGGGACCTCAGGGACACGCTCTTGTGGCCTCAGGAAAGGCCAGTCCCCATGCGAGTTGCTAGGGGACTTCTCGGGATTCCTCTCCCTTCCATGCCGGGGCCTCAGTCCTTGTGTGGAGTCGGGGCCGGAACCTGAGGATTCCTCTCCAGTGTTGCCATGGATCTTGGGGTGCTTCTGAGTCTCCCCAGGGGAGTCAGGCCTCGTCTCGATTGGGGGCATGCACGTGCGCTTTCCTCCCGAGCTGCAGCAGTAGTGTCACGCTTCCTGTCACGTGGATCAAGGGATCTGTGGCTTTCCCTCGCGGCTGTCCCTCGAGGCTGTCCCTCGAGGCTTTCCCACGAGGCTTTCCCACAGGGCTGTGCCACGTGCCACCTTGGTGTGAGTCGATCCTCGGCGTGAAAGACGAGCCAGTGAAGGGAAAAGAGGTTCCTCTGGAATGGACTGAGACATCTGGGGGACTCTTGGAATGGTGGCACGACCCTGGAGTTCCTCTCGCCGTTCCTGTTGAGAGGGCCTCCTCTTGAGATGCGACGGGAACGCCGGGAACTCTTTCCCGACGAAGCAGGGAAAGGATCCCTCATCTCGAGCTACGAGGCGGAAACGGGGCTCCTCTGGATGTGGGCGGGACCCTCGTGATTCCACTCGAGTGGAGACGGCTAGGTCGGGGAACTTCTTGATTTGCACCAAGGGTGTGAAGGACCCTTTCGAAGTTCCAGAGGTGAGGTGTGATCAGCCTCGAGACGCCTCAGCGGAAATGGGCCTCATCTCGCCTGGAGGGGAGAACCTCCTGGATTTTCTCGAGTTGCGGCAGGTCTTCTTGAGTTACGACGGGGACCTCAGGGACCCGCTCTGGTGGCCTCAGGAAAGGCCAGTCCCCATGCGAGTTGCTACGGGACCTCTCGGGATTCCTCTCCCGTCAATGCCGGGGCCTGAGTCCTTGTGTGGAGTCGGGGCCGGAACCTGAGGATTCCTCTCCAGTGTTGCCACGGATCTTGGGGTGCTTCTGAGTCTCCCCAGGGGAGTCAGGCCTCGTCTCTAGTGGGGGCATGCACGTGCGCTTTCCTCCCGAGCTGCAGCAGTAGTGTCACGCTTCCTGTCACGTGGATCAAGGGATCTGTGGCTTTCCCTCGAGGCTGTCCCTCGAGGCTTTCCCACGAGGCTTTCCCACAGGGCTGTGCCACGTGCCACCTTGGTGTGAGTCGATCCTCGGCGTGAAAGATGAGCCGGTGAAGGGAAAAGAGTTTCCTCTGGAATGGACTGAGACATCTGGGGGACTCTTGGAATGGTGGCACGACCCTGGAGTTCCTCTCGCCGTTCCTGTTGAGAGGGCCTCCTCTTGAGATGCGACGGGAACGCCGGGAACTCTTTCCCGACGAAGCAGGGAAAGGATCCCTCATCTCGAGCTACGAGGCGGAAACGGGGCTCCTCTGGATGTGGGCGGGACCCTCGTGATTCCTCTCGAGTGGAGACGGCTAGGTCAGGGAACTTCTTGATTTGCACCAAGGGTGTGAAGGACCCTTTCGAAGTTCCAGAGGTGAGGTGTGATCAGCCTCGAGACGCCTCAGCGGAAATGGGCCTCATCTCGCCTGGAGGGGAGAACCTCCTGGATTTTCTCGAGTTGCGGCAGGTCTTCTCGAGTTACGACGGGGACCTCAGGGACACGCTCTTGTGGCCTCAGGAAAGGCCAGTCCCCATGCGAGTTGCTAGGGGACCTCTCGGGATTCCTCTCCCGTCCATGCCGGGGCCTCAGTCCTTGTGTGGAGTCGGGGCCGGAACCTGAGGATTCCTCTCCAGTGTTGCCATGGATCTTGGGGTGCTTCTGAGTCTCCCCAGGGGAGTCAGGCCTCGTCTCGAGTGGGGGCATGCACGTGCGCTTTCCTCCCGAGCTGCAGCAGTAGTGTCACGCTTCCTGTCACGTGGATCAAGGGATCTGTGGCTTTCCCTCGAGGCTGTCCCTCGAGGCTATCCCTCGAGGCTTTCCCACGAGGCTTTCCCACAGGGCTGTGCCACGTTCCACCTTGGTGTGAGTCGATCCTCGGCGTGAAAGACGAGCCGGTGAAGGGAAAAGAGGTTCCTCTGGAATGGACTGAGACATCTGGGGGACTCTTGGAATGGTGGCACGACCCTGGAGTTCCTCTCGCCGTTCCTGTAGAGAGGGCCTCCTCTTGAGATGCGACGGGAACGCCGGGAACTCTTTCCCGACGAAGCAGGGAAAGGATCCCTCATCTCGAGCTACGAGGCGGAAACGGGGCTCCTCTGGATGTGGGCGGGACCCTCGTGATTCCTCTCGAGTGGAGACGGCTAGGTCGGGGAACTTCTTGATTTGCACCAAGGGTGTGAAGGACCCTTTCGAAGTTCCAGAGGTGAGGTGTGATCAGCCTCGAGACGCCTCAGCGGAAATGGGCCTCATCTCGCCTGGAGGGGAGAACCTCCTGGATTTTCTCGAGTTGCGGCAGGTCTTCTCGACTTACGACGGGGACCTCAGGGACACGCTCTTGTGGCCTCAGGAAAGGCCAGTCCCCATGCGAGTTGCTAGGGGACCTCTCGGGATTCCTCTCCCGTCCATGCCGGAGCCTCAGTCCTTGTGTGGAGTCGGGGCCGGAACCTGAGGATTCCTCTCCAGTGTTGCCATGGATCTTGGGGTGCTTCTGAGTCTCCCCAGGGGAGTCAGGCCTCGTCTCGAGTGGGGGCATGCACGTGTGCTTTCCTCCGGAGCTGCAGCAGTAGTGTCACGCTTCCTGTCACGTGGATCAAGGGATCTGTGGATTTCCCTCAAGGCTGTCCCTCGAGGCTGTCCCTCGAGGCTTTCCCACGAGGCTTTCCCACAGGGCTGTGCCACGTGCCACCTTGGTGTGAGTCGATCCTCGGCGTGAAAGACGAGCCGGCGAGGGAAAAGAGGTTCCTCTGGAATGGACTGAGACATCTGGGGGACTCTTGGAATGGTGGCACGACCCTGGAGTTCCTCTCTCCGTTCCTGTTGAGAGGGCCTCCTCTTGAGATGCGACGGGAACGCCGGGAACTCTTTCCCGTCGAAGCAGGGATAGGATCCCTCATCTCGAGCTACGAGGCGGAAACGGGGCTCCTCTGGATGTGGGCGGGACCCTCGTGATTCCTCTCGAGTGGAGACGGCTAGGTCGGGGAACTTCTTGATTTGCACCAAGGGTGTGAAGGACCCTTTCGAAGTTCCAGAGGTGAGGTGTGATCAGCCTCGAGACGCCTCAGCGGAAATGGGCCTCATCTCGCCTGGAGGGGAGAACCTCCTGGATTTTCTCGAGTTGTGGCAGGTCTTCTCGAGTTACGACGGGGACCTCAGGGACACGCTCTTGTGGCCTCAGGAAAGGCCAGTCCCCATGCGAGTTGCTAGGGGACCTCTCGGGATTCCTCTCCCTTCCATGCCGGGGCCTCAGTCCTTGTGTGGAGTCGGGGCCGGAACCTGAGGATTCCTCTCCAGTGTTGCCATGGATCTTGGGGTGCTTCTGAGTCTCCCCAGGGGAGTCAGGCCTCGTCTCGAGTGGGGGCATGCACGTGCGCTTTCCTCCCGAGCTGCAGCAGTAGTGTCACGCTTCCTGTCACGTGGATCAAGGGATCTGTGGCTTTCCCTCGAGGCTGTCCCTCGAGGCTGTCCCTCGAGGCTTTCCCACGAGGCTTTCCCACAGGGCTGTGCCACGTGCCACCTTGGTGTGAGTCGATCCTCGGCGTGAAAGACGAGCCGGTGAAGGGAAAAGAGGTTCCTCTGGAATGGACTGAGACATCTGGGGGACTCTTGGAATGGTGGCACGACCCTGGAGTTCCTCTCGCCGTTCCTGTTGAGAGGGCCTCCTCTTGAGATGCGACAGGAACGCCGGGAACTCTTTCCCGACGAAGCAGGGAAAGGATCCCTCATCTCGAGCTACGAGGCGGAAACGGGGCTCCTCTGGATGTGGGCGGGACCCTCGTGATTCCTCTCGAGTGGAGACGGCTAGGTCGGGGAACTTCTTGATTTGCACCAAGGGTGTGAAGGACCCTTTCGAAGTTCCAGAGGTGAGGTGTGATCAGCCTCGAGACGCCTCAGCGGAAATGGGCCTCATCTCGCCTGGAGGGGAGAACCTCCTGGATTTTCTCGAGTTGCGGCAGGTCTTCTCGACTTACGACGGGGACCTCAGGGACCCGCTCTGGTGGCCTCAGGAAAGGCCAGTCCCCATGCGAGTTGCTAGGGGACCTCTCGGGATTCCTCTGCCGTCCATGCCGGGGCCTCAGTCCTTGTGTGGAGTCGGGGCCGGAACCTGAGGATTCCTCTCCAGTGTTGCCATGGATCTTGGGGTGCTTCTGAGTCTCCCCAGGGGAGTCAGGCCTCGTCTCGAGTGGGGGCATGCACGTGCGCTTTCCTCCCGAGCTGCAGCAGTAGTGTCACGCTTCCTGTCACGTGGATCAAGGGATCTGTGGCTTTCCCTCGAGGCTGTCCCTCGAGGCTTTTCCACGAGGCTTTCCCACAGGGCTGTGCCACGTGCCACCTTGGTGTGAGTCGATCCTCGGCGTGAAAGATGAGCCGGTGAAGGGAAAAGAGGTTCCTCTCGAATGGACTGAGACATCTGGGGGACTCTTGGAATGGTGGCACGACCCTGGAGTTCCTCTCGCCGTTCCTGTAGAGAGGGCCTCCTCTTGAGATGCGACGGGAACGCCGGGAACTCTTTCCCGACGAAGCAGGGAAAGGATCCCTCATCTCGAGCTACGAGGCAGAAACGGGGCTCCTCTGGATGTGGGCGGGACCCTCGTGATTCCTCTCGAGTGGAGACGGCTAGGTCGGGGAACTTCTTGATTTGCACCAAGGGTGTGAAGGACCCTTTCGAAGTTCCAGAG
Organism: Budorcas taxicolor; assembly: GCF_023091745.1. NCBI lineage: Eukaryota > Metazoa > Chordata > Mammalia > Artiodactyla > Bovidae > Budorcas > Budorcas taxicolor. The sequence continues at coordinate 133,601 of NW_026291528.1, forward strand.
GTGAGGTGTGATCAGCCTCGAGACGCCTCAGCGGAAATGGGCCTCATCTCGCCTGGAGGGGAGAACCTCCTGGATTTTCTCGAGTTGCGGCAGGTCTTCTCGAGTTACGACGGGGACCTCAGGGACACGCTCTTGTGGCCTCAGGAAAGGCCAGTCCCCATGCGAGTTGCTAGGGGACCTCTCGGGATTCCTCTCCCGTCCATGCCGGGGCCTCAGTCCTTGTGTGGAGTCGGGGCCGGAACCTGCGGATTCCTCTCCAGTGTTGCCATGGATCTTGGGGTGCTTCTGAGTCTCCCCAGGGGAGTCAGGCCTCGTCTCGAGTGGGGGCATGCACGTGCGCTTTCCTCCCGAGCTGCAGCAGTAGTGTCACGCTTCCTGTCACGTGGATCAAGGGATCTGTGGCTTTCCCTCGAGGCTGTCCCTCGAGGCTGTCCCTCGAGGCTTTCCCACGAGGCTTTCCCACAGGGCTGTGCCACGTTCCACCTTGGTGTGAGTCGATCCTCGGCGTGAAAGACGAGCCGGTGAAGGGAAAAGAGGTTCCTCTGGAATGGACTGAGACATCTGGGGGACTCTTGGAATGGTGGCACGACCCTGGAGTTCCTCTCGCCGTTCCTGTAGAGAGGGCCTCCTCTTGAGATGCGACGGGAACGCCGGGAACTCTTTCCCGACGAAGCAGGGAAAGGATCCCTCATCTCGAGCTACGAGGCGGAAACGGGGCTCCTCTGGATGTGGGCGGGACCCTCGTGATTCCTCTCGAGTGGAGACGGCTAGGTCGGGGAACTTCTTGATTTGCACCAAGGGTGTGAAGGACCCTTTCGAAGTTCCAGAGGTGAGGTGTGATCAGCCTCGAGACGCCTCAGCGGAAATGGGCCTCATCTCGCCTGGAGGGGAGAACCTCCTGGATTTTCTCGAGTTGCGGCAGGTCTTCTCGAGTTACGACGGGGACCTCAGGGACCCGCTCTGGTGGCCTCAGGAAAGGCCAGTCCCCATGCGAGTTGCTAGGGGACCTCTCGGGATTCCTCTCCCGTCCATGCCGGGGCCTCAGTCCTTGTGTGGAGTCGGGGCCGGAACCTGAGGATTCCTCTCCAGTGTTGCCATGGATCTTGGGGTGCTTCTGAGTCTCCCCAGGGGAGTCAGGCCTCGTCTCGAGTGGGGGCATGCACGTGCGCTTTCCTCCCGAGCTGCAGCAGTAGTGTCACGCTTCCTGTCACGTGGATCAAGGGATCTGTGGCTTTCCCTCGAGGCTGTCCCTCGAGGCTGTCCCTCGAGGCTTTCCCACGAGGCTTTCCCACAGGGCTGTGCCACGTGCCACCTTGGTGTGAGTCGATCCTCGGCGTGAAAGACGAGCCGGTGAAGGGAAAAGAGGTTCCTCCGGAATGGACTGAGACATCTGGGGGACTCTTGGAATGGTGGCACGACCCTGGAGTTCCTCTCGCCGTTCCTGTTGAGAGGGCCTCCTCTTGAGATGCGACAGGAACGCCGGGAACTCTTTCCCGACGAAGCAGGGAAAGGATCCCTCATCTCGAGCTACGAGGCGGAAACGGGGCTCCTCTGGATGTGGGCGGGACCCTCGTGATTCCTCTCGAGTGGAGACGGCTAGGTCGGGGAACTTCTTGATTTGCACCAAGGGTGTGAAGGACCCTTTCGAAGTTCCAGAGGTGAGGTGTGATCAGCCTCGAGACGCCTCAGCGGAAATGGGCCTCATCTCGCCTGGAGGGGAGAACCTCCTGGATTTTCTCGAGTTGCGGCAGGTCTTCTCGAGTTACGACGGGGACCTCAGGGACCCGCTCTGGTGGCCTCAGGAAAGGCCAGTCCCCATGCGAGTTGCTAGGGGACCTCTCGGGATTCCTCTCCCGTCCATGCCGGGGCCTCAGTCCTTGTGTGGAGTCGGGGCCGGAACCTGAGGATTCCTCTCCAGTGTTGCCATGGATCTTGGGGTGCTTCTGAGTCTCCCCAGGGGAGTCAGGCCTCGTCTCGTGTGGGGGCATGCACGTGCGCTTTCCTCCCGAGCTGCAGCAGTAGTGTCACGCTTCCTGTCACGTGGATCAAGGGATCTGTGGCTTTCCCTCGAGGCTGTCCCTCGAGGCTTTCCCACGAGGCTTTCCCACAGGGCTGTGCCACGTGCCACCTTTGTGTGAGTCGATCCTCGGCGTGAAAGACGAGCCGGTGAAGGGAAAAGAGGTTCCTCTGGAATGGACTGAGACATCTGGGGGACTCTTGGAATGGTGGCACGACCCTGGAGTTCCTCTCGCCGTTCCTGTTGAGAGGGCCTCCTCTTGAGATGCGACGGGAAGGCCGGGAACTCTTTCCCGACGAAGCAGGGAAAGGATCCCTCATCTCGAGCTACGAGGCGGAAACGGGGCTCCTCTGGATGTGGGCGGGACTCTCGTGATTCCTCTCGAGTGGAGACGGCTAGGTCGGGGAACTTCTTGATTTGCACCAAGGGTGTGAAGGACCCTTTCGAAGTTCCAGAGGTGAGGTGTGATCAGCCTCGAGACGCCTCAGCGGAAATGGGCCTCATCTCGCCTGGAGGGGAGAACCTCCTGGATTTTCTCGAGTTGTGGCAGGTCTTCTCGAGTTACGACGGGGACCTCAGGGACCCGCTCTGGTGGCCTCAGGAAAGGCTAGTCCCCATGCGAGTTGCTAGGGGACCTCTCGGGATTCCTCTGCCGTCCATGCCGGGGCCTCAGTCCTTGTGTGGAGTCGGGGCCGGAACCTGAGGATTCCTCTCCAGTGTTGCCATGGATCTTGGGGTGCTTCTGAGTCTCCCCAGGGGAGTCAGGCCTCGTCTCGAGTGGGGGCATGCACGTGCGCTTTCCTCCCGAGCTGCAGCAGTAGTGTCACGCTTCCTGTCACGTGGATCAAGGGATCTGTGGCTTTTCCTCGAGGCTGTCCCTCGAGGCTTTCACACGAGGCTTTCCCACAGGGCTGTGCCACGTGCCACCTTGGTGTGAGTCGATCCTCAGCGTGAAAGATAAGCCGGTGAAGGGAAAAGAGGTTCCTCTGGAATGGACTGAGACATCTGGGGGACTCTTGGAATGGTGGCACGACCCTGGAGTTCCTCTCGCCGTTCCTGTTGAGAGGGCCTCCTCTTGAGATGCGACGGGAACGCCGGGAACTCTTTCCCGACGAAGCAGGGAAAGGATCCCTCATCTCGAGCTACGAGGCGGAAACGGGGCTCCTCTGGATGTGGGCGGGACCCTCGTGATTCCTCTCGAGTGGAGACGGCTAGGTCGGGGAACTTCTTGATTTGCACCAAGGGTGTGAAGGACCCTTTCGAAGTTCCAGAGGTGAGGTGTGATCAGCCTCGAGACGCCTCAGCGGAAATGGGCCTCATCTCGCCTGGAGGGGAGAACCTCCTGGATTTTCTCGAGTTGCGGCAGGTCTTCTCGAGTTACGACGGGGACCTCAGGGACCCGCTCTGGTGGCCTCAGGAAAGGCCAGTCCCCATGCGAGTTGCTAGGGGACCTCTCGGGATTCCTCTCCCGTCCATGCCGGGGCCTCAGTCCTTGTGTGGAGTCGGGGCCGGAACCTGAGGATTCCTCTCCAGTGTTGCCATGGATCTTGGGGTGCTTCTGAGTCTCCCCAGGGGAGTCAGGCCTCGTCTCGAGTGGGGGCATGCACGTGCGCTTTCCTCCCGAGCTGCAGCAGTAGTGTCACGCTTCCTGTCACGTGGATCAAGGGATCTGTGGCTGTCCCTCGAGGCTGTCCCTCGAGGCTTTCCCACGAGGCTTTCCCACAGGGCTGTGCCACGTGCCACCTTGGTGTGAGTCGATCCTCGGCGTGAAAGACGAGCCGGTGAAGGGAAAAGAGGTTCCTCTGGAATGGACTGAGACATCTGGGGGACTCTTGGAATGGTGGCACGACCCTGGAGTTCCTCTCGCCGTTCCTGTTGAGAGGGCCTCCTCTTGAGATGCGACAGGAACGCCGGGAACTCTTTCCCGACGAAGCAGGGAAAGGATCCCTCATCTCGAGCTACGAGGCGGAAACGGGGCTCCTCTGGATGTGGGCGGGACCCTCGTGATTCCTCTCGAGTGGAGACGGCTAGGTCGGGGAACTTCTTGATTTGCACCAAGGGTGTGAAGGACCCTTTCGAAGTTCCAGAGGTGAGGTGTGATCAGCCTCGAGACGCCTCAGCGGAAATGGGCCTCATCTCGCCTGGAGGGGAGAACCTCCTGGATTTTCTCGAGTTGCGGCAGGTCTTCTCGAGTTACGACGGGGACCTCAGGGACCCGCTCTGGTGGCCTCAGGAAAGGCCAGTCCCCATGCGAGTTGTTAGGGGACCTCTCAGGATTCCTCTCCCGTCCATGCCGGGGCCTCAGTCCTTGTGTGGAGTCGGGGCCGGAACCTGAGGATTCCTCTCCAGTGTTGCCATGGATCTTGGGGTGCTTCTGAGTCTCCCCAGGGGAGTCAGGCCTCGTCTCGAGTGGGGGCATGCACGTGCGCTTTCCTCCCGAGCTGCAGCAGTAGTGTCACGCTTCCTGTCACGTGGATCAAGGGATCTGTGGCTTTCCCTCGAGGCTGTCCCTCGAGGCTTTCCCACGAGGCTTTCCCACAGGGCTGTGCCACGTGCCACCTTGGTGTGAGTCGATCCTCGGCGTGAAAGACGAGCCGGTGAAGGGAAAAGAGGTTCCTCTGGAATGGACTGAGACATCTGGGGGACTCTTGGAATGGTGGCACGACCCTGGAGTTCCTCTCGCCGTTCCTGTTGAGAGGGCCTCCTCTTGAGATGCGACGGGAAGGCCGGGAACTCTTTCCCGACGAAGCAGGGAAAGGATCCCTCATCTCAAGCTACGAGGCGGAAACGGGGCTCCTCTGGATGTGGGCGGGACTCTCGTGATTCCTCTCGAGTGGAGACGGCTAGGTCGGGGAACTTCTTGATTTGCACCAAGGGTGTGAAGGACCCTTTCGAAGTTCCAGAGGTGAGGTGTGATCAGCCTCGAGACGCCTCAGCGGAAATGGGCCTCATCTCGCCTGGAGGGGAGAACCTCCTGGATTTTCTCGAGTTGTGGCAGGTCTTCTCGAGTTACGACGGGGACCTCAGGGACCCGCTCTGGTGGCCTCAGGAAAGGCTAGTCCCCATGCGAGTTGCTAGGGGACCTCTCGGGATTCCTCTGCCGTCCATGCCGGGGCCTCAGTCCTTGTGTGGAGTCGGGGCCGGAACCTGAGGATTCCTCTCCAGTGTTGCCATGGATCTTGGGGTGCTTCTGAGTCTCCCCAGGGGAGTCAGGCCTCGTCTCGAGTGGGGGCATGCACGTGCGCTTTCCTCCCGAGCTGCAGCAGTAGTGTCACGCTTCCTGTCACGTGGATCAAGGGATCTGTGGCTTTCCCTCGAGGCTGTCCCTCGAGGCTTTCACACGAGGCTTTCCCACAGGGCTGTGCCACGTGCCACCTTGGTTTGAGTCGATCCTCAGCGAGAAAGATAAGCCGGTGAAGGGAAAAGAGGTTCCTCTGGAATGGACTGAGACATCTGGGGGACTCTTGGAATGGTGGCACGACCCTGGAGTTCCTCTCGCCGTTCCTGTTGAGAGGGCCTCCTCTTGAGATGCGACGGGAACGCCGGGAACTCTTTCCCGACGAAGCAGGGAAAGGATCCCTCATCTCGAGCTACGAGGCGGAAACGGGGCTCCTCTGGATGTGGGCGGGACCCTCGTGATTCCTCTCGAGTGGAGACGGCTAGGTCGGGGAACTTCTTGATTTGCACCAAGGGTGTGAAGGACCCTTTCGAAGTTCCAGAGGTGAGGTGTGATCAGGCTCGAGACGCCTCAGCGGAAATGGGCCTCATCTCGCCTGGAGGGGAGAACCTCCTGGATTTTCTCCAGTTGCGGCAGGTCTTCTCGAGTTACGACGGGGACCTCAGGGACCCGCTCTGGTGGCCTCAGGAAAGGCCAGTCCCCATGCGAGTTGCTAGGGGACCTCTCGGGATTCCTCTCCCGTCCATGCCGGGGCCTCAGTCCTTGTGTGGAGTCGGGGCCGGAACCTGAGGATTCCTCTCCAGTGTTGCCATGGATCTTGGGGTGCTTCTGAGTCTCCCCAGGGGAGTCAGGCCTCGTCTCGTGTGGGGGCATGCACGTGCGCTTTCCTCCCGAGCTGCAGCAGTAGTGTCACGCTTCCTGTCACGTGGATCAAGGGATCTGTGGCTTTCCCTCGAGGCTGTCCCTCGAGGCTGTCCCTCGAGGCTTTCCCACGAGGCTTTCCCACAGGGCTGTGCCACGTGCCACCTTGGTGTGAGTCGATCCTCGGCGTGAAAGACGAGCCGGCGAGGGAAAAGAGGTTCCTCTGGAATGGACTGAGACATCTGGGGGACTCTTGGAATGGTGGCACGACCCTGGAGTTCCTCTCGCCGTTCCTGTTGAGAGGGCCTCCTCTTGAGATGCGACGGGAACGCCGGGAACTCTTTCCCGACGAAGCAGGGAAAGGATCCCTCATCTCGAGCTACGAGGCGGAAACGGGGCTCCTCTGGATGTGGGCGGGACCCTCGTGATTCCTCTCGAGTGGAGACGGCTAGGTCGGGGAACTTCTTGATTTGCACCAAGGGTGTGAAGGACCCTTTCGAAGTTCCAGAGGTGAGGTGTGATCAGCCTCGAGACGCCTCAGCGGAAATGGGCCTCATCTCGCCTGGAGGGGAGAACCTCCTGGATTTTCTCGAGTTGCGGCAGGTCTTCTCGACTTACGACGGGGACCTCAGGGACCCGCTCTTGTGGCCTCAGGAAAGGCCAGTCCCCATGCGAGTTGCTAGGGGACCTCTCGGGATTCCTCTCCCGTCCATGCCGGGGCCTCAGTCCTTGTGTGGAGTCGGGGCCGGAACCTGAGGATTCCTCTCCAGTGTTGCCATGGATCTTGGGGTGCTTCTGAGTCTCCCCAGGGGAGTCAGGCCTCGTCTCGAGTGGGGGCATGCACGTGCGCTTTCCTCCCGAGCTGCAGCAGTAGTGTCACGCTTCCTGTCACGTGGATCAAGGGATCTGTGGCTTTCCCTCGAGGCTGTCCCTCGAGGCTGTCCCTCGAGGCTTTCCCACGAGGCTTTCCCACAGGGCTGTGCCACGTGCCACCTTGGTGTGAGTCGATCCTCGGCGTGAAAGACGAGCCGGTGAAGGGAAAAGAGGTTCCTCTGGAGTGGACTGAGACATCTGGGGGACTCTTGGAATGGTGGCACGACCCTGGAGTTCCTCTCGCCGTTCCTGTAGAGAGGGCCTCCTCTTGAGATGCGACGGGAACGCCGGGAACTCTTTCCCGACGAAGCAGGGAAAGGATCCCTCATCTCGAGCTACGAGGCGGAAACGGGGCTCCTCTGGATGTGGGCGGGACCCTCGTGATTCCTCTCGAGTGGAGACGGCTAGGTCGGGGAACTTCTTGATTTGCACCAAGGGTGTGAAGGACCCTTTCGAAGTTCCAGAGGTGAGGTGTGATCAGCCTCGAGACGCCTCAGCGGAAATGGGCCTCATCTCGCCTGGAGGGGAGAACCTCCTGGATTTTCTCGAGTTGCGGCAGGTCTTCTCGAGTTACGACGGGGACCTCAGGGACCCGCTCTGGTGGCCTCAGGAAAGGCCAGTCCCCATGCGAGTTGCTAGGGGACCTCTCGGGATTCCTCTCCCGTCCATGCCGGGGCCTCAGTCCTTGTGTGGAGTCGGGGCCGGAACCTGAGGATTCCTCTCCAGTGTTGCCATGGATCTTGGGGTGCTTCTGAGTCTCCCCAGGGGAGTCAGGCCTCGTCTCGAGTGGGGGCATGCACGTGCGCTTTCCTCCCGAGCTGCAGCAGTAGTGTCACGCTTCCTGTCACGTGGATCAAGGGATCTGTGGCTTTCCCTCGAGGCTGTCCCTCGAGGCTGTCCCTCGAGGCTTTCCCACGAGGCTTTCCCACAGGGCTGTGCCACGTGCCACCTTGGTGTGAGTCGATCCTCGGCGTGAAAGATGAGCCGGTGAAGGGAAAAGAGGTTCCTCTGGAATGGACTGAGACATCTGGGGGACTCTTGGAATGGTGGCACGACCCTGGAGTTCCTCTCGCCGTTCCTGTAGAGAGGGCCTCCTCTTGAGATGCGACGGGAACGCCGGGAACTCTTTCCCGACGAAGCAGGGAAAGGATCCCTCATCTCGAGCTACGAGGCGGAAACGGGGCTCCTCTGGATGTGGGCGGGACCCTCGTGATTCCTCTCGAGTGGAGACGGCTAGGTCGGGGAACTTCTTGATTTGCACCAAGGGTGTGAAGGACCCTTTCGAAGTTCCAGAGGTGAGGTGTGATCAGCCTCGAGACGCCTCAGCGGAAATGGGCCTCATCTCGCCTGGAGGGGAGAACCTCCTGGATTTTCTCGAGTTGCGGCAGGTCTTCTCGAGTTACGACGGGGACCTCAGGGACCCGCTCTGGTGGCCTCAGGAAAGGCCAGTCCCCATGCGAGTTGCTAGGGGACCTCTCGGGATTCCTCTCCCGTCCATGCCGGGGCCTCAGTCCTTGTGTGGAGTCGGGGCCGGAACCTGAGGATTCCTCTCCAGTGTTGCCATGGATCTTGGGGTGCTTCTGAGTCTCCCCAGGGGAGTCAGGCCTCGTCTCGTGTGGGGGCATGCACGTGCGCTTTCCTCCCGAGCTGCAGCAGTAGTGTCACGCTTCCTGTCACGTGGATCAAGGGATCTGTGGCTTTCCCTCGAGGCTGTCCCTCGAGGCTTTCACACGAGGCTTTCCCACAGGGCTGTGCCACGTGCCACCTTGGTGTGAGTCGATCCTCAGCGTGAAAGATAAGCCGGTGAAGGGAAAAGAGGTTCCTCTGGAATGGACTGAGACATCTGGGGGACTCTTGGAATGGTGGCACGACCCTGGAGTTCCTCTCGCCGTTCCTGTTGAGAGGGCCTCCTCTTGAGATGCGATGGGAACGCCGGGAACTCTTTCCCGACGAAGCAGGGAAAGGATCCCTCATCTCGAGCTACGAGGCGGAAACGGGGCTCCTCTGGATGTGGGCGGGACCCTCGTGATTCCTCTCGAGTGGAGACGGCTAGGTCGGGGAACTTCTTGATTTGCACCAAGGGTGTGAAGGACCCTTTCGAAGTTCCAGAGGTGAGGTGTGATCAGCCTCGAGACGCCTCAGCGGAAATGGGCCTCATCTCGCCTGGAGGGGAGAACCTCCTGGATTTTCTCGAGTTGCGGCAGGTCTTCTCGAGTTACGACGGGGACCTCAGGGACCCGCTCTGGTGGCCTCAGGAAAGGCCAGTCCCCATGCGAGTTGCTAGGGGACCTCTCGGGATTCCTCTCCCGTCCATGCCGGGGCCTCAGTCCTTGTGTGGAGTCGGGGCCGGAACCTGAGGATTCCTCTCCAGTGTTGCCATGGATCTTGGGGTGCTTCTGAGTCTCCCCAGGGGAGTCAGGTCTCGTCTCGAGTGGGGGCATGCACGTGCGCTTTCCTCCCGAGCTGCAGCAGTACTGTCACGCTTCCTGTCACGTGGATCAAGGGATCTGTGGCTTTCCCTCGAGGCTGTCCCTCGAGGCTGTCCCTCGAGGCTTTCCCACGAGGCTTTCCCACAGGGCTGTGCCACGTGCCACCTTGGTGTGAGTCGATCCTCGGCGTGAAAGACGAGCCGGCGAGGGAAAAGAGGTTCCTCTGGAATGGACTGAGACATCTGGGGGACTCTTGGAATGGTGGCACGACCCTGGAGTTCCTCTCGCCGTTCCTGTAGAGAGGGCCTCCTCTTGAGATGCGACGGGAACGCCGGGAACTCTTTCCCGACGAAGCAGGGAAAGGATCCCTCATCTCGAGCTACGAGGCGGAAACGGGGCTCCTCTGGATGTGGGCGGGACCCTCGTGATTCCTCTCGAGTGGAGACGGCTAGGTCGGGGAACTTCTTGATTTGCACCAAGGGTGTGAAGGACCCTTTCGAAGTTCCAGAGGTGAGGTGTGATCAGCCTCGAGACGCCTCAGCGGAAATGGGCCTCATCTCGCCTGGAGGGGAGAACCTCCTGGATTTTCTCGAGTTGCGGCAGGTCTTCTCGAGTTACGACGGGGACCTCAGGGACCCGCTCTTGTGGCCTCAGGAAAGGCCAGTCCCCATGCGAGTTGCTAGGGGACCTCTCGGGATTCCTCTCCCGTCCATGCCGGGGCCTCAGTCCTTGTGTGGAGTCGGGGCCGGAACCTGAGGATTCCTCTCCAGTGTTGCCATGGATCTTGGGGTGCTTCTGAGTCTCCCCAGGGGAGTCAGGCCTCGTCTCGAGTGGGGGCATGCACGTGCGCTTTCCTCCCGAGCTGCAGCAGTAGTGTCACGCTTCCTGTCACGTGGATCAAGGGATCTGTGGCTTTCCCTCGAGGCTGTCCCTCGAGGCTGTCCCTCGAGGCTTTCCCACGAGGCTTTCCCACAGGGCTGTGCCACGTGCCACCTTGGTGTGAGTCGATCCTCGGCGTGAAAGACGAGCCGGCGAGGGAAAAGAGGTTCCTCTGGAATGGACTGAGACATCTGGCGGACTCCTGGAATGGTGGCACGACCGTGGAGTTCCTCTCGCCGTTCCTGTTGAGAGGGCCTCCTCTTGAGATGCGACGGGAACGCCGGGAACTCTTTCCCGACGAAGCAGGGAAAGGATCCCTCATCTCGAGCTACGAGGCGGAAACGGGGCTCCTCTGGATGTGGGCGGGACCCTCGTGATTCCTCTCGAGTGGAGACGGCTAGGTCGGGGAACTTCTTGATTTGCACCAAGGGTGTGAAGGACCCTTTCGAAGTTCCAGAGGTGAGGTGTGATCAGCCTCGAGACGCCTCAGCGGAAATGGGCCTCATCTCGCCTGGAGGGGAGAACCTCCTGGATTTTCTCGAGTTGCGGCAGGTCTTCTCGAGTTACGACGGGGACCTCAGGGACATGCTCTTGTGGCCTCAGGAAAGGCCAGTCCCCATGCGAGTTGCTAGGGGACCTCTCGGGATTCCTCTCCCGTCCATGCCGGGGCCTCAGTCCTTGTGTGGAGTCGGGGCCGGAACCTGAGGATTCCTCTCCAGTGTTGCCATGGATCTTGGGGTGCTTCTGAGTCTCCCCAGGGGAGTCAGGCCTCGTCTCGAGTGGGGGCATGCACGTGCGCTTTCCTCCCGAGCTGCAGCAGTAGTGTCACGCTTCCTGTCACGTGGATCAAGGGATCTGTGGCTTTCCCTCGAGGCTGTCCCTCGAGGCTGTCCCTCGAGGCTTTCCCACGAGGCTTTCCCACAGGGCTGTGCCACGTGCCACCTTGGTGTGAGTCGATCCTCGGCGTGAAAGATGAGCCGGTGAAGGGAAAAGAGGTTCCTCTGGAATGGACTGAGACATCTGGGGGACTCTTGGAATGGTGGCACGACCCTGGAGTTCCTCTCGCCGTTCCTGTAGAGAGGGCCTCCTCTTGAGATGCGACGGGAACGCCGGGAACTCTTTCCCGACGAAGCAGGGAAAGGATCCCTCATCTCGAGCTACGAGGCGGAAACGGGGCTCCTCTGGATGTGGGCGGGACCCTCGTGATTCCTCTCGAGTGGAGACGGCTAGGTCGGGGAACTTCTTGATTTGCACCAAGGGTGTGAAGGACCCTTTCGAAGTTCCAGAGGTGAGGTGTGATCAGCCTCGAGACGCCTCAGCGGAAATGGGCCTCATCTCGCCTGGAGGGGAGAACCTCCTGGATTTTCTCGAGTTGCGGCAGGTCTTCTCGAGTTACGACGGGGACCTCAGGGACCCGCTCTGGTGGCCTCAGGAAAGGCCAGTCCCCATGCGAGTTGCTAGGGGACCTCTCGGGATTCCTCTCCCGTCCATGCCGGGGCCTCAGTCCTTGTGTGGAGTCGGGGCCGGAACCTGAGGATTCCTCTCCAGTGTTGCCATGGATCTTGGGGTGCTTCTGAGTCTCCCCAGGGGAGTCAGGCCTCGTCTCGTGTGGGGGCATGCACGTGCGCTTTCCTCCCGAGCTGCAGCAGTAGTGTCACGCTTCCTGTCACGTGGATCAAGGGATCTGTGGCTTTCCCTCGAGGCTGTCCCTCGAGGCTTTCCCACGAGGCTTTCCCACAGGGCTGTACCACGTGCCACCTTGGTGTGAGTCGATCCTCGGCGTGAAAGACGAGCCGGTGAAGGGAAAAGAGCTTCCTCTGGAATGGACTGAGACATCTGGGGGACTCTTGGAATGGTGGCACGACCCTGGAGTTCCTCTCGCCGTTCCTGTTGAGAGGGCCTCCTCTTGAGATGCGACGGGAAGGCCGGGAACTCTTTCCCGACGAAGCAGGGAAAGGATCCCTCATCTCGAGCTACGAGGCGGAAACGGGGCTCCTCTGGATGTGGGCGGGACCCTCCTGATTCCTCTCGAGTGGAGACGGCTAGGTAGGGGAACTTCTTGATTTGCACCAAGGGTGTGAAGGACCCTTTCGAAGTTCCAGAGGTGAGGTGTGATCAGCCTCGAGACGCCTCAGCGGAAATGGGCCTCATCTCGCCTGGAGGGGAGAACCTCCTGGATTTTCTCGAGTTGCGGCAGGTGTTCTCGAGTTACGAAGGGGACCTCAGGGACCCGCTCTGGTGGCCTCAGGAAAGGCCAGTCCCCATGCGAGTTGCTAGGGGACCTCTCGGGATTCCTCTCCCGTCCATGCCGGGGCCTCAGTCCTTGTGTGGAGTCGGGGCCGGAAACTGAGGATTCCTCTCCAGTGTTGCCATGGATCTTGGGGTGCTTCTGAGTCTCCCCAGGGGAGTCAGGCCTCGTCTCGTGTGGGGGCATGCATGTGCGCTTTCCTCCCGAGCTGCAGCAGTAGTGTCACGCTTCCTGTCACGTGGATCAAGGGATCTGTGGCTTTCCCTCGAGGCTGTCCCTCGAGGCTGTCCCTCGAGGCTTTCCCACGAGGCTTTCCCACAGGGCTGTGCCACGTGCCACCTTGGTGTGAGTCGATCCTCGGCGTGAAAGACGAGCCGGTGAAGGGAAAAGAGGTTCCTCTGGAATGGACTGAGACATCTGGGGGACTCTTGGAATGGTGGCACGACCCTGGAGTTCCTCTCGCCGTTCCTGTTGAGAGGGCCTCCTCTTGAGATGCGACGGGAAGGCCGGGAACTCTTTCCCGACGAAGCAGGGAAAGGATCCCTCATCTCGAGCTACGAGGCGGAAACGGGGCTCCTCTGGATGTGGGCGGGACCCTCGTGATTCCTCTCGAGTGGAGACGGCTAGGTCGGGGAACTTCTTGATTTGCACCAAGGGTGTGAAGGACCCTTTCGAAGTTCCAGAGGTGAGGTGTGATCAGCCTCGAGACGCCTCAGCGGAAATGGGCCTCATCTCGCCTGGAGGGGAGAACCTCCTGGATTTTCTCGAGTTGCGGCAGGTCTTCTCGACTTACGACGGGGACCTCAGGGACACGCTCTGGTGGCCTCAGGAAAGGCCAGTCCCCATGCGAGTTGCTAGGGGACCTCTCGGGATTCCTCTCCCGTCCATGCCGGGGGCCTCAGTCCTTGTGTGGAGTCGGGGCCGGAACCTGAGGATTCCTCTCCAGTGTTGCCATGGATCTTGGGGTGCTTCTGAGTCTCCCCAGGGGAGTCAGGCCTCGTCTCGAGTGGGGGCATGCACGTGCGCTTTCCTCCCGAGCTGCAGCAGTAGTGTCACGCTTCCTGTCACGTGGATCAAGGGATCTGTGGCTTTCCCTCGAGGCTGTCCCTCGAGGCTGTCCCTCGAGGCTTTCCCATGAGGCTTTCCCACAGGGCTGTGCCACGTTCCACCTTGGTGTGAGTCGATCCTCGGCGTGAAAGACGAGCCGGTGAAGGGAAAAGAGGTTCCTCTGGAATGGACTGAGACATCTGGGGGACTCTTGGAATGGTGGCACGACCCTGGAGTTCCTCTCGCCGTTCCTGTTGAGAGGGCCTCCTCTTGAGATGAGACGGGAAGGCCGGGAACTCTTTCCCGACGAAGCAGGGAAAGGATCCCTCATCTCGAGCTACGAGGCGGAAACGGGGCTCCTCTGCATGTGGGCGGGACCCTCGTGATTCCTCTCGAGTGGAGACGGCTAGGTCGGGGAACTTCTTGATTTGCACCAAGGGTGTGAAGGACCCTTTCGAAGTTCCAGAGGTGAGGTGTGATCAGCCTCGAGACGCCTCAGCGGAAATGGGCCTCATCTCGCCTGGAGGGGAGAACCTCCTGGATTTTCTCGAGTTGCGGCAGGTCTTCTCGACTTACGACGGGGACCTCAGGTACCCGCTCTGGTGGCCTCAGGAAAGGCCAGTCCCCATGCGAGTTGCTAGGGGACCTCTCGGGATTCCTCTCCCGTCCATGCCGGGGCCTGAGTCCTTGTGTGGAGTCGGGGCCGGAACCTGAGGATTCCTCTCCAGTGTTGCCATGGATCTTGGGGTGCTTCTGAGTCTCCCCAGGGGAGTCAGGCCTCGTCTCGAGTGGGGGCATGCACGTGCGCTTTTCTCCCGAGCTGCAGCAGTAGTGTCACGCTTCCTGTCACGTGGATAAAGGGATCTGTGGCTTTCCCTCGAGGCTGTCCCTCGAGGCTGTCCCTCGAGGCTTTCCCACGAGGCTTTCCCACAGGGCTGTGCCACGTGCCACCTTGGTGTGAGTCGATCCTCGGCGTGAAAGACGAGCCGGTGAAGGGAAAAGAGGTTCCTCTGGAATGGACTGAGACATCTGGGGGACTCTTGGAATGGTGGCACGACCCTGGAGTTCCTCTCGCCGTTCCTGTAGAGAGGGCCTCCTCTTGAGATGCGACGGGAACGCCGGGAACTCTTTCCCGACGAAGCAGGGAAAGGATCCCTCATCTCGAGCTACGAGGCGGAAACGGGGCTCCTCTGGATGTGGGCGGGACCCTCGTGATTCCTCTCGAGTGGAGACGGCTAGGTCGGGGAACTTCTTGATTTGCACCAAGGGTGTGAAGGACCCTTTCGAAGTTCCAGAGGTGAGGTGTGATCAGCCTCGAGACGCCTCAGCGGAAATGGGCCTCATCTCGCCTGGAGGGGAGAACCTCCTGGATTTTCTCGAGTTGCGGCAGGTCTTCTCGAGTTACGACGGGGACCTCAGGGACCCGCTCTGGTGGCCTCAGGAAAGGCCAGTCCCCATGCGAGTTGCTACGGGACCTCTCGGGATTCCTCTCCCGTCCATGCCGGGGCCTGAGTCCTTGTGTGGAGTCGGGGCCGGAACCTGAGGATTCCTCTCCAGTGTTGCCATGGATCTTGGGGTGCTTCTGAGTCTCCCCAGGGGAGTCAGGCCTCGTCTCGAGTGGGGGCATGCACGTGCGCTTTCCTCCCGAGCTGCAGCAGTAGTGTCACGCTTCCTGTCACGTGGATCAAGGGATCTGTGGCTTTCCCTCGAGGCTGTCCCTCGAGGCTTTCCCACGAGGCTTTCCCACAGGGCTGTGCCACGTGCCACCTTGGTGTGAGTCGATCCTCGGCGTGAAAGACGAGCCGGTGAAGGGAAAAGAGGTTCCTCTGGAATGGACTGAGACATCTGGGGGACTCTTGGAATGGTGGCACGACCCTGGAGTTCCTCTCGCCGTTCCTGTAGAGAGGGCCTCCTCTTGAGATGCGACGGGAACGCCGGGAACTCTTTCCCGACGAAGCAGGGAAAGGATCCCTCATCTCGAGCTACGAGGCGGAAACGGGGCTCCTCTGGATGTGGGCGGGACCCTCGTGATTCCTCTCGAGTGGAGACGGCTAGGTCGGGGAACTTCTTGATTTGCACCAAGGGTGTGAAGGACCCTTTCGAAGTTCCAGAGGTGAGGTGTGATCAGCCTCGAGACGCCTCAGCGGAAATGGGCCTCATCTCGCCTGGAGGGGAGAACCTCCTGGATTTTCTCGAGTTGCGGCAGGTCTTCTCGACTTACGACGGGGACCTCAGGGACCCGCTCTGGTGGCCTCAGGAAAGGCCAGTCCCCATGCGAGTTGCTAGGGGACCTCTCGGGATTCCTCTCCCGTCCATGCCGGGGCCTCAGTCCTTGTGTGGAGTCGGGGCCGGAACCTGAGGATTCCTCTCCAGTGTTGCCATGGATCTTGGGGTGCTTCTGAGTCTCCCCAGGGGAGTCAGGCCTCGTCTCGAGTGGGGGCATGCACGTGCGCTTTCCTCCCGAGCTGCAGCAGTAGTGTCACGCTTCCTGTCACGTGGATCAAGGGATCTGTGGCTTTCCCTCGAGGCTGTCCCTCGAGGCTGTCCCTCGAGGCTTTCCCACGAGGCTTTCCCACAGGGCTGTGCCACGTGCCACCTTGGTGTGAGTCGATCCTCGGCGTGAAAGACGAGCCGGTGAAGGGAAAAGAGGTTCCTCTGGAATGGACTGAGACATCTGGGGGACTCTTGGAATGGTGGCACGACCCTGGAGTTCCTCTCGCCGTTCCTGTAGAGAGGGCCTCCTCTTGAGATGCGACGGGAACGCCGGGAACTCTTTCCCGACGAAGCAGGGAAAGGATCCCTCCTCTCGAGCTACGAGGCGGAAACGGGGCTCCTCTGGATGTGGGCGGGACCCTCGTGATTCCTCTCGAGTGGAGACGGCTAGGTCGGGGAACTTCTTGATTTGCACCAAGGGTGTGAAGGACCCTTTCGAAGTTCCAGAGGTGAGGTGTGATCAGCCTCGAGACGCCTCAGCGGAAATGGGCCTCATCTCGCCTGGAGGGGAGAACCTCCTGGATTTTCTCGAGTTGCGGCAGGTCTTCTCGAGTTACGACGGGGACCTCAGGGACCCGCTCTGGTGGCCTCAGGAAAGGCCAGTCCCCATGCGAGTTGCTAGGGGACCTCTCGGGATTCCTCTCCCGTCCATGCCGGGGCCTCAGTCCTTGTGTGGAGTCGGGGCCGGAACCTGAGGATTCCTCTCCAGTGTTGCCATGGATCTTGGGGTGCTTCTGAGTCTCCCCAGGGGAGTCAGGCCTCGTCTCGAGTGGGGGCATGCACGTGCGCTTTCCTCCCGAGCTGCAGCAGTAGTGTCACGCTTCCTGTCACGTGGATCAAGGGATCTGTGGCTTTCCCTCGAGGCTGTCCCTCGAGGCTGTCCCTCGAGGCTTTCCCACGAGGCTTTCCCACAGGGCTGTGCCACGTGCCACCTTGGTGTGAGTCGATCCTCGGCGTGAAAGACGAGCCGGCGAGGGAAAAGAGGTTCCTCTGGAATGGACTGAGACATCTGGGGGACTCTTGGAATGGTGGCACGACCCTGGAGTTCCTCTCGCCGTTCCTGTTGAGAGGGCCTCCTCTTGAGATGCGACGGGAACGCCGGGAACTCTTTCCCGACGAAGCAGGGAAAGGATCCCTCATCTCGAGCTACGAGGCGGAAACGGGGCTCCTCTGGATGTGGGCGGGACCCTCGTGATTCCTCTCGAGTGGAGACGGCTAGGTCGGGGAACTTCTTGATTTGCACCAAGGGTGTGAAGGACCCTTTCGAAGTTCCAGAGGTGAGGTGTGATCAGCCTCGAGACGCCTCAGCGGAAATGGGCCTCATCTCGCCTGGAGGGGAGAACCTCCTGGATTTTCTCGAGTTGCGGCAGGTCTTCTCGACTTACGACGGGGACCTCAGGGACCCGCTCTTGTGGCCTCAGGAAAGGCCAGTCCCCATGCGAGTTGCTAGGGGACCTCTCGGGATTCCTCTCCCGTCCATGCCGGGGCCTCAGTCCTTGTGTGGAGTCGGGGCCGGAACCTGAGGATTCCTCTCCAGTGTTGCCATGGATCTTGGGGTGCTTCTGAGTCTCCCCAGGGGAGTCAGGCCTCGTCTCGAGTGGGGGCATGCACGTGCGCTTTCCTCCCGAGCTGCAGCAGTAGTGTCACGCTTCCTGTCACGTGGATCAAGGGATCTGTGGCTTTCCCTCGAGGCTGTCCCTCGAGGCTGTCCCTCGAGGCTTTCCCACGAGGCTTTCCCACAGGGCTGTGCCACGTGCCACCTTGGTGTGAGTCGATCCTCGGCGTGAAAGACGAGCCGGTGAAGGGAAAAGAGGTTCCTCTGGAGTGGACTGAGACATCTGGGGGACTCTTGGAATGGTGGCACGACCCTGGAGTTCCTCTCGCCGTTCCTGTAGAGAGGGCCTCCTCTTGAGATGCGACGGGAACGCCGGGAACTCTTTCCCGACGAAGCAGGGAAAGGATCCCTCATCTCGAGCTACGAGGCGGAAACGGGGCTCCTCTGGATGTGGGCGGGACCCTCGTGATTCCTCTCGAGTGGAGACGGCTAGGTCGGGGAACTTCTTGATTTGCACCAAGGGTGTGAAGGACCCTTTCGAAGTTCCAGAGGTGAGGTGTGATCAGCCTCGAGACGCCTCAGCGGAAATGGGCCTCATCTCGCCTGGAGGGGAGAACCTCCTGGATTTTCTCGAGTTGCGGCAGGTCTTCTCGAGTTACGACGGGGACCTCAGGGACCCGCTCTGGTGGCCTCAGGAAAGGCCAGTCCCCATGCGAGTTGCTAGGGGACCTCTCGGGATTCCTCTCCCGTCCATGCCGGGGCCTCAGTCCTTGTGTGGAGTCGGGGCCGGAACCTGAGGATTCCTCTCCAGTGTTGCCATGGATCTTGGGGTGCTTCTGAGTCTCCCCAGGGGAGTCAGGCCTCGTCTCTTGTGGGGGCATGCACGTGCGCTTTCCTCCGGAGCTGCAGCAGTAGTGTCACGCTTACTGTCACGTGGATCAAGGGATCTGTGGCTTTCCCTCGAGGCTGTCCCTCGAGGCTGTCCCTCGAGGCTTTCCCACGAGGCTTTCCCACAGGGCTGTGCCACGTGCCACCTTGGTGTGAGTCGATCCTCGGCGTGAAAGACGAGCCTGCGAGGGAAAAGAGGTTCCTCTGGAATGGACTGAGACATCTGGGGGACTCCTGGAATGGTGGCACGACCCTGGAGTTCCTCTCGCCGTTCCTGTTGAGAGGGCCTCCTCTTGAGATGCGACGGGAACGCCGGGAACTCTTGCCCGACGAAGCAGGGAAAGGATCCCTCATCTCGAGCTACGAGGCGGAAACGGGGCTCCTCTGGATGTGGGCGGGACCCTCGTGATTCCTCTCGAGTGGAGACGGCTAGGTCGGGGAACTTCTTGATTTGCACCAAGGGTGTGAAGGACCCTTTCGAAGTTCCAGAGGTGAGGTGTGATCAGCCTCGAGACGCCTCAGCGGAAATGGGCCTCATCTCGCCTGGAGGGGAGAACCTCCTGGATTTTCTCGAGTTGCGGCAGGTCTTCTCGAGTTACGACGGGGACCTCAGGGACCCGCTCTGGTGGCCTCAGGAAAGGCCAGTCCCCATGCGAGTTGCTAGGGGACCTCTCGGGATTCCTCTCCCGTCCATGCCGGGGCCTCAGTCCTTGTGTGGAGTCGGGGCCGGAACCTGAGGATTCCTCTCCAGTGTTGCCATGGATCTTGGGGTGCTTCTGAGTCTCCCCAGGGGAGTCAGGCCTCGTCTCGTGTGGGGGCATGCACGTGCGCTTTCCTCCCGAGCTGCAGCAGTAGTGTCACGCTTCCTGTCACGTGGATCAAGGGATCTGTGGCTTTCCCTCGAGGCTGTCCCTCGAGGCTTTCCCACGAGGCTTTCCCACAGGGCTGTACCACGTGCCACCTTGGTGTGAGTCGATCCTCGGCGTGAAAGACGAGCCGGTGAAGGGAAAAGAGCTTCCTCTGGAATGGACTGAGACATCTGGGGGACTCTTGGAATGGTGGCACGACCCTGGAGTTCCTCTCGCCGTTCCTGTTGAGAGGGCCTCCTCTTGAGATGCGACGGGAAGGCCGGGAACTCTTTCCCGACGAAGCAGGGAAAGGATCCCTCATCTCGAGCTACGAGGCGGAAACGGGGCTCCTCTGGATGTGGGCGGGACCCTCGTGATTCCTCTCGAGTGGAGACGGCTAGGTAGGGGAACTTCTTGATTTGCACCAAGGGTGTGAAGGACCCTTTCGAAGTTCCAGAGGTGAGGTGTGATCAGCCTCGAGACGCCTCAGCGGAAATGGGCCTCATCTCGCCTGGAGGGGAGAACCTCCTGGATTTTCTCGAGTTGCGGTAGGTGTTCTCGAGTTACGACGGGGACCTCAGGGACCCGCTCTGGTGGCCTCAGGAAAGGCCAGTCCCCATGCGAGTTGCTAGGGGACCTCTCGGGATTGCTCTCCCGTCCATGCCGGGGCCTCAGTCCTTGTGTGGAGTCGGGGCCGGAACCTGAGGATTCCTCTCCAGTGTTGCCATGGATCTTGGGGTGCTTCTGAGTCTCCCCAGGGGAGTCAGGCCTCGTCTCGTGTGGGGGCATGCATGTGCGCTTTCCTCCCGAGCTGCAGCAGTAGTGTCACGCTTCCTGTCACGTGGATCAAGGGATCTGTGGCTTTCCCTCGAGGCTGTCCCTCGAGGCTGTCCCTCGAGGCTTTCCCACGAGGCTTTCCCACAGGGCTGTGCCACGTGCCACCTTGGTGTGAGTCGATCCTCGGCGTGAAAGACGAGCCGGTGAAGGGAAAAGAGGTTCCTCTGGAATGGACTGAGACATCTGGGGGACTCTTGGAATGGTGGCACGACCCTGGAGTTCCTCTCGCCGTTCCTGTTGAGAGGGCCTCCTCTTGAGATGCGACGGGAAGGCCGGGAACTCTTTCCCGACGAAGCAGGGAAAGGATCCCTCATCTCGAGCTACGAGGCGGAAACGGGGCTCCTCTGGATGTGGGCGGGACCCTCGTGATTCCTCTCGAGTGGAGACGGCTAGGTCGGGGAACTTCTTGATTTGCACCAAGGGTGTGAAGGACCCTTTCGAAGTTCCAGAGGTGAGGTGTGATCAGCCTCGAGACGCCTCAGCGGAAATGGGCCTCATCTCGCCTGGAGGGGAGAACCTCCTGGATTTTCTCGAGTTGCGGCAGGTCTTCTCGACTTACGACGGGGACCTCAGGGACACGCTCTGGTGGCCTCAGGAAAGGCCAGTCCCCATGCGAGTTGCTAGGGGACCTCTCGGGATTCCTCTCCCGTCCATGCCGGGGCCTCAGTCCTTGTGTGGAGTCGGGGCCGGAACCTGAGGATTCCTCTCCAGTGTTGCCATGGATCTTGGGGTGCTTCTGAGTCTCCCCAGGGGAGTCAGGCCTCGTCTCGAGTGGGGGCATGCACGTGCGCTTTCCTCCCGAGCTGCAGCAGTAGTGTCACGCTTCCTGTCACGTGGATCAAGGGATCTGTGGCTTTCCCTCGAGGCTGTCCCTCGAGGCTGTCCCTCGAGGCTTTCCCATGAGGCTTTCCCACAGGGCTGTGCCACGTTCCACCTTGGTGTGAGTCGATCCTCGGCGTGAAAGACGAGCCGGTGAAGGGAAAAGAGGTTCCTCTGGAATGGACTGAGACATCTGGGGGACTCTTGGAATGGTGGCACCACCCTGGAGTTCCTCTCGCCGTTCCTGTTGAGAGGGCCTCCTCTTGAGATGCGACGGGAAGGCCGGGAACTCTTTCCCGACGAAGCAGGGAAAGGATCCCTCATCTCGAGCTACGAGGCGGAAACGGGGCTCCTCTGGATGTGGGCGGGACCCTCGTGATTCCTCTCGAGTGGAGACGGCTAGGTCGGGGAACTTCTTGATTTGCACCAAGGGTGTGAAGGACCCTTTCGAAGTTCCAGAGGTGAGGTGTGATCAGCCTCGAGACGCCTCAGCGGAAATGGGCCTCATCTCGCCTGGAGGGGAGAACCTCCTGGATTTTCTCGAGTTGCGGCAGGTCTTCTCGACTTACGACGGGGACCTCAGGTACCCGCTCTGGTGGCCTCAGGAAAGGCCAGTCCCCATGCGAGTTGCTAGGGGACCTCTCGGGATTCCTCTCCCGTCCATGCCGGGGCCTGAGTCCTTGTGTGGAGTCGGGGCCGGAACCTGAGGATTCCTCTCCAGTGTTGCCATGGATCTTGGGGTGCTTCTGAGTCTCCCCAGGGGAGTCAGGCCTCGTCTCGAGTGGGGGCATGCACGTGCGCTTTCCTCCCGAGCTGCAGCAGTAGTGTCACGCTTCCTGTCACGTGGATCAAGGGATCTGTGGCTTTCCCTCGAGGCTGTCCCTCGAGGCTGTCCCTCGAGGCTTTCCCACGAGGCTTTCCCACAGGGCTGTGCCACGTGCCACCTTGGTGTGAGTCGATCCTCGGCGTGAAAGACGAGCCTGTGAAGGGAAAAGAGGTTCCTCTGGAATGGACTGAGACATCTGGGGGACTCTTGGAATGGTGGCACGACCCTGGAGTTCCTCTCGCCGTTCCTGTAGAGAGGGCCTCCTCTTGAGATGCGACGGGAACGCCGGGAACTCTTTCCCGACGAAGCAGGGAAAGGATCCCACATCTCGAGCTACGAGGCGGAAACGGGGCTCCTCTGGATGTGGGCGGGACCCTCGTGATTCCTCTCGAGTGGAGACGGCTAGGTCGGGGAACTTCTTGATTTGCACCAAGGGTGTGAAGGACCCTTTCGAAGTTCCAGAGGTGAGGTGTGATCAGCCTCGAGACGCCTCAGCGGAAATGGGCCTCATCTCGCCTGGAGGGGAGAACCTCCTGGATTTTCTCGAGTTGCGGCAGGTCTTCTCGAGTTACGACGGGGACCTCAGGGACCCGCTCTGGTGGCCTCAGGAAAGGCCAGTCCCCATGCGAGTTGCTACGGGACCTCTCGGGATTCCTCTCCCGTCCATGCCGGGGCCTGAGTCCTTGTGTGGAGTCGGGGCCGGAACCTGAGGATTCCTCTCCAGTGTTGCCATGGATCTTGGGGTGCTTCTGAGTCTCCCCAGGGGAGTCAGGCCTCGTCTCGAGTGGGGGCATGCACGTGCGCTTTCCTCCCGAGCTGCAGCAGTAGTGTCACGCTTCCTGTCACGTGGATCAAGGGATCTGTGGCTTTCCCTCGAGGCTGTCCCTCGAGGCTTTCCCACGAGGCTTTCCCACAGGGCTGTGCCACGTGCCACCTTGGTGTGAGTCGTTCCTCGGCGTGAAAGACGAGCCGGTGAAGGGAAAAGAGGTTCCTCTGGAATGGACTGAGACATCTGGGGGACTCTTGGAATGGTGGCACGACCCTGGAGTTCCTCTCGCCGTTCCTGTTGAGAGGGCCTCCACTTGAGATGCGACGGGAAGGCCGGGAACTCTTTCCCGACGAAGCAGGGAAAGGATCCCTCATCTCGAGCTACGAGGCGGAAACGGGGCTCCTCTGGATGTGGGCGGGACCCTCGTGATTCCTCTCGAGTGGAGACGGCTAGGTCGGGGAACTTCTTGATTTGCACCAAGGGTGTGAAGGACCCTTTCGAAGTTCCAGAGGTGAGGTGTGATCAGCCTCGAGACGCCTCAGCGGAAATGGGCCTCATCTCGCCTGGAGGGGAGAACCTCCTGGATTTTCTCGAGTTGCGGCAGGTCTTCTCGACTTACGACGGGGACCTCAGGGACCCGCTCTGGTGGCCTCAGGAAAGGCCAGTCCCCATGCGAGTTGCTAGGGGACCTCTCGGGATTCCTCTCCCGTCCATGCCGGGGCCTCAGTCCTTGTGTGGAGTCGGGGCCGGAACCTGAGCATTCCTCTCCAGTGTTGCCATGGATCTTGGGGTGCTTCTGAGTCTCCCCAGGGGAGTCAGGCCTCGTCTCGAGTGGGGGCATGCACGTGCGCTTTCCTCCCGAGCTGCAGCAGTAGTGTCACGCTTCCTGTCACGTGGATCAAGGGATCTGTGGCTTTCCCTCGAGGCTGTCCCTCGAGGCTGTCCCTCGAGGCTTTCCCACGAGGCTTTCCCACAGGGCTGTGCCACGTGCCACCTTGGTGTGAGTCGATCCTCGGCGTGAAAGACGAGCCGGTGAAGGGAAAAGAGGTTCCTCTGGAATGGACTGAGACATCTGGGGGACTCTTGGAATGGTGGCACGACCCTGGAGTTCCTCTCGCCGTTCCTGTTGAGAGGGCCTCCTCTTGAGATGCGACGGGAAGGCCGGGAACTCTTTCCCGACGAGGCAGGGAAAGGATCCCTCATCTCGAGCTACGAGGCGGAAACGGGGCTCCTCTGGATGTGGGCGGGACCCTCGTGATTCCTCTCGAGTGGAGACGGCTAAGTCGGGGAACTTCTTGATTTGCACCAAGGGTGTGAAGGACCCTTTCGAAGTTCCAGAGGTGAGGTGTGATCAGCCTCGAGACGCCTCAGCGGAAATGGGCCTCATCTCGCCTGGAGGGGAGAACCTCCTGGATTTTCTCGAGTTGTGGCAGGTCTTCTCGAGTTACAACGGGGACCTCAGGGACCCGCTCTGGTGGCCTCAGGAAAGGCCAGTCCCCATGCGAGTTGCTAGGGGACCTCTCGGGATTCCTCTCCCGTCCATGCCGGGGCCTCAGTCCTTGTGTGGAGTTGGGGCCGGAACCTGAGGATTCCTCTCCAGTGTTGCCATGGATCTTGGGGTGCTTCTGAGTCTCCCCAGGGGAGTCAGGTCTCGTCTCGAGTGGGGGCATGCACGTGCGCTTTCCTCCCGAGCTGCAGCAGTAGTGTCACGCTTCCTGTCACGTGGATCAAGGGATCTGTGGCTTTCCCTCGAGGCTGTCCCTCGAGGCTTTCCCACGAGGCTTTCCCACAGGGCTGTGCCACGTGCCACCTTGGTGTGAGTCGATCCTCGGCGTGAAAGACGAGCCGGTGAAGGGAAAAGAGGTTCCTCTGGAATGGACTGAGACATCTGGGGGACTCTTGGAATGGTGGCACGACCCTGGAGTTCCTCTCGCCATTCCTGTTGAGAGGGCCTCCTCTTGAGATGCGACGGGAAGGCCGGGAACTCTTTCCCGACGAGGCAGTGAAAGGATCCCTCATCTCGAGCTACGAGGCGGAAACGGGGCTCCTCTGGATGTGGGCGGGACCCTCGTGATTCCTCTCGAGTGGAGATGGCTAGGTCGGGGAACTTCTTGATTTGCACCAAGGGTGTGAAGGACCCTTTCGAAGTTCCAGAGGTGAGTTGTGATCAGCCTCGAGACGCCTCAGCGGAAATGGGCCTCATCTCGCCTGGAGGTGAGAACCTCCTGGATTTTCTCGAGTTGTGGCAGGTCTTCTCGATTTACAACGGGGACCTCAGGGACCCGCTCTGGTGGCCTCAGGAAAGGCCAGTCCCCATGCGAGTTGCTAGGGGACCTCTCGGGATTCCTCTCCCGTCCATGCCGGGGCCTCAGTCCTTGTGTGGAGTCGGGGCCGGAACCTGAGGATTCCTCTCCAGTGTTGCCATGGATCTTGGGTTGCTTCTGAGTCTCCCCAGGGGAGTCAGGCCTCGTCTCGAGTGGGGGCATGCACGTGCGCTTTCCTCCCAAGCTGCAGCAGTAGTGTCACGCTTCCTGTCACGTGGATCAAGGGATCTGTGGCTTTCCCTCGAGGCTGTCCCTCGAGGCTTTCCCACGAGGCTTTCCCACAGGGCTGTGCCACGTGCCACCTTGGTGTGAGTCGATCCTCGGCGTGAAAGACGAGCCGGTGAAGGGAAAAGAGGTTCCTCTGGAATGGACTGAGACATCTGGGGGACTCTTGGAATGGTGGCACGACCCTGGAGTTCCTCTCGCCGTTCCTGTTGAGAGGGCCTCCTCTTGAGATGCGACGGGAAGGCCGGGAACTCTTTCCCGACGAGGCAGGGAAAGGATCCCTCATCTCGAGCTACGAGGCGGAAACGGGGCTCCTCTGGATGTGGGCGGGACCCTCGTGATTCCTCTCGAGTGGAGACGGCTAGGTCGGGGAACTTCTTGATTTGCACCAAGGGTGTGAAGGACCCTTTCGAAGTTCCAGAGGGGAGGTGTGATCAGCCTCGAGACGCCTCAGCGGAAATGGGCCTCATCTCGCCTGGAGGGGAGAACCTCCTGGATTTTCTCGAGTTGTGGCAGGTCTTCTCGAGTTACAACGGGGACCTCAGGGACCCGCTCTGGTGGCCTCAGGAAAGGCCAGTCCCCATGCGAGTTGCTAGGGGACCTCTCGGGATTCCTCTCCCGTCCATGCCGGGGCCTCAGTCCTTGTGTGGAGTTGGGGCCGGAACCTGAGGATTCCTCTCCAGTGTTGCCATGGATCTTGGGGTGCTTCTGAGTCTCCCCAGGGGAGTCAGGTCTCGTCTCGAGTGGGGGCATGCACGTGCGCTTTCCTCCCGAGCTGCAGCAGTAGTGTCACGCTTCCTGTCACGTGGATCAAGGGATCTGTGGCTTTCCCTCGAGGCTGTCCCTCGAGGCTTTCCCACGAGGCTTTCCCACAGGGCTGTGCCACGTGCCACCTTGGTGTGAGTCGATCCTCGGCGTGAAAGACGAGCCGGTGAAGGGAAAAGAGGTTCCTCTGGAATGGACTGAGACATCTGGGGGACTCTTGGAATGGTGGCACGACCCTGGAGTTCCTCTCGCCATTCCTGTTGAGAGGGCCTCCTCTTGAGATGCGACGGGAAGGCCGGGAACTCTTTCCCGACGAGGCAGTGAAAGGATCCCTCATCTCGAGCTACGAGGCGGAAACGGGGCTCCTCTGGATGTGGGCGGGACCCTCGTGATTCCTCTCGAGTGGAGATGGCTAGGTCGGGGAACTTCTTGATTTGCACCAAGGGTGTGAAGGACCCTTTCGAAGTTCCAGAGGTGAGTTGTGATCAGCCTCGAGACGCCTCAGCGGAAATGGGCCTCATCTCGCCTGGAGGTGAGAACCTCCTGGATTTTCTCGAGTTGTGGCAGGTCTTCTCGATTTACAACGGGGACCTCAGGGACCCGCTCTGGTGGCCTCAGGAAAGGCCAGTCCCCATGCGAGTTGCTAGGGGACCTCTCGGGATTCCTCTCCCGTCCATGCCGGGGCCTCAGTCCTTGTGTGGAGTCGGGGCCGGAACCTGAGGATTCCTCTCCAGTGTTGCCATGGATCTTGGGTTGCTTCTGAGTCTCCCCAGGGGAGTCAGGCCTCGTCTCGAGTGGGGGCATGCACGTGCGCTTTCCTCCCGAGCTGCAGCAGTAGTGTCACGCTTCCTGTCACGTGGATCAAGGGATCTGTGGCTTTCCCTCGAGGCTGTCCCTCGAGGCTTTCCCACGAGGCTTTCCCACAGGGCTGTGCCACGTGCCACCTTGGTGTGAGTCGATCCTCGGCGTGAAAGACGAGCCGGTGAAGGGAAAAGAGGTTCCTCTGGAATGGACTGAGACATCTGGGGGACTCTTGGAATGGTGGCACGACCCTGGAGTTCCTCTCGCCGTTCCTGTTGAGAGGGCCTCCTCTTGAGATGCGACGGGAAGGCCGGGAACTCTTTCCCGACGAGGCAGGGAAAGGATCCCTCATCTCGAGCTACGAGGCGGAAACGGGGCTCCTCTGGATGTGGGCGGGACCCTCGTGATTCCTCTCGAGTGGAGACGGCTAGGTCGGGGAACTTCTTGATTTGCACCAAGGGTGTGAAGGACCCTTTCGAAGTTCCAGAGGGGAGGTGTGATCAGCCTCGAGACGCCTCAGCGGAAATGGGCCTCATCTCGCCTGGAGGGGAGAACCTCCTGGATTTTCTCGAGTTGTGGCAGGTCTTCTCGAGTTACAACGGGGACCTCAGGGACCCGCTCTGGTGGCCTCAGGAAAGGCCAGTCCCCATGCGAGTTGCTAGGGGACCTCTCGGGATTCCTCTCCCGTCCATGCCGGGGCCTCAGTCCTTGTGTGGAGTTGGGGCCGGAACCTGAGGATTCCTCTCCAGTGTTGCCATGGATCTTGGGGTGCTTCTGAGTCTCCCCAGGGGAGTCAGGTCTCGTCTCGAGTGGGGGCATGCACGTGCGCTTTCCTCCCGAGCTGCAGCAGTAGTGTCACGCTTCCTGTCACGTGGATCAAGGGATCTGTGGCTTTCCCTCGAGGCTGTCCCTCGAGGCTTTCCCACGAGGCTTTCCCACAGGGCTGTGCCACGTGCCACCTTGGTGTGAGTCGATCCTCGGCGTGAAAGACGAGCCGGTGAAGGGAAAAGAGGTTCCTCTGGAATGGACTGAGACATCTGGGGGACTCTTGGAATGGTGGCACGACCCTGGAGTTCCTCTCGCCATTCCTGTTGAGAGGGCCTCCTCTTGAGATGCGACGGGAAGGCCGGGAACTCTTTCCCGACGAGGCAGTGAAAGGATCCCTCATCTCGAGCTACGAGGCGGAAACGGGGCTCCTCTGGATGTGGGCGGGACCCTCGTGATTCCTCTCGAGTGGAGATGGCTAGGTCGGGGAACTTCTTGATTTGCACCAAGGGTGTGAAGGACCCTTTCGAAGTTCCAGAGGTGAGTTGTGATCAGCCTCGAGACGCCTCAGCGGAAATGGGCCTCATCTCGCCTGGAGGTGAGAACCTCCTGGATTTTCTCGAGTTGTGGCAGGTCTTCTCGATTTACAACGGGGACCTCAGGGACCCGCTCTGGTGGCCTCAGGAAAGGCCAGTCCCCATGCGAGTTGCTAGGGGACCTCTCGGGATTCCTCTCCCGTCCATGCCGGGGCCTCAGTCCTTGTGTGGAGTCGGGGCCGGAACCTGAGGATTCCTCTCCAGTGTTGCCATGGATCTTGGGTTGCTTCTGAGTCTCCCCAGGGGAGTCAGGCCTCGTCTCGAGTGGGGGCATGCACGTGCGCTTTCCTCCCGAGCTGCAGCAGTAGTGTCACGCTTCCTGTCACGTGGATCAAGGGAATCTGTGGCTTTCCCTCGAGGCTGTCCCTCGAGGCTTTCCCACGAGGCTTTCCCACAGGGCTGTGCCACGTGCCACCTTGGTGTGAGTCGATCCTCGGCGTGAAAGACGAGCCGGTGAAGGGAAAAGAGGTTCCTCTGGAATGGACTGAGACATCTGGGGGACTCTTGGAATGGTGGCACGACCCTGGAGTTCCTCTCGCCGTTCCTGTTGAGAGGGCCTCCTCTTGAGATGCGACGGGAAGGCCGGGAACTCTTTCCCGACGAGGCAGGGAAAGGATCCCTCATCTCGAGCTACGAGGCGGAAACGGGGCTCCTCTGGATGTGGGCGGGACCCTCGTGATTCCTCTCGAGTGGAGACGGCTAGGTCGGGGAACTTCTTGATTTGCACCAAGGGTGTGAAGGACCCTTTCGAAGTTCCAGAGGTGAGGTGTGATCAGCCTCGAGACGCCTCAGCGGAAATGGGCCTCATCTCGCCTGGAGGGGAGAACCTCCTGGATTTTCTCGAGTTGTGGCAGGTCTTCTCGAGTTACAACGGGGACCTCAGGGACCCGCTCTGGTGGCCTCAGGAAAGGCCAGTCCCCATGCGAGTTGCTAGGGGACCTCTCGGGATTCCTCTCCCGTCCATGCCGGGGCCTCAGTCCTTGTGTGGAGTCGGGGCCGGAACCTGAGGATTCCTCTCCAGTGTTGCCATGGATCTTGGGGTGCTTCTGAGTCTCCCCAGGGGAGTCAGGCCTCGTCTCGAGTGGGGGCATGCACGTGCGCTTTCCTCCCGAGCTGAAGCAGTAGTGTCACGCTTCCTGTCACGTGGATCAAGGGATCTGTGGCTTTCCCTCGAGGCTGTCCCTCGAGGCTTTCCCACGAGGCTTTCCCACAGGGCTGTGCCACGTGCCACCTTGGTGTGAGTCGATCCTCGGCGTGAAAGACGAGCCGGTGAAGGGAAAAGAGGTTCCTCTGGAATGGACTGAGACATCTGGGGGACTCTTGGAATGGTGGCACGACCCTGGAGTTCCTCTCGCCATTTCTGTTGAGAGGGCCTCCTCTTGAGATGCGACGGGAAGGCCGGGAACTCTTTCCCGACGAGGCAGGGAAAGGATCCCTCATCTCGAGCTACGAGGCGGAAACGGGGCTCCTCTGGATGTGGGCGGGACCCTCGTGATTCCTCTCGAGTGGAGACGGCTAGGTCGGGGAACTTCTTGATTTGCACCAAGGGTGTGAAGGACCCTTTCGAAGTTCCAGAGGGGAGGTGTGATCAGCCTCGAGACGCCTCAGCGGAAATGGGCCTCATCTCGCCTGGAGGTGAGAACCTCCTGGATTTTCTCGAGTTGTGGCAGGTCTTCTCGAGTTACAACGGGGACCTCAGGGACCCGCTCTGGTGGCCTCAGGAAAGGCCAGTCCCCATGCGAGTTGCTAGGGGACCTCTCGGGATTCCTCTCCCGTCCATGCCGGGGCCTCAGTCCTTGTGTGGAGTCGGGGCCGGAACCTGAGGACTCCTCTCCAGTGTTGCCATCGATCTTGGGGTGCTTCTGAGTCTCCCCAGGGGAGTCAGGCCTCGTCTCGAGTGGGGGCATGCACG
Source organism: Budorcas taxicolor (assembly GCF_023091745.1). Taxonomy (NCBI): domain Eukaryota; kingdom Metazoa; phylum Chordata; class Mammalia; order Artiodactyla; family Bovidae; genus Budorcas; species Budorcas taxicolor. The sequence goes on from NW_026291528.1 coordinate 163,556, forward strand.
TGCGCTTTCCTCCCGAGCTGCAGCAGTAGTGTCACGCTTCCTGTCACGTGGATCAAGGGATCTGTGGCTTTCCCTCGAGGCTGTCCCTCGAGGCTTTCCCACGAGGCTTTCCCACAGGGCTGTGCCACGTGCCACCTTGGTGTGAGTCGATCCTCGGCGTGAAAGACGAGCCGGTGAAGGGAAAAGAGGTTCCTCTGGAATGGACTGAGACATCTGGGGGACTCTTGGAATGGTGGCACGACCCTGGAGTTCCTCTCGCCATTCCTGTTGAGAGGGCCTCCTCTTGAGATGCGACGGGAAGGCCGGGAACTCTTTCCCGACGAGGCAGTGAAAGGATCCCTCATCTCGAGCTACGAGGCGGAAACGGGGCTCCTCTGGATGTGGGCGGGACCCTCGTGATTCCTCTCGAGTGGAGATGGCTAGGTCGGGGAACTTCTTGATTTGCACCAAGGGTGTGAAGGACCCTTTCGAAGTTCCAGAGGTGAGTTGTGATCAGCCTCGAGACGCCTCAGCGGAAATGGGCCTCATCTCGCCTGGAGGTGAGAACCTCCTGGATTTTCTCGAGTTGTGGCAGGTCTTCTCGATTTACAACGGGGACCTCAGGGACCCGCTCTGGTGGCCTCAGGAAAGGCCAGTCCCCATGCGAGTTGCTAGGGGACCTCTCGGGATTCCTCTCCCGTCCATGCCGGGGCCTCAGTCCTTGTGTGGAGTCGGGGCCGGAACCTGAGGATTCCTCTCCAGTGTTGCCATGGATCTTGGGTTGCTTCTGAGTCTCCCCAGGGGAGTCAGGCCTCGTCTCGAGTGGGGGCATGCACGTGCGCTTTCCTCCCGAGCTGCAGCAGTAGTGTCACGCTTCCTGTCACGTGGATCAAGGGATCTGTGGCTTTCCCTCGAGGCTGTCCCTCGAGGCTTTCCCACGAGGCTTTCCCACAGGGCTGTGCCACGTGCCACCTTGGTGTGAGTCGATCCTCGGCGTGAAAGACGAGCCGGTGAAGGGAAAAGAGGTTCCTCTGGAATGGACTGAGACATCTGGGGGACTCTTGGAATGGTGGCACGACCCTGGAGTTCCTCTCGCCGTTCCTGTTGAGAGGGCCTCCTCTTGAGATGCGACGGGAAGGCCGGGAACTCTTTCCCGACGAGGCAGGGAAAGGATCCCTCATCTCGAGCTACGAGGCGGAAACGGGGCTCCTCTGGATGTGGGCGGGACCCTCGTGATTCCTCTCGAGTGGAGACGGCTAGGTCGGGGAACTTCTTGATTTGCACCAAGGGTGTGAAGGACCCTTTCGAAGTTCCAGAGGTGAGGTGTGATCAGCCTCGAGACGCCTCAGCGGAAATGGGCCTCATCTCGCCTGGAGGGGAGAACCTCCTGGATTTTCTCGAGTTGTGGCAGGTCTTCTCGAGTTACAACGGGGACCTCAGGGACCCGCTCTGGTGGCCTCAGGAAAGGCCAGTCCCCATGCGAGTTGCTAGGGGACCTCTCGGGATTCCTCTCCCGTCCATGCCGGGGCCTCAGTCCTTGTGTGGAGTCGGGGCCGGAACCTGAGGATTCCTCTCCAGTGTTGCCATGGATCTTGGGGTGCTTCTGAGTCTCCCCAGGGGAGTCAGGCCTCGTCTCGAGTGGGGGCATGCACGTGCGCTTTCCTCCCGAGCTGAAGCAGTAGTGTCACGCTTCCTGTCACGTGGATCAAGGGATCTGTGGCTTTCCCTCGAGGCTGTCCCTCGAGGCTTTCCCACGAGGCTTTCCCACAGGGCTGTGCCACGTGCCACCTTGGTGTGAGTCGATCCTCGGCGTGAAAGACGAGCCGGTGAAGGGAAAAGAGGTTCCTCTGGAATGGACTGAGACATCTGGGGGACTCTTGGAATGGTGGCACGACCCTGGAGTTCCTCTCGCCATTTCTGTTGAGAGGGCCTCCTCTTGAGATGCGACGGGAAGGCCGGGAACTCTTTCCCGACGAGGCAGGGAAAGGATCCCTCATCTCGAGCTACGAGGCGGAAACGGGGCTCCTCTGGATGTGGGCGGGACCCTCGTGATTCCTCTCGAGTGGAGACGGCTAGGTCGGGGAACTTCTTGATTTGCACCAAGGGTGTGAAGGACCCTTTCGAAGTTCCAGAGGTGAGGTGTGATCAGCCTCGAGACGCCTCAGCGGAAATGGGCCTCATCTCGCCTGGAGGTGAGAACCTCCTGGATTTTCTCGAGTTGTGGCAGGTCTTCTCGAGTTACAACGGGGACCTCAGGGACCCGCTCTGGTGGCCTCAGGAAAGGCCAGTCCCCATGCGAGTTGCTAGGGGACCTCTCGGGATTCCTCTCCCGTCCATGCCGGGGCCTCAGTCCTTGTGTGGAGTCGGGGCCGGAACCTGAGGACTCCTCTCCAGTGTTGCCATCGATCTTGGGGTGCTTCTGAGTCTCCCCAGGGGAGTCAGGCCTCGTCTCGAGTGGGGGCATGCACGTGCGCTTTCCTCCCGAGCTGCAGCAGTAGTGTCACGCTTCCTGTCACGTGGATCAAGGGATCTGTGGCTTTCCCTCGAGGCTGTCCCTCGAGGCTTTCCCACGAGGCTTTCCCACAGGGCTGTGCCACGTGCCACCTTGGTGTGAGTCGATCCTCGGCGTGAAAGACGAGCCGGTGAAGGGAAAAGAGGTTCCTCTGGAATGGACTGAGACATCTGGGGGACTCTTGGAATGGTGGCACGACCCTGGAGTTCCTCTCGCCGTTTCTGTTGAGAGGGCCTCCTCTTGAGATGCGACGGGAAGGCCGGGAACTCTTTCCCGACGAGGCAGGGAAAGGATCCCTCATCTCGAGCAACGAGGCGGAAACGGGGCTCCTCTGGATATGGGCGGGACTCTCGTGATTCCTCTCGAGTGGAGACGGCTAGGTCGGGGAAATTCTTGATTTGCACCAAGGGTGTGAAGGACCCTTTCGAAGTTCCAGAGGTGAGGTGTGATCAGCCTCGAGACGCCTCAGCGGAAATGGGCCTCATCTCGCCTGGAGGTGAGAACCTCCTGGATTTTCTCGAGTTGTGGCAGGTCTTCTCGAGTTACAACGGGGACCTCAGGGACCCGCTCTGGTGGCCTCAGAAAAGGCCAGTCCCCATGCGAGTTGCTAGGGCACCTCTTGGGATTCCTCTCCCGTTCATGCCGGGACCTCAGTCCTTGTGTGGAGTCGGGGCCGGAACCTGAGGATTCCTCTCCAGTGTTGCCATGGATCTTGGGGTGCTTCTGAGTCTCCCCAGGGGAGTCAGGCCTCGTCTCGAGTGGGGGCATGCACGTGCACTTTCCTCCCGAGCTGCAGCAGTAGTGTCACGCTTCCTGTCACGTGGATCAAGGGATCTGTGGCTTTCCCTCGAGGCTGTCCCTCGAGGCTTTCCCACGAGGCTTTCCCACAGGGCTGTGCCACGTGCCACCTTGGTGTGAGTCGATCCTCGGCGTGAAAGACGAGCCGGTGAAGGGAAAAGAGGTTCCTCTGGAATGGACTGAGACATCTGGGGGACTCTTGGAATGGTGGCACGACCCTGGAGTTCCTCTCGCCGTTCCTGTTGAGAGGGCCTCCTCTTGAGATGCGACGGGAAGGCCGGGAATTCTTTCCCGACGAGGCAGGGAAACGATCCCTCATCTCGAGCTACGAGGCGGAAACGGGGCTCCTCTGGATGTGGGCGGGACCCTAGTGATTCCTCTCGAGTGGAGACGGCTAGGTCGGGGAACTTCTTGATTTGCACCAAGGGTGTGAAGGACCCTTTCGAAGTTCCAGAGGTGAGGTGTGATCAGCCTCGAGACGCCTCAGCGGAAATGGGCCTCATCTCGCCTGGAGGGGAGAACCTCCTGGATTTTCTCGAGTTGTGGCAGGTCTTCTCGAGTTACAACGGAGACCTCAGGGACCCGCTCTGGTGGCCTCAGGAAAGGCCAGTCCGCATGCGAGTTGCTAGGGGACCTCTCGGGATTCCTCTCCCGTCCATGCCGGGGCCTCAGTCCTTGTGTGGAGTCGCGGCCGGAACCTGAGGATTCCTCTCCAGTGTTGCCATCGATCTTGGGGTGCTTCTGAGTCTCCCCAGGGGAGTCAGGCCTCGTCTCGAGTGGGGGCCTGCACGTGCGCTTTCCTCCCGAGCTGCAGCAGTAGTGTCACGCTTCCTGTCACGTGGATCAAGGGATCTGTGGCTTTCCCTCGAGGCTGTCCCTCGAGGCTTTCCCACGAGGCTTTCCCACAGGGCTGTGCCACGTGCCACCTTGGTGTGAGTCGATCCTCGGCGTGAAAGACGAGCCGGTGAAGGGAAAAGAGGTTCCTCTGGAATGGACTGAGACATCTGGGGGACTCTTGGAATGGTGGCACGACCCTGGAGTTCCTCTCGCCGTTTCTGTTGAGAGGGCCTCCTCTTGAGATGCGACGGGAAGGCCGGGAACTCTTTCCCGACGAGGCAGGGAAAGGATCCCTCATCTCGAGCTACGAGGCGGAAACGGGGCTCCTCTGGATGTGGGCGGGACCCTCGTGATTCCTCTCGAGTGGAGACGGCTAGGTCGGGGAACTTCTTGATTTGCACCAAGGGTGTGAAGGAACCTTTCGAAGTTCCAGAGGTGAGGTGTGATCAGCCTCGAGACGCCTCAGCGGAAATGGGCCTCATCTCGCCTGGAGGTGAGAACCTCCTGGATTTTCTCGAGTTGTGGCAGGTCTTCTCGAGTTACAACGGGGACCTCAGGGACCCGCTCTGGTGGCCTCAGGAAAGGCCAGTCCCCATGCGAGTTGCTAGGGGACCTCTCGGGATTCCTCTCCCCTCCATGCCGGGACCTCAGTCCTTGTGTGGAGTCGGGGCCGGAACCTGAGGATTCCTCTCCAGTGTTGCCATGGATCTTGGGGTGCTTCTGAGTCTCCCCAGGGGAGTCAGGCCTCGTCTCGAGTGGGGGCATGCACGTGCGCTTTCCTCCCGAGCTGCAGCAGTAGTGTCACGCTTCCTGTCACGTGGATCAAGGGATCTGTGGCTTTCCCTCGAGGCTGTCCCTCGAGGCTTTCCCACGAGGCTTTCCCACAGGGCTGTGCCACGTGCCACCTTGGTGTGAGTCGATCCTCGGCGTGAAAGACGAGCCGGTGAAGGGAAAAGAGGTTCCTCTGGAATGGACTGAGACATCTGGGGGACTCTTGGAATGGTGGCACGACCCTGGAGTTCCTCTCGCCGTTCCTGTTGAGAGGGCCTCCTCTTGAGATGCGACGGGAACGCCGGGAACTCTTTCCCGACGAAGCAGGGAAAGGATCCCTCATCTCGAGCTACGAGGTGGAAACGGGGCTCCTCTGGATGTGGGCGGGACCCTCGTGATTCCTCTCGAGTGGAGACGGCTAGGTCGGGGAACTTCTTGATTTGCACCAAGGGTGTGAAGGACCCTTTCGAAGTTCCAGAGGTGAGGTGTGATCAGCCTTGAGACGCCTCAGCAGAAATGGGCCTCATCTCGCCTGGAGGGGAGAACCTCCTGGATTTTCTCGAGTTGCGGCAAGTCTTCTCGAGTTACGACGGGGACCTCAGGGACCCGCTCTGGTGGCCTCAGGAAAGGCCAGTCCCCATGCGAGTTGCTAGGGGACCTCTCGGGATTCCTCTCCCGTCCATGCCGGGGCCTCAGTCCTTGTGTGGAGTCGGGGCCGGAACCTGAGGATTCCTCTCCAGTGTTGCCATGGATCTTGGGGTGCTTCTGAGTCTCCCCAGGGGAGTCAGGCCTCGTCTCGAGTGGGGGCATGCACGTGCGCTTTCCTCCCGAGCTGCAGCAGTAGTGTCACGCTTCCTGTCACGTGGATCAAGGGATCTGTGGCTTTCCCTCGAGGCTGTCCCTCGAGGCTTTCCCACGAGGCTTTCCCACAGGGCTGTGCCACGTGCCACCTTGGTGTGAGTCGATCCTCGGCGTGAAAGACGAGCCGGTGAAGGGAAAAGAGGTTCCTCTGGAATGGACTGAGACATCTGGGGGACTCTTGGAATGGTGGCACGACCCTGGAGTTCCTCTCGCCATTTCTGTTGAGAGGGCCTCCTCTTGAGATGCGACGGGAAGGCCGGGAACTCTTACCCGACGAGGCAGGGAAAGGATCCCTCATCTCGAGCTACGAGGCGGAAACGGGGCTCCTCTGGATGTGGGCGGGACCCTCGTGATTCCTCTCGAGTGGAGACGGCTAGGTCGGGGAACTTCTTGATTTGCACCAAGGGTGTGAAGGACCCTTTCGAAGTTCCAGAGGTGAGGTGTGATCAGCCTCGAGACGCCTCAGCGGAAATGGGCCTCATCTCGCCTGGAGGTGAGAACCTCCTGGATTTTCTCGAGTTGTGGCAGGTCTTCTCGAGTTACAACGGGGACCTCAGGGACCCGCTCTGGTGGCCTCAGGAAAGGCCAGTCCCCATGCGAGTTGCTAGGGGACCTCTCGGGATTCCTCTCCCATCCATGCCGGGGCCTCAGTCCTTGTGTGGAGTCGGGGCCGGAACCTGAGGACTCCTCTCCAGTGTTGCCATCGATCTTGGGGTGCTTCTGAGTCTCCCCAGGGGAGTCAGGCCTCGTCTCGAGTGGGGGCATGCACGTGCGCTTTCCTCCCGAGCTGCAGCAGTAGTGTCACGCTTCCTGTCACGTGGATCAAGGGATCTGTGGCTTTCCCTCGAGGCTGTCCCTCGAGGCTTTCCCACGAGGCTTTCCCACAGGGCTGTGCCACGTGCCACCTTGGTGTGAGTCGATCCTCGGCGTGAAAGACGAGCCGGTGAAGGGAAAAGAGGTTCCTCTGGAATGGACTGAGACATCTGGGGGACTCTTGGAATGGTGGCACGACCCTGGAGTTCCTCTCGCGGTTTCTGTTGAGAGGGCCTCCTCTTGAGATGCGACGGGAAGGCCGGGAACTCTTTCCCGACGAGGCAGGGAAAGGATCCCTCATCTCGAGCTACGAGGCGGAAACGGGGCTCCTCTGGATGTGGGCGGGACCCTCGTGATTCCTCTCGAGTGGAGACGGCTAGGTCGGGGAACTTCTTGATTTGCACCAAGGGTGTGAAGGAACCTTTCGAAGTTCCAGAGGTGAGGTGTGATCAGCCTCGAGACGCCTCAGCGGAAATGGGCCTCATCTCGCCTGGAGGTGAGAACCTCCTGGATTTTCTCGAGTTGTGGCAGGTCTTCTCGAGTTACAACGGGGACCTCAGGGACCCGCTCTGGTGGCCTCAGGAAAGGCCAGTCCCCATGCGAGTTGCTAGGGGACCTCTCGGGATTCCTCTCCCCTCCATGCCGGGACCTCAGTCCTTGTGTGGAGTCGGGGCCGGAACCTGAGGATTCCTCTCCAGTGTTGCCATGGATCTTGGGGTGCTTCTGAGTCTCCCCAGGGGAGTCAGGCCTCGTCTCGAGTGGGGGCATGCACGTGCGCTTTCCTCCCGAGCTGCAGCAGTAGTGTCACGCTTCCTGTCACGTGGATCAAGGGATCTGTGGCTTTCCCTCGAGGCTGTCCCTCGAGGCTTTCCCACGAGGCTTTCCCACAGGGCTGTGCCACGTGCCACCTTGGTGTGAGTCGATCCTCGGCGTGAAAGACGAGCCGGTGAAGGGAAAAGAGGTTCCTCTGGAATGGACTGAGACATCTGGGGGACTCTTGGAATGGTGGCACGACCCTGGAGTTCCTCTCGCCGTTCCTGTTGAGAGGGCCTCCTCTTGAGATGCGACGGGAAGGCCGGGAACTCTTTCCCGACGAAGCAGGGAAAGGATCCCTCATCTCGAGCTACGAGGTGGAAACGGGGCTCCTCTGGATGTGGGCGGGACCCTCGTGATTCCTCTCGAGTGGAGACGGCTAGGTCGGGGAACTTCTTGATTTGCACCAAGGGTGTGAAGGACCCTTTCGAAGTTCCAGAGGTGAGGTGTGATCAGCCTTGAGACGCCGCAGCAGAAATGGGCCTCATCTCGCCTGGAGGGGAGAACCTCCTGGATTTTCTCGAGTTGCGGCAAGTCTTCTCGAGTTACGACGGGGACCTCAGGGACCCGCTCTGGTGGCCTCAGGAAAGGCCAGTCCCCATGCGAGTTGCTAGGGGACCTCTCGGGATTCCTCTCCCGTCCATGCCGGGGCCTCAGTCCTTGTGTGGAGTCGGGGCCGGAACCTGAGGATTCCTCTCCAGTGTTGCCATGGATCTTGGGGTGCTTCTGAGTCTCCCCAGGGGAGTCAGGCCTCGTCTCGAGTGGGGGCATGCACGTGCGCTTTCCTCCCGAGCTGCAGCAGTAGTGTCACGCTTCCTGTCACGTGGATCAAGGGATCTGTGGCTTTCCCTCGAGGCTGTCCCTCGAGGCTTTCCCACGAGGCTTTCCCACAGGGCTGTGCCACGTGCCACCTTGGTGTGAGTCGATCCTCGGCGTGAAAGACGAGCCGGTGAAGGGAAAAGAGGTTCCTCTGGAATGGACTGAGACATCTGGGGGACTCTTGGAATGGTGGCACGACCCTGGAGTTCCTCTCGCCGTTCCTGTTGAGAGGGCCTCCTCTTGAGATGCGAAGGGAACGCCGGGAACTCTTTCCCGACGAAGCAGGGAAAGGATCCCTCATATCGAGCTACGAGGCGGAAACGGGGCTCCTCTGGATGTGGGCGGGACCCTCGTGATTCCTCTCGAGTGGAGACGGGTATGTCGGGGAACTTCTTGATTTGCACCAAGGGTGTGAAGGACCCTTTCGAAGTTCCAGAGGTGAGGTGTGATCAGCCTTGAGACGCCTCAGCAGAAATGGGCCTCATCTCGCCTGGAGGGGAGAACCTCCTGGATTTTCTCGAGTTGCGGCAGGTCTTCTCGAGTTACGACGGGGACCTCAGGGACCCGCTCTGGTGGCCTCAGGAAAGGCCAGTCCCCATGCGAGTTGCTAGGGGACCTCTCGGGATTCCTCTCCCGTCCATGCCGGGGCCTCAGTCCTTGTGTGGAGTCGGGGCCTGAACCTGAGGATTCCTCTCCAGTGTTGCCATGGATCTTGGGGTGCTTCTGAGTCTCCCCAGGGGAGTCAGGCCTCGTCTCGAGTGGGGGCCTGCACGTGCGCTTTCCTCCCGAGCTGCAGCAGTAGTGTCACGCTTCCTGTCACGTGGATCAAGGGATCTGTGGCTTTCCCTCGAGGCTGTCCCTCGAGGCTTTCCCACGAGGCTTTCCCACAGGGCTGTGCCACGTGCCACCTTGGTGTGAGTCGATCCTCGGCGTGAAAGACGAGCCGGTGAAGGGAAAAGAGGTTCCTCTGGAATGGACTGAGACATCTGGGGGACTCTTGGAATGGTGGCACGACCCTGGAGTTCCTCTCGCCGTTCCTGTTGAGAGGGCCTCCTCTTGAGATGCGACGGGAAGGCCGGGAACTCTTTCCCGATGAGGCAGGGAAAGGATCCCTCATCTCGAGCTACGAGGCGGAAACGGGGCTCCTCTGGATGTGGGCGGGACCCTCGTGATTCCTCTCGAGTGGAGACGGCTAGGTCGGGGAACTTCTTGATTTGCACCAAGGGTGTGAAGGACCCTTTCGAAGTTCCAGAGGTGAGGTGTGATCAGCCTCGAGACGCCTCAGCGGAAATGGGCCTCATCTCGCCTGGAGGTGAGAACCTCCTGGATTTTCTCGAGTTGTGGCAGGTCTTCTCGAGTTACAACGGGGACCTCAGGTACCCGCTCTGGTGGCCTCAGGAAAGGCCAGTCCCCATGCGAGTTGCTAGGGGACCTCTTGGGATTCCTCTCCCGTCCATGCCGGGACCTCAGTCCTTGTGTGGAGTCGGGGCCGGACCCTGAGGATTCCTCTCCAGTGTTGCCATGGATCTTGGGGTGCTTCTGAGTCTCCCCAGGGGAGTCAGGCCTCGTCTCGAGTGGGGGCCTGCACGTGCGCTTTCCTCCCGAGCTGCAGCAGTAGTGTCACGCTTCCTGTCACGTGGATCAAGGGATCTGTGGCTTTCCCTCGTGGCTGTCCCTCGAGGCTTTCCCACGAGGCTTTCCCACAGGGCTGTGCCACGTGCCACCTTGGTGTGAGTCGATCCTCGGCGTGAAAGACGAGCCGGTGAAGGGAAAAGAGGTTCCTCTGGAATGGACTGAGACATCTGGGGGACTCTTGGAATGGTGGCACGACCCTGGAGTTCCTCTCGCCGTTCCTGTTGAGAGGGCCTCCTCTTGAGATGCGACGGGAAGGCCGGGAACTCTTTCCCGACGAGGCAGGGAAAGGATCCCTCATCTCGAGCTACGAGGCGGAAACGGGGCTCCTCTGGATGTGGGCGGGACCCTCGTGATTCCTCTCGAGTGGAGACGGCTAGGTCGGGAACTTCTTGATTTGCACCAAGGGTGTGAAGGACCCTTTCGAAGTTCCAGAGGTGAGGTGTGATCAGCCTCGAGACGCCTCAGCGGAAATGGGCCTCATCTCGCCTGGAGGGGAGAACCTCCTGGATTTTCTCGAGTTGCGGCAGGTCTTCTCGAGTTACGACGGGGACCTCAGGGACCCGCTCTGGTGGCCTCAGGAAAGGCCAGTCCCCATGCGAGTTCCTAGGGGACCTCTCGGGATTCCTCTCCCGTCCATGCCGGGGCCTCAGTCCTTGTGTGGAGTCGGGGCCGGAACCTGAGGATTCCTCTCCAGTGTTGCCATGGATCTTGGGGTGCTTCTGAGTCTCCCCAGGGGAGTCAGGCCTCGTCTCGAGTGGTGGCCTGCACGTGCGCTTTCCTCCCGAGCTGCAGCAGTAGTGTCACGCTTCCTGTCACGTGGATCAAGGGATCTGTGGCTTTCCCTCGAGGCTGTCCCTCGAGGCTTTCCCACGAGGCTTTCCCACAGGGCTGTGCCACGTGCCACCTTGGTGTGAGTCGATCCTCGGCGTGAAAGACGAGCCGGTGAAGGGAAAAGAGGTTCCTCTGGAATGGACTGAGACATCTGGGGGACTCTTGGAATGGTGGCACGACCCTGGAGTTCCGCTCGCCGTTCCTGTTGAGAGGGCCTCCTCTTGAGATGCGACGGGAAGGCCGGGAACTCTTTCCCGACGAGGCAGGGAAAGGATCCCTCATCTCGAGCTACGAGGCGGAAACGGGGCTCCTCTGGATGTGGGCGGGACCCTCGTGATTCCTCTCGAGTGGAGACGGCTAGGTCGGGGAACTTCTTGATTTGCACCAAGGGTGTGAAGGACCCTTTCGAAGTTCCAGAGGTGAGGTGTGATCAGCCTCGAGACGCCTCAGCGGAAATGGGCCTCATCTCGCCTGGAGGTGAGAACCTCCTGGATTTTCTCGAGTTGTGGCAGGTCTTCTCGAGTTACAACGGGGACCTCAGGGACCCGCTCTGGTGGCCTCAGGAAAGGCCAGTCCCCATGCGAGTTGCTAGGGGACCTCTTGGGATTCCTCTCCCGTCCATGCCGGGGCCTCAGTCCTTGTGTGGAGTCGGGGCCGGAACCTGAGGATTCCTCTCCAGTGTTGCCATGGATCTTGGGGTGCTTCTGAGTCTCCCCAGGGGAGTCAGGCCTCGTCTCGAGTGGGGGCATGCACGTGCGCTTTCCTCCCGAGCTGCAGCAGTAGTGTCACGCTTCCTGTCACGTGGATCAAGGGATCTGTGGCTTTCCCTCGAGGCTGTCCCTCGAGGCTTTCCCACGAGGCTTTCCCACAGGGCTGTGCCACGTGCCACCTTGGTGTGAGTCGATCCTCGGCGTGAAAGACGAGCCGGTGAAGGGAAAAGAGGTTCCTCTGGAATGGACTGAGACATCTGGGGGACTCTTGGAATGGTGGCACGACCCTGGAGTTCCTCTCGCCGTTCCTGTTGAGAGGGCCTCCTCTTGAGATGCGACGGGAACGCCGGGAACTCTTTCCCGACGAAGCAGGGAAAGGATCCCTCATCTCGAGCTACGAGGCGGAAACGGGGCTCCTCTGGATGTGGGCGGGACCCTCGTGATTCCTCTCGAGTGGAGACGGGTATGTCGGGGAACTTCTTGATTTGCACCAAGGGTGTGAAGGACCCTTTCGAAGTTCCAGAGGTGAGGTGTGATCAGCCTTGAGACGCCTCAGCAGAAATGGGCCTCATCTCGCCTGGAGGGGAGAACCTCCTGGATTTTCTCGAGTTGCGGCAGGTCTTCTCGAGTTATGACGGGGACCTCAGGGACCCGCTCTGGTGGCCTCAGGAAAGGCCAGTCCCCATGCGAGTTGCTAGGGGACCTCTCGGGATTCCTCTCCCGTCCATGCCGGGGCCTCAGTCCTTGTGTGGAGTCGGGGCCGGAACCTGAGGATTCCTCTCCAGTGTTGCCATGGATCTTGGGGTGCTTCTGAGTCTCCCCAGGGGAGTCAGGCCTCGTCTCGTGTGGGGGCATGCACGTGCGCTTTCCTCCCGAGCTGCAGCAGTAGTGTCACGCTTCCTGTCACGTGGATCAAGGGATCTGTGGCTTTCCCTCGAGGCTGTCCCTCGAGGCTTTCCCACGAGGCTTTCCCACAGGGCTGTGCCACGTGCCACCTTGGTGTGAGTCGATCCTCGGCGTGAAAGACGAGCCGGTGAAGGGAAAAGTGGTTCCTCTGGAATGGACTGAGACATCTGGGGGACTCTTGGAATGGTGGCACGACCCTGGAGTTCCTCTCGCCATTCCTGTTGAGAGGGCCTCCTCTTGAGATGCGACGGGAAGGCCGGGAACTCTTTCCCGACGAGGCAGTGAAAGGATCCCTCATCTCGAGCTACGAGGCGGAAACGGGGCTCCTCTGGATGTGGGCGGGACCCTCGTGATTCCTCTCGAGTGGAGACGGCTAGGTCGGGGAACTTCTTGATTTGCACCAAGGGTGTGAAGGACCCTTTCGAAGTTCCAGAGGTGAGGTGTGATCAGCCTCGAGACGCCTCAGCGGAAATGGGCCTCATCTCGCCTGGAGGTGAGAACCTCCTGGATTTTCTCGAGTTGTGGCAGGTCTTCTCGAGTTACAACGGGGACCTCAGGGACCCGCTCTGGTGGCCTCAGGAAAGGCCAGTCCCCATGCGAGTTGCTAGGGGACCTCTCGGGATTCCTCTCCCGTCCATGCCGGGGCCTCAGTCCTTGTGTGGAGTCGCGGCCGGAACCTGAGGATTCCTCTCCAGTGTTGCCATGGATCTTGGGTTGCTTCTGAGTCTCCCCAGGGGAGTCAGGCCTCGTCTCGAGTGGGGGCATGCACGTGCGCTTTCCTCCCGAGCTGCAGCAGTAGTGTCACGCTTCCTGTCACGTGGATCAAGGGATCTGTGGCTTTCCCTCGAGGCTGTCCCTCGAGGCTTTCCCACGAGGCTTTCCCACAGGGCTGTGCCACGTGCCACCTTGGTGTGAGTCGATCCTCGGCGTGAAAGACGAGCCGGTGAAGGGAAAAGAGGTTCCTCTGGAATGGACTGAGACATCTGGGGGACTCTTGGAATGGTGGCACGACCCTGGAGTTCCTCTCGCCGTTCCTGTTGAGAGGGCCTCCTCTTGAGATGCGACGGGAAGGCCGGGAACTCTTTCCCGACGAGGCAGGGAAAGGATCCCTCATCTCGAGCTACGAGGCGGAAACGGGGCTCCTCTGGATGTGGGCGGGACCCTCGTGATTCCTCTCGAGTGGAGACGGCTAGGTCGGGGAACTTCTTGATTTGCACCAAGGGTGTGAAGGACCCTTTCGAAGTTCCAGAGGTGAGGTGTGATCAGCCTCGAAACGCCTCAGCGGAAATGGGCCTCATCTCGCCTGGAGGGGAGAACCTCCTGGATTTTCTCGAGTTGTGGCAGGTCTTCTCGAGTTACAACGGGGACCTCAGGGACCCGCTCTGGTGGCCTCAGGAAAGGCCAGTCCCCATGCGAGTTGCTAGGGGACCTCTCGGGATTCGTCTCCCGTCCATGCCGGGGCCTCAGTCCTTGTGTGGAGTCGGGGCCGGAACCTGAGGATTCCTCTCCAGTGTTGCCATGGATCTTGGGGTGCTTCTGAGTCTCCCCAGGGGAGTCAGGCCTCGTCTCGAGTGGGGGCATGCACGTGTGCTTTCCTCCCGAGCTGCAGCAGTAGTGTCACGCTTCCTGTCACGTGGATCAAGGGATCTGTGGCTTTCCCTCGAGGCTGTCCCTCGAGGCTTTCCCACGAGGCTTTCCCACAGGGCTGTGCCACGTGCCACCTTGGTGTGAGTCGATCCTCGGCGTGAAAGACGAGCCGGTGAAGGGAAAAGAGGTTCCTCTGGAATGGACTGAGACATCTGGGGGACTCTTGGAATGGTGGCACGACCCTGGAGTTCCTCTCGCCATTTCTGTTGAGAGGGCCTCCCCTTGAGATGCGACGGGAAGGCCGGGAACTCTTTCCCGACGAGGCAGGGAAAGGATCCCTCATCTCGAGCTACGAGGCGGAAACGGGGCTCCTCTGGATGTGGGCGGGACCCTCGTGATTCCTCTCGAGTGGAGACGGCTAGGTCGGGGAACTTCTTGATTTGCACCAAGGGTGTGAAGGACCCTTTCGAAGTTCCAGAGGTGAGGTGTGATCAGCCTCGAGACGCCTCAGCGGAAATGGGCCTCATCTCGCCTGGAGGTGAGAACCTCCTGGATTTTCTCGAGTTGTGGCAGGTCTTCTCGAGTTACAACGGGGACCTCAGGGACCCGCTCTGGTGGCCTCAGGAAAGGCCAGTCCCCATGCGAGTTGCTAGGGGACCTCTCGGGATTCCTCTCCCGTCCATGCCGGGGCCTCAGTCCTTGTGTGGAGTCGGGGCCGGAACCTGAGGACTCCTCTCCAGTGTTGCCATCGATCTTGGGGTGCTTCTGAGTCTCCCCAGGGGAGTCAGGCCTCGTCTCGAGTGGGGGCATGCACGTGCGCTTTCCTCCCGAGCTGCAGCAGTAGTGTCACGCTTCCTGTCACGTGGATCAAGGGATCTGTGGCTTTCCCTCGAGGCTGTCCCTCGAGGCTTTCCCACGAGGCTTTCCCACAGGGCTGTGCCACGTGCCACCTTGGTGTGAGTCGATCCTCGGCGTGAAAGACGAGCCGGTGAAGGGAAAAGAGGTTCCTCTGGAATGGACTGAGACATCTGGGGGACTCTTGGAATGGTGGCACGACCCTGGAGTTCCTCTCGCCGTTCCTGTTGAGAGGGCCTCCTCTTGAGATGCGACGGGAAGGCCGGGAACTCTTTCCCGACGAGGCAGGGAAAGGATCCCTCATCTCGAGCTACGAGGCGGAAACGGGGCTCCTCTGGATGTGGGCGGGACCCTCGTGATTCCTCTCGAGTGGAGACGGCTAGGTCGGGGAACTTCTTGATTTGCACCAAGGGTGTGAAGGACACTTTCGAAGTTCCAGAGGTGAGGTGTGATCAGCCTCGAGACGCCTCAGCGGAAATGGGCCTCATCTCGCCTGGAGGGGAGAACCTCCTGGATTTTCTCGAGTTGTGGCAGGTCTTCTCGAGTTACAACGGGGACCTCAGGGACCCGCTCTGGTGGCCTCAGGAAAGGCCAGTCCCCATGCGAGTTGCTAGGGGACCTCTCGGGATTCGTCTCCCGTCCATGCCGGGGCCTCAGTCCTTGTGTGGAGTCGGGGCCGGAACCTGAGGATTCCTCTCCAGTGTTGCCATGGATCTTGGGGTGCTTCTGAGTCTCCCCAGGGGAGTCAGGCCTCGTCTCGAGTGGGGGCATGCACGTGTGCTTTCCTCCCGAGCTGCAGCAGTAGTGTCACGCTTCCTGTCACGTGGATCAAGGGATCTGTGGCTTTCCCTCGAGGCTGTCCCTCGAGGCTTTCCCACGAGTCTTTCCCACAGGGCTGTGCCACGTGCCACCTTGGTGTGAGTCGATCCTCGGCGTGAAAGACGAGCCGGTGAAGGGAAAAGAGGTTCCTCTGGAATGGACTGAGACATCTGGGGGACTCTTGGAATGGTGGCACGACCCTGGAGTTCCTCTCGCCATTTCTGTTGAGAGGGCCTCCTCTTGAGATGCGACGGGAAGGCCGGGAACTCTTTCCCGACGAGGCAGGGAAAGGATCCCTCATCTCGAGCTACGAGGCGGAAACGGGGCTCCTCTGGATGTGGGCGGGACCCTCGTGATTCCTCTCGAGTGGAGACGGCTAGGTCGGGGAACTTCTTGATTTGCACCAAGGGTGTGAAGGACCCTTTCGAAGTTCCAGAGGTGAGGTGTGATCAGCCTCGAGACGCCTCAGCGGAAATGGGCCTCATCTCGCCTGGAGGTGAGAACCTCCTGGATTTTCTCGAGTTGTGGCAGGTCTTCTCGAGTTACAACGGGGACCTCAGGGACCCGCTCTGGTGGCCTCAGGAAAGGCCAGTCCCCATGCGAGTTGCTAGGGGACCTCTCGGGATTCCTCTCCCGTCCATGCCGGGGCCTCAGTCCTTGTGTGGAGTCGGGGCCGGAACCTGAGGATTCCTCTCCAGTGTTGCCATCGATCTTGGGGTGCTTCTGAGTCTCCCCAGGGGAGTCAGGCCTCGTCTCGAGTGGGGGCATGCACGTGCGCTTTCCTCCCGAGCTGCAGCAGTAGTGTCACGCTTCCTGTCACGTGGATCAAGGGATCTGTGGCTTTCCCTCGAGGCTGTCCCTCGAGGCTTTCCCACGAGGCTTTCCCACAGGGCTGTGCCACGTGCCACCTTGGTGTGAGTCGATCCTCGGCGTGAAAGACGAGCCGGTGAAGGGAAAAGAGGTTCCTCTGGAATGGACTGAGACATCTGGGGGACTCTTGGAATGGTGGCACGACCCTGGAGTTCCTCTCGCCGTTTCTGTTGAGAGGGCCTCCTCTTGAGATGCGACGGGAAGGCCGGGAACTCTTTCCCGACGAGGCAGGGAAAGGATCCCTCATCTCGAGCTACGAGGCGGAAACGGGGCTCCTCTGGATATGGGCGGGACTCTCGTGATTCCTCTCGAGTGGAGACGGCTATGTCGGGGAAATTCTTGATTTGCACCAAGGGTGTGAAGGACCCTTTCGAAGTTCCAGAGGTGAGGTGTGATCAGCCTCGAGACGCCTCAGCGGAAATGGGCCTCATCTCGCCTGGAGGTGAGAACCTCCTGGATTTTCTCGAGTTGTGGCAGGTCTTCTCGAGTTACAACGGGGACCTCAGGGACCCGCTCTGGTGGCCTCAGGAAAGGCCAGTCCCCATGCGAGTTGCTAGGGCACCTCTTGGGATTCCTTTCCCGTTCATGCCGGGACCTCAGTCCTTGTGTGGAGTCGGGGCCGGAACCTGAGGATTCCTCTCCAGTGTTGCCATGGATCTTGGGGTGCTTCTGAGTCTCCCCAGGGGAGTCAGGCCTCGTCTCGAGTGGGGGCATGCACGTGCAATTTCCTCCCGAGCTGCAGCAGTAGTGTCACGCTTCCTGTCACGTGGATCAAGGGATCTGTGGCTTTCCCTCGAGGCTGTCCCTCGAGGCTTTCCCACGAGGCTTTCCCACAGGGCTGTGCCACGTGCCACCTTGGTGTGAGTCGATCCTCGGCGTGAAAGACGAGCCGGTGAAGGGAAAAGAGGTTCCTCTGGAATGGACTGAGACATCTGGGGGACTCTTGGAATGGTGGCACGACCCTGGAGTTCCTCTCGCCGTTCCTGTTGAGAGGGCCTCCTCTTGAGATGCGACGGGAAGGCCGGGAATTCTTTCCCGACGAGGCAGGGAAACGATCCCTCATCTCGAGCTACGAGGCGGAAACGTGGCTCCTCTGGATGTGGGCGGGACCCTCGTGATTCCTCTCGAGTGGAGACGGCTAGGTCGGGGAACTTCTTGATTTGCATCAAGGGTGTGAAGGACCCTTTCGAAGTTCCAGAGGTGAGGTGTGATCAGCCTCGAGACGCCTCAGCGGAAATGGGCCTCATCTCGCCTGGAGGGGAGAACCTCCTGGATTTTCTCGAGTTGTGGCAGGTCTTCTCGAGTTACAACGGAGACCTCAGGGACCCGCTCTGGTGGCCTCAGGAAAGGCCAGTCCCCATGCGAGTTGCTAGGGGACCTCTCGGGATTCCTCTCCCGTCCATGCCGGGGCCTCAGTCCTTGTGTGGAGTCGGGGCCGGAACCTGAGGATTCCTCTCCAGTGTTGCCTTCGATCTTGGGGTGCTTCTGAGTCTCCCCAGGGGAGTCAGGCCTCGTCTCGAGTGGGGGCCTGCACGTGCGCTTTCCTCCCGAGCTGCAGCAGTAGTGTCACGCTTCCTGTCACGTGGATCAAGGGATCTGTGGCTTTCCCTCGAGGCTGTCCCTCGAGGCTTTCCCACGAGGCTTTCCCACAGGGCTGTGCCACGTGCCACCTTGGTGTGAGTCGATCCTCGGCGTGAAATACGAGCCGGTGAAGGGAAAAGAGGTTCCTCTGGAATGGACTGAGACATCTGGGGGACTCTTGGAATGGTGGCACGACCCTGGAGTTCCTCTCGCCGTTTCTGTTGAGAGGGCCTCCTCTTGAGATGCGACGGGAAGGCCGGGAACTCTTTCCCGACGAGGCAGGGAAAGGATCCCTCATCTCGAGCTACGAGGCGGAAACGGGGCTCCTCTGGATGTGGGCGGGACCCTCGTGATTCCTCTCGAGTGGAGACGGCTAGGTCGGGGAACTTCTTGATTTGCACCAAGGGTGTGAAGGAACCTTTCGAAGTTCCAGAGGTGAGGTGTGATCAGCCTCGAGACGCCTCAGCGGAAATGGGCCTCATCTCGCCTGGAGGTGAGAACCTCCTGGATTTTCTCGAGTTGTGGCAGGTCTTCTCGAGTTACAACGGGGACCTCAGGGACCCGCTCTGGTGGCCTCAGGAAAGGCCAGTCCCCATGCGAGTTGCTAGGGGACCTCTCGGGATTCCTCTCCCCTCCATGCCGGGACCTCAGTCCTTGTGTGGAGTCGGGGCCGGAACCTGAGGATTCCTCTCCAGTGTTGCCATGGATCTTGGGGTGCTTCTGAGTCTCCCCAGGGGAGTCAGGCCTCGTCTCGAGTGGGGGCATGCACGTGCGCTTTCCTCCCGAGCTGCAGCAGTAGTGTCACGCTTCCTGTCACGTGGATCAAGGGATCTGTGGCTTTCCCTCGAGGCTGTCCCTCGAGGCTTTCCCACGAGGCTTTCCCACAGGGCTGTGCCACGTGCCACCTTGGTGTGAGTCGATCCTCGGCGTGAAAGACGAGCCGGTGAAGGGAAAAGAGGTTCCTCTGGAATGGACTGAGACATCTGGGGGACTCTTGGAATGGTGGCACGACCCTGGAGTTCCTCTCGCCGTTCCTGTTGAGAGGGCCTCCTCTTGAGATGCGACGGGAACGCCGGGAACTCTTTCCCGACGAAGCAGGGAAAGGATCCCTCATCTCGAGCTACGAGGTGGAAACGGGGCTCCTCTGGATGTGGGCGGGACCCTCGTGATTCCTCTCGAGTGGAGACGGCTAGGTCGGGGAACTTCTTGATTTGCACCAAGGGTGTGAAGGACCCTTTCGAAGTTCCAGAGGTGAGGTGTGATCAGCCTCGAGACACCTCAGCGGAAATGGGCCTCATCTCGCCTGGAGGGGAGAACCTCCTGGATGTTCTCGAGTTGCGGCAGGTCTTCTCGAGTTACGACGGGGACCTCAGGGACCCACTCTGGTGGCCTCAGGAAAGGCCAGTCCCCATGCGAGTTGCTAGAGGACCTCTCGGGATTCCTCTCCCGTCCATGCCGGGGCCTCAGTCCTTGTGTGGAGTCGGGGCCGGAACCTGAGGATTCCTCTCCAGTGTTGCCATCGATCTTGGGGTGCTTCTGAGTCTCCCCAGGGGAGTCAGGCCTCGTCTCGAGTGGGGGCATGCACGTGCGCTTTCCTCCCGAGCTGCAGCAGTAGTGTCACGCTTCCTGTCACGTGGATCAAGGGATCTGTGGCTTTCCCTCGAGGCTGTCCCTCGAGGCTTTCCCACGAGGCTTTTCCACAGGGCTGTGCCACGTGCCACCTTGGTGTGAGTCGATCCTCGGCGTGAAAGACGAGCCGGTGAAGGGAAAAGAGGTTCCTCTGGAATGGACTGAGATATCTGGGGGACTCTTGGAATGGTGGCACGACCCTGGAGTTCCTCTCGCCGTTCCTGTTGAGAGGGCCTCCTCTTGAGATGCGACGGGAAGGCCGGGAACTCTTTCCCGACGAGGCAGGGAAAGGATCCCTCATCTCGAGCTACGAGGCGGAAACGGGGCTCCTCTGGATGTGGGCGGGACCCTCGTGATTCCTCTCGAGTGGAGACGGCTAGGTCGGGGAACTTCTTGATTTGCACCAAGGGTGTGAAGGACCCTTTCGAAGTTCCAGAGGTGAGGTGTGATCAGCCTCGAGACGCCTCAGCTTAAATGGGCCTCATCTCGCCTGGAGGGGAGAACCTCCTGGATTTTCTCGAGTTGTGGCAGGTCTTCTCGAGTTACAACGGAGACCTCAGGGACCCGCTCTGGTGGCCTCAGGAAAGGCCAGTCCCCATGCGAGTTGCTAGGGGACCTCTCGGGATTCCTCTCCCGTCCATGCCGGGGCCTCAGTCCTTGTGTGGAGTCGGGGCCGGAACCTGAGGATTCCTCTCCAGTGTTGCCATGGATCTTGGGGTGCTTCTGAGTCTCCCCAGGGGAGTCAGGCCTCGTCTCGAGTGGGGGCATGCACGTGCGCTTTCCTCCCGAGCTGCAGCAGTAGTGTCACGCTTCCTGTCACGTGGATCAAGGGATCTGTGGCTTTCCCTCGAGGCTGTCCCTCGAGGCTTTCCCACGAGGCTTTCCCACAGGGCTGTGCCACGTGCCACCTTGGTGTGAGTCGATCCTCGGCGTGAAAGACGAGCCGGTGAAGGGAAAAGAGGTTCCTCTGGAATGGACTGAGACATCTGGGGGACTCTTGGAATGGTGGCACGACCCTGGAGTTCCTCTCGCCGTTTCTGTTGAGAGGGCCTCCTCTTGAGATGCGACGGGAAGGCCGGGAACTCTTTCCCGACGAGGCAGGGAAAGGATCCCTCATCTCGAGCTACGAGGCGGAAACGGGGCTCCTCTGGATATGGGCGGGACTCTCGTGATTCCTCTCGAGTGGAGACGGCTAGGTCGGGGAACTTCTTGATTTGCACCAAGGGTGTGAAGGACCCTTTCGAAGTTCCAGAGGTGAGGTGTGATCAGCCTCGAGACGCCTCAGCGGAAATGGGCCTCATCTCGCCTGGAGGTGAGAACCTCCTGGATTTTCTCGAGTTGTGGCAGGTCTTCTCGTGTTATAACGGGGACCTCAGGGACCCGCTCTGGTGGCCTCAGGAAAGGCCAGTCCCCATGCGAGTTGCTAGGGCACCTCTTGGGATTCCTCTCCCGTCCATGCCCGGACCTCAGTCCTTGTGTGGAGTCGGGGCCGGAACCTGAGGATTCCTCTCCAGTGTTGCCATGGATCTTGGGGTGCTTCTGAGTCTCCCCAGGGGAGTCAGGCCTCGTCTCGAGTGGGGGCATGCACGTGCGCTTTCCTCCCGAGCTGCAGCAGTAGTGTCACGCTTCCTGTCACGTGGATCAAGGGATCTGTGGCTTTCCCTCGAGGCTGTCCCTCGAGGCTTTCCCACGAGGCTTTCCCACAGGGCTGTGCCACGTGCCACCTTGGTGTGAGTCGATCCTCGGCGTGAAAGACGAGCCGGTGAAGGGAAAAGAGGTTCCTCTGGAATGGACTGAGACATCTGGGGGACTCTTGGAATGGTGGCACGACCCTGGAGTTCCTCTCGCCGTTCCTGTTGAGAGGGCCTCCTCTTGAGATGCGACGGGAAGGCCGGGAACTCTTTCCCGACGAGGCAGGGAAAGGATCCCTCATCTCGAGCTACGAGGCGGAAACGGGGCTCCTCTGGATGTGGGCGGGACCCTCCTGATTCCTCTCGAGTGGAGACGGCTAGGTCGGGGAACTTCTTGATTTGCACCAAGGGTGTGAAGGACCCTTTCCAAGTTCCAGAGGTGAGGTGTGATCAGCCTCGAGACGCCTCAGCGGAAATGGGCCTCATCTCGCCTGGAGGGGAGAACCTCCTGGATTTTCTCGAGTTGTGGCAGGTCTTCTCGAGTTACAACGGAGACCTCAGGGACCCGCTCTGGTGGCCTCAGGAAAGGCCAGTCCCCATGCGAGTTGCTAGGGGACCTCTCGGGATTCCTCTCCCGTCCATGCCGGGGCCTCAGTCCTTGTGTGGAGTCGGGGCCGGAACCTGAGGATTCCTCTCCAGTGTTGCCATCGATCTTGGGGTGCTTCTGAGTCTCCCCAGGGGAGTCAGGCCTCGTCTCGAGTGGGGGCCTGCACGTGCGCTTTCCTCCCGAGCTGCAGCAGTAGTGTCACGCTTCCTGTCACGTGGATCAAGGGATCTGTGGCTTTCCCTCGAGGCTGTCCCTCGAGGCTTTCCCACGAGGCTTTCCCACAGGGCTGTGCCACGTGCCACCTTGGTGTGAGTCGATCCTCGGCGTGAAAGACGAGCCGGTGAAGGGAAAAGAGGTTCCTCTGGAATGGACTGAGACATCTGGGGGACTCTTGGAATGGTGGCACGACCCTGGAGTTCCTCTCGCCGTTTCTGTTGAGAGGGCCTCCTCTTGAGATGCGACGGGAAGGCCGGGAACTCTTTCCCGACGAGGCAGGGAAAGGATCCCTCATCTCGAGCTACGAGGCGGAAACGGGGCTCCTCTGGATGTGGGCGGGACCCTCGTGATTCCTCTCGAGTGGAGACGGCTAGGTCGGGGAACTTCTTGATTTGCACCAAGGGTGTGAAGGACCCTTTCGAAGTTCCAGAGGTGAGGTGTGATCAGCCTCGAGACGCCTCAGCGGAAATGGGCCTCATCTCGCCTGGAGGTGAGAACCTCCTGGATTTTCTCGAGTTGTGGCAGGTCTTCTCGAGTTACAACGGGGACCTCAGGGACCCGCTCTGGTGGCCACAGGAAAGGCCAGTCCCCATGCGAGTTGCTAGGGGACCTCTCGGGATTCCTCTCCCGTCCATGCCGGGACCTCAGTCCTTGTGTGGAGTCGGGGCCGGAATCTGAGGATTCCAATTCAGTGTTGCCATGGATCTTGGGGTGCTTCTGAGTCTCCCCAGGGGAGTCAGGCCTCGTCTCGAGTGGGGGCATGCACGTGCGCTTTCCTCCCGAGCTGCAGCAGTAGTGTCACGCTTCCTGTCACGTGGATCAAGGGATCTGTGGCTTTCCCTCGAGGCTGTCCCTCGAGGCTTTCCCACGAGGCTTTCCCACAGGGCTGTGCCACGTGCCACCTTGGTGTGAGTCGATCCTCGGCGTGAAAGACGAGCCGGTGAAGGGAAAAGAGGTTCCTCTGGAATGGACTGAGACATCTGGGGGACTCTTGGAATGGTGGCACGACCCTGGAGTTCCTCTCGCCGTTCCTGTTGAGAGGGCCTCCTCTTGAGATGCGACGGGAACGCCGGGAACTCTTTCCCGACGAAGCAGGGAAAGGATCCCTCATCTCGAGCTACGAGGTGGAAACGGGGCTCCTCTGGATGTGGGCGGGACCCTCGTGATTCCTCTCGAGTGGAGACGGCTAGGTCGGGGAACTTCTTGATTTGCATCAAGGGTGTGAAGGACCCTTTCGAAGTTCCAGAGGTGAGGTGTGATCAGCCTCGAGACACCTCAGCGGAAATAGGCCTCATCTCGCCTGGAGGGGAGAACCTCCTGGATTTTCTCGAGTTGCGGCAGGTCTTCTCGAGTTACGACGGGGACCTCAGGGACCCACTCTGGTGGCCTCAGGAAAGGCCAGTCCCCATGCGAGTTGCTAGAGGACCTCTCGGGATTCCTCTCCCGTCCATGCCGGGGCCTCAGTTTTTGTGTGGAGTCGGGGCCGGGACCTGAGGATTCCTCTCCAGTGTTGCCATCGATCTTGGGGTGCTTCTGAGTCTCCCCAGGGGAGTCAGGCCTCGTCTCGAGTGGGGGCATGCACGTGCGCTTTCCTCCCGAGCTGCAGCAGTAGTGTCACGCTTCCTGTCACGTGGATCAAGGGATCTGTGGCTTTCCCTCGAGGCTGTCCCTCGAGGCTTTCCCACGAGTCTTTCCCACAGGGCTGTGCCACGTGCCACCTTGGTGTGAGTCGATCCTCGGCGTGAAAGACGAGCCGGTGAAGGGAAAAGAGGTTCCTCTGGAATGGACTGAGATATCTGGGGGACTCTTGGAATGGTGGCACGACCCTGGAGTTCCTCTCGCCGTTCCTGTTGAGACGGCCTCCTCTTGAGATGCGACGGGAAGGCCGGGAACTCTTTCCCGACGAGTCAGGGAAAGGATCCCTCATCTCGAGCTACGAGGCGGAAACGGGGCTCCTCTGGATGTGGGCGGGACCCTCGTGATTCCTCTCGAGTGGAGACGGCTAGGTCGGGGAACTTCTTGATTTGCACCAAGGGTGTGAAGGACCCTTTCGAAGTTCCAGAGGTGAGGTGTGATCAGCCTCGAGACGCCTCAGCGGAAATGGGCCTCATCTCGCCTGGAGGTGAGAACCTCCTGGATTTTCTCGAGTTGTGGCAGGTCTTCTCGAGTTACAACGGGGACCTCAGGGACCCGCTCTGGTGGCCACAGGAAAGGCCAGTCCCCATGCGAGTTGCTAGGGGACCTCTCGGGATTCCTCTCCCGTCCATGCCGGGACCTCAGTCCTTGTGTGGAGTCGGGGCCGGAATCTGAGGATTCCTCTTCAGTGTTGCCATGGATCTTGGGGTGCTTCTGAGTCTCCCCAGGGGAGTCAGGCCTCGTCTCGAGTGGGGGCACGCACGTGCGCTTTCCTCCCGAGCTGCAGCAGTAGTGTCACGCTTCCTGTCACGTGGATCAAGGGATCTGTGGCTTTCCCTCGAGGCTGTCCCTCGAGGCTTTCCCACGAGGCTTTCCCACAGGGCTGTGCCACGTGCCACCTTGGTGTGAGTCGATCCTCGGCGTGAAAGACGAGCCGGTGAAGGGAAAAGAGGTTCCTCTGGAATGGACTGAGACATCTGGGGGACTCTTGGAATGGTGGCACGACCCTGGAGTTCCTCTCGCCGTTCCTGTTGAGAGGGCCTCCTCTTGAGATGCGACGGGAACGCCGGGAACTCTTTCCCGACGAAGCAGTGAAAGGATCCCTCATCTCGAGCTACGAGGTGGAAACGGGGCTCCTCTGGATGTGGGCGGGACCCTCGTGATTCCTCTCGAGTGGAGACGGCTAGGTCGGGGAACTTCTTGATTTGCATCAAGGGTGTGAAGGACCCTTTCGAAGTTCCAGAGGTGAGGTGTGATCAGCCTCGAGACACCTCAGCGGAAATAGGCCTCATCTCGCCTGGAGGGGAGAACCTCCTGGATTTTCTCGAGTTGCGGCAGGTCTTCTCGAGTTACGACGGGGACCTCAGGGACCCACTCTGGTGGCCTCAGGAAAGGCCAGTCCCCATGCGAGTTGCTAGAGGACCTCTCGGGATTCCTCTCCCGTCCATGCCGGGGCCTCAGTTTTTGTGTGGAGTCGGGGCCGGGACCTGAGGATTCCTCTCCAGTGTTGCCATCGATCTTGGGGTGCTTCTGAGTCTCCCCAGGGGAGTCAGGCCTCGTCTCGAGTGGGGGCATGCAGGTGCGCTTTCCTCCCGAGCTGCAGCAGTAGTGTCACGCTTCCTGTCACGTGGATCAAGGGATCTGTGGCTTTCCCTCGAGGCTGTCCCTCGAGGCTTTCCCACGAGTCTTTCCCACAGGGCTGTGCCACGTGCCACCTTGGTGTGAGTCGATCCTCGGCGTGAAAGACGAGCCGGTGAAGGGAAAAGAGGTTCCTCTGGAATGGACTGAGATATCTGGGGGACTCTTGGAATGGTGGCACGACCCTGGAGTTCCTCTCGCCGTTCCTGTTGAGAGGGCCTCCTCTTGAGATGCGACGGGAAGGCCGGGAACTCTTTCCCGACGAGTCAGGGAAAGGATCACTCATCTCGAGGTACGAGGCGGAAACGGGGCTCCTCTGGATGTGGGCGGGACCCTCGTGATTCCTCTCGAGTGGAGACGGCTAGGTCGGGGAACTTCTTGATTTGCACCAAGGGTGTGAAGGACCCTTTCGAAGTTCCAGAGGTGAGGTGTGATCAGCCTCGAGACGCCTCAGCGGAAATGGGCCTCATCTCGCCTGGAGGGGAGAACCTCCTGGATTTTCTCGAGTTGTGGCAGGTCTTCTCGAGTTACAACGGAGACCTCAGGGACCCGCTCTGGTGGGCTCAGGAAAGGCCAGTCCCCATGCGAGTTGCTAGGAGACCTCTCGGGATTCCTCTCCCGTCCATGCCGGGGCCTCAGTCCTTGTGTGGAGTCGGGGCCGGAACCTGAGGATTCCTCTCCAGTGTTGCCATGGATCTTGGGGTGCTTCTGAGTCTCCCCAGGGGAGTCAGGCCTCGTCTCGAGTGGGGGCATGCACGTGCGCTTTCCTCCCGAGCTGCAGCAGTAGTGTCACGCTTCCTGTCACGTGGATCAAGGGATCTGTGGCTTTCCCTCGAGGCTGTCCCTCGAGGCTTTCCCACGAGTCTTTCCCACAGGGCTGTGCCACGTGCCACCTTGGTGTGAGTCGATCCTCGGCGTGAAAGACGAGCCGGTGAAGGGAAAAGAGGTTCCTCTGGAATGGACTGAGACATCTGGGGGACTCTTGGAATGGTGGCACGACCCTGGAGTTCCTCTCGCCATTTCTGTTGAGAGGGCCTCCTCTTGAGATGCGACGGGAAGGCCGGGAACTCTTTCCCGACGAGGCAGGGAAAGGATCCCTCATCTCGAGCTACGAGGCGGAAACGGGGCTCCTCTGGATATGGGCGGGACTCTCGTGATTCCATTCTAGTGGAGACGGCTAGGTCGGGGAACTTCTTGATTTGCACCAAGGGTGTGAAGGACCCTTTCGAAGTTCCAGAGGTGAGGTGTGATCAGCCTCGAGACGCCTCAGCGGAAATGGGCCTCATCTCGCCTGGAGGTGAGAACCTCCTGGATTTTCTCGAGTTGTGGCAGGTCTTCTCGAGTTACAACGGGGACCTCAGGGACCCGCTCTGGTGGCCTCAGGAAAGGCGAGTCCCCATGCGAGTTGCTAGGGCACCTCTTGGGATTCCTCTCCCGTCCATGCCGGGACCTCAGTCCTTGTGTGGAGTCGGGGCCGGAACCTGAGGATTCCTCTCCAGTGTTGCCATGGATCTTGGGGTGCTTCTGAGTCTCCCCAGGGGAGTCAGGCCTCGTCTCGAGTGGGGGCATGCCCGTGTGCTTTCCTCCCGAGCTGCAGCAGTAGTGTCACGCTTCCTGTCACGTGGATCAAGGGATCTGTGGCTTTCCCTCGAGGCTGTCCCTCGAGGCTTTCCCACGAGGCTTTCCCACAGGGCTGTGCCACGTGCCACCTTGGTGTGAGTCGATCCTCGGCGTGAAAGACGAGCCGGTGAAGGGAAAAGAGGTTCCTCTGGAATGGACTGAGACATCTGGGGGACTCTTGGAATGGTGGCACGACCCTGGAGTTCCTCTCGCCGTTCCTGTTGAGAGGGCCTCCTCTTGAGATGCGACGGGAACGCCGGGAACTCTTTCCCGACGAAGCAGGGAAAGGATCCCTCATCTCGAGCTACGAGGCGGAAACGGGGCTCCTCTGGATGTGGGCGGGACCCTCGTGATTCCTCTCGAGTGGAGACGGGTATGTCGGGGAACTTCTTGATTTGCACCAAGGGTGTGAAGGACCCTTTCGAAGTTCCAGAGGTGAGGTGTGATCAGCCTTGAGACGCCTCAGCAGAAATGGGCCTCATCTCGCCTGGAGGGGAGAACCTCCTGGATTTTCTCGAGTTGCGGCAGGTCTTCTCGAGTTATGACGGGGACCTCAGGGACCCGCTCTGGTGGCCTCAGGAAAGGCCAGTCCCCATGCGAGTTGCTAGGGGACCTCTCGGGATTCCTCTCCCGTCCATGCCGGGGCCTCAGTCCTTGTGTGGAGTCGGGGCCGGAACCTGAGGATTCCTCTCCAGTGTTGCCATGGATCTTGGGGTGCTTCTGAGTCTCCCCAGGGGAGTCAGGCCTCGTCTCGTGTGTGGGCATGCACGTGCGCTTTCCTCCCGAGCTGCAGCAGTAGTGTCACGCTTCCTGTCACGTGGATCAAGGGATCTGTGGCTTTCCCTCGAGGCTGTCCCTCGAGGCTTTCCCACGAGGCTTTCCCACAGGGCTGTGCCACGTGCCACCTTGGTGTGAGTCGATCCTCGGCGTGAAAGACGAGCCGGTGAAGGGAAAAGAGGTTCCTCTGGAATGGACTGAGACCTCTGGGGGACTCTTGGAATGGTGGCACGACCCTGGAGTTCCTCTCGCCGTTCCTGTTGAGAGGGCCTCCTCTTGAGATGCGACGGGAAGGCCGGGAACTCTTTCCCGACGAGGCAGGGAAAGGATCCCTCATCTCGAGCTACGAGGCGGAAACGGGGCTCCTCTGGATGTGGGCGGGACCCTCGTGATTCCTCTCGAGTGGAGACGGCTAGGTCGGGGAACTTCTTGATTTGCACCAAGGGTGTGAAGGACCCTTTCGAAGTTCCAGAGGTGAGGTGTGATCAGCCTCGAGACGCCTCAGCGGAAATGGGCCTCATCTCGCCTGGAGGGGAGAACCTCCTGGATTTTCTCGAGTTGTGGCAGGTCTTCTCGAGTTACAACGGGGACCTCAGGGACCCGCTCTGGTGGCCTCAGGAAAGGCCAGTCCCCATGCGAGTTGCTAGGGGACCTCTTGGGATTCCTCTCCCGTCCATGCCGGGGCCTCAGTCCTTGTGTGGAGTCGGGGCCGGAACCTGAGGATTCCTCTCCAGTGTTGCCATGGACCTTGGGGTGCTTCTGAGTCTCCCCAGGGGAGTCAGGCCTCGTCTCGAGTGGGGGCATGCACGTGCGCTTTCCTCCCGAGCTGCAGCAGTAGTGTCACGCTTCCTGTCACGTGGATCAAGGGATCTGTGGCTTTCCCTCGAGGCTGTCCCTCGAGGCTTTCCCACGAGGCTTTCCCACAGGGCTGTGCCACGTGCCACCTTGGTGTGAGTCGATCCTCGGCGTGAAAGACGAGCCGGTGAAGGGAAAAGAGGTTCCTCTGGAATGGACTGAGACATCTGGGGGACTCTTGGAATGGTGGCACGACCCTGGAGTTCCTCTCGCCGTTCCTGTTGAGAGGGCCTCCTCTTGAGATGCGACGGGAACGCCGGGAACTCTTTCCCGACGAAGCAGGGAAAGGATCCCTCATCTCGAGCTACGAGGCGGAAACGGGGCTCCTCTGGATGTGGGCGGGACCCTCGTGATTCCTCTCGAGTGGAGACGGCTAGGTCGGGGAACTTCTTGATTTGCACCAAGGGTGTGAAGGACCCTTTCGAAGTTCCAGAGGTGAGGTGTGATCAGCCTTGAGACGCCTCAGCAGAAATGGGCCTCATCTCGCCTGGAGGGGAGAACCTCCTGGATTTTCTCGAGTTGCGGCAGGTCTTCTCGAGTTACGACGGGGACCTCAGGGACCCGCTCTGGTGGCCTCAGGAAAGGCCAGTCCCCATGCGAGTTGCTAGGGGACCTCTCGGGATTCCTCTCCCGTCCATGCCGGGGCCTCAGTCCTTGTGTGGAGTCGGGGCCGGATCCTGAGGATTCCTCTCCAGTGTTGCCATGGATCTTGGGGTGCTTCTGAGTCTCCCCAGGGGAGTCAGGCCTCGTCTCGAGTGGGGGCATGCACGTGCGCTTTCCTCCCGAGCTGCAGCAGTAGTGTCACGCTTCCTGTCACGTGGATCAAGGGATCTGTGGCTTTCCCTCGAGGCTGTCCCTCGAGGCTTTCCCACGAGGCTTTCCCACAGGGCTGTGCCACGTGCCACCTTGGTGTGAGTCGATCCTCGGCGTGAAAGACGAGCCGGTGAAGGGAAAAGAGGTTCCTCTGGAATGGACTGAGACATCTGGGGGACTCTTGGAATGGTGGCACGACCCTGGAGTTCCTCTCGCCGTTCCTGTTGAGAGGGCCTCCTCTTGAGATGCGACGGGAACGCCGGGAACTCTTTCCCGACGAAGCAGGGAAAGGATCCCTCATCTCGAGCTACGAGGTGGAAACGGGGCTCCTCTGGATGTGGGCGGGACCCTCGTGATTCCTCTCGAGTGGAGACGGCTAGGTCGGGGAACTTCTTGATTTGCACCAAGGGTGTGAAGGACCCTTTCGAAGTTCCAGAGGTGAGGTGTGATCAGCCTCGAGACACCTCAGCGGAAATGGGCCTCATCTCGCCTGGAGGGGAGAACCTCCTGGATTTTCTCGAGTTGCGGCAGGTCTTCTCGAGTTACGACGGGGACCTCAGGGACCCACTCTGGTGGCCTCAGGAAAGGCCAGTCCCCATGCGAGTTGCTAGAGGACCTCTCGGGATTCCTCTCCCGTCCATGCCGGGGCCTCAGTCCTTGTGTGGAGTCGGGGCCGGGACCTGAGGATTCCTCTCCAGTGTTGCCATCGATCTTGGGGTGCTTGTGAGTCTCCCCAGGGGAGTCAGGCCTCGTCTCGAGTGGGGGCATGCACGTGCGCTTTCCTCCCGAGCTGCAGCAGTAGTGTCACGCTTCCTGTCACGTGGATCAAGGGATCTGTGGCTTTCCCTCGAGGCTGTCCCTCGAGGCTTTCCCACGAGGCTTTCCCACAGGGCTGTGCCACGTGCCACCTTGGTGTGAGTCGATCCTCGGCGTGAAAGACGAGCCGGTGAAGGGAAAAGAGGTTCCTCTGGAATGGACTGAGACATCTGGGGGACTCTTGGAATGGTGGCACGACCCTGGAGTTCCTCTCGCCGTTTCTGTTGAGAGGGCCTCCTCTTGAGATGCGACGGGAAGGCCGGGAACTCTTTCCCGACGAGGCAGGGAAAGGATCCCTCATCTCGAGCTACGAGGCGGAAACGGGGCTCCTCTGGATATGGGCGGGACTCTCGTGATTCCTCTCGAGTGGAGACGGCTAGGTCGGGGAACTTCTTGATTTGCACCAAGGGTGTGAAGGACCCTTTCGAAGTTCCAGAGGTGAGGTGTGATCAGCCTCGAGACGCCTCAGCGGAAATGGGCCTCATCTCGCCTGGAGGTGAGAACCTCCTGGATTTTCTCGAGTTGTGGCAGGTCTTCTCGTGTTACAACGGGGACCTCAGGGACCCGCTCTGGTGGCCTCAGGAAAGGCCAGTCCCCATGCGAGATGCTAGGGCACCTCTTGGGATTCCTCTCCCGTCCATGCCCGGACCTCAGTCCTTGTGTGGAGTCGGGGCCGGAACCTGAGGATTCCTCTCCAGTGTTGCCATGGATCTTGGGGTGCTTCTGAGTCTCCCCAGGGGAGTCAGGCCTCGTCTCGAGTGGGGGCATGCACGTGCGCTTTCCTCCCGAGCTGCAGCAGTAGTGTCACGCTTCCTGTCACGTGGATCAAGGGATCTGTGGCTTTCCCTCGAGGCTGTCCCTCGAGGCTTTCCCACGAGGCTTTCCCACAGGGCTGTGCCACGTGCCACCTTGGTGTGAGTCGATCCTCGGCGTGAAAGACGAGCCGGTGAAGGGAAAAGAGGTTCCTCTGGAATGGACTGAGACATCTGGGGGACTCTTGGAATGGTGGCACGACCCTGGAGTTCCTCTCGCCGTTCCTGTTGAGAGGGCCTCCTCTTGAGATGCGACGGGAAGGCCGGGAACTCTTTCCCGACGAGGCAGGGAAAGGATCCCTCATCTCGAGCTACGAGGCGGAAACGGGGCTCCTCTGGATGTGGGCGGGACCCTCGTGATTCCTCTCGAGTGGAGACGGCTAGGTCGGGGAACTTCTTGATTTGCACCAAGGGTGTGAAGGACCCTTTCGAAGTTCCAGAGGTGAGGTGTGATCAGCCTCGAGACGCCTCAGCGGAAATGGGCCTCATCTCGCCTGGAGGGGAGAACCTCCTGGATTTTCTCGAGTTGTGGCAGGTCTTCTCGAGTTACAACGGAGACCTCAGGGACCCGCTCTGGTGGCCTCAGGAAAGGCCAGTCCCCATGCGAGTTGCTAGGGGACCTCTCGGGATTCCTCTCCCGTCCATGCCGGGGCCTCAGTCCTTGTGTGGAGTCGGGGCCGGAACCTGAGGATTCCTCTCCAGTGTTGCCATCGATCTTGGGGTGCTTCTGAGTCTCCCCAGGGGAGTCAGGCCTCGTCTCGAGTGGGGGCCTGCACGTGCGCTTTCCTCCCGAGCTGCAGCAGTAGTGTCACGCTTCCTGTCACGTGGATCAAGGGATCTGTGGCTTTCCCTCGAGGCTGTCCCTCGAGGCTTTCCCACGAGGCTTTCCCACAGGGCTGTGCCACGTGCCACCTTGGTGTGAGTCGATCCTCGGCGTGAAAGACGAGCCGGTGAAGGGAAAAGAGGTTCCTCTGGAATGGACTGAGACATCTGGGGGACTCTTGGAATGGTGGCACGACCCTGGAGTTCCTCTCGCCGTTTCTGTTGAGAGGGCCTCCTCTTGAGATGCGACGGGAAGGCCGGGAACTCTTTCCCGACGAGGCAGGGAAAGGATCCCTCAACTCGAGCTACGAGGCGGAAACAGGGCTCCTCTGGATGTGGGCGGGACCCTCGTGATTCCTCTCGAGTGGAGACGGCTAAGTCGGGGAACTTCTTGATTTGCACCAAGGGTGTGAAGGACCCTTTCGAAGTTCCAGAGGTGAGGTGTGATCAGCCTCGAGACGCCTCAGCGGAAATGGGCCTCATCTCGCCTGGAGGTGAGAACCTCCTGGATTTTCTCGAGTTGTGGCAGGTCTTCTCGAGTTACGACGGGGACCTCAGGGACCCGCTCTGGTGGCCACAGGAAAGGCCAGTCCCCATGCGAGTTGCTAGGGGACCTCTCGGGATTCCTCTCCCGTCCATGCCGGGACCTCAGTCCTTGTGTGGAGTCGGGGCCGGAATCTGAGGATTCCTCTTCAGTGTTGCCATGGATCTTGGGGTGCTTCTGAGTCTCCCCAGGGGAGTCAGGCCTCGTCTCGAGTGGGGGCATGCACGTGCGCTTTCCTCCCGAGCTGCAGCAGTAGTGTCACGCTTCCTGTCACGTGGATCAAGGGATCTGTGGCTTTCCCTCGAGGCTGTCCCTCGAGGCTTTCCCACGAGGCTTTCCCACAGGGCTGTGCCACGTGCCACCTTGGTGTGAGTCGATCCTCGGCGTGAAAGACGAGCCGGTGAAGGGAAAAGAGGTTCCTCTGGAATGGACTGAGACATCTGGGGGACTCTTGGAATGGTGGCACGACCCTGGAGTTCCTCTCGCTGTTCCTGTTGAGAGGGCCTCCTCTTGAGATGCGACGGGAACGCCGGGAACTCTTTCCCGACGAAGCAGGGAAAGGATCCCTCATCTCGAGCTACGAGGTGGAAACGGGGCTCCTCTGGATGTGGGCGGGACCCTCGTGATTCCTCTCGAGTGGAGACGGCTAGGTCGGGGAACTTCTTGATTTGCATCAAGGGTGTGAAGGACCCTTTCGAAGTTCCAGAGGTGAGGTGAGATCAGCCTCGAGACACCTCAGCGGAAATGGGCCTCATCTCGCCTGGAGGGGAGAACCTCCTGGATTTTCTCGAGTTGCGGCAGGTCTTCTCGAGTTACGACGGGGACCTCAGGGACCCACTCTGGTGGCCTCAGGAAAGGCCAGTCCCCATGCGAGTTGCTAGAGGACCTCTCGGGATTCCTCTCCCGTCCATGCCGGGGCCTCAGTTTTTGTGTGGAGTCGGGGCCGGGACCTGAGGATTCCTCTCCAGTGTTGCCATCGATCTTGGGGTGCTTCTGAGTCTCCCCAGGGGAGTCAGGCCTCGTCTCGAGTGGGGGCATGCACGTGCGCTTTCCTCCCGAGCTGCAGCAGTAGTGTCACGCTTCCTGTCACGTGGATCAAGGGATCTGTGGCTTTCCCTCGAGGCTGTCCCTCGAGGCTTTCCCACGAGGCTTTCCCACAGGGCTGTGCCACCTGCCACCTTGGTGTGAGTCGATCCTCGGCGTGAAAGACGAGCCGGTGAAGGGAAAAGAGGTTCCTCTGGAATGGACTGAGATATCTGGGGGACTCTTGGAATGGTGGCACGACCCTGGAGTTCCTCTCGCCGTTCCTGTTGAGAGGGCCTCCTCTTGAGATGCGACGGGAAGGCCGGGAACTCTTTCCCGACGAGTCAGGGAAAGGATCCCTCATCTCGAGCTACGAGGCGGAAACGGGGCTCCTCTGGATGTGGGCGGGACCCTCGTGATTCCTCTCGAGTGGAGACGGCTAGGTCGGGGAACTTCTTGATTTGCACCAAGGGTGTGAAGGACCCTTTCGAAGTTCCAGAGGTGAGGTGTGATCAGCCTCGAGACGCCTCAGCGGAAATGGGCCTCATCTCGCCTGGAGGGGAGAACCTCCTGGATTTTCTCGAGTTGTGGCAGGTCTTCTCGAGTTACAACGGAGACCTCAGGGACCCGCTCTGGTGGGCTCAGGAAAGGCCAGTCCCCATGCGAGTTGCTAGGAGACCTCTCGGGATTCCTCTCCCGTCCATGCCGGGGCCTCAGTCCTTGTGTGGAGTCGGGGCCGGAACCTGAGGATTCCTCTCCAGTGTTGCCATGGATCTTGGGGTGCTTCTGAGTCTCCCCAGGGGAGTCAGGCCTCGTCTCGAGTGGGGGCATGCACGTGCGCTTTCCTCCCGAGCTGCAGCAGTAGTGTCACGCTTCCTGTCACGTGGATCAAGGGATCTGTGGCTTTCCCTCGAGGCTGTCCCTCGAGGCTTTCCCACGAGGCTTTCCCACAGGGCTGTGCCACGTGCCACCTTGGTGTGAGTCGATCCTCGGCGTGAAAGACGAGCCGGTGAAGGGAAAAGAGGTTCCTCTGGAATGGACTGAGACATCTGGGGGACTCTTGGAATGGTGGCACGACCCTTGAGTTCCTCTCGCCGTTTCTGTTGAGAGGGCCTCCTCTTGAGATGCGACGGGAAGGCCGGGAACTCTTTCCCGACGAGGCAGGGAAAGGATCCCTCATCTCGAGCTACGAGGCGGAAACGGGGCTCCTCTGGATATGGGCGGGACTCTCGTGATTCCCCTCGAGTGGAGACGGCTAGGTCGGGGAACTTCTTGATTTGCACCAAGGGTGTGAAGGACCCTTTCGAAGTTCCAGAGGTGAGGTGTGATCAGCCTCGAGACGCCTCAGCGGAAATGGGCCTCATCTCGCCTGGAGGTGAGAACCTCCTGGATTTTCTCGAGTTGTGACAGGTCTTCTCGAGTTACAACGGGGACCTCAGGGACCCGCTCTGGTGGCCTCAGGAAAGGCCAGTCCCCATGCGAGTTGCTAGGGCACCTCTTGGGATTCCTCTCCCGTCCATGCCGGGACCTCAGTCCTTGTGTGGAGTCGGGGCCGGAACCTGAGGATTCCTCTCCAGTGTTGCCATGGATCTTGGGGTGCTTCTGAGTCTCCCCAGGGGAGTCAGGCCTCGTCTCGAGTGGGGGCATGCCCGTGTGCTTTCCTCCCGAGCTGCAGCAGTAGTGTCACGCTTCCTGTCACGTGGATCAAGGGATCTGTGGCTTTCCCTCGAGGCTTTCCCACAGGGCTGTGCCACGTGCCACCTTGGTGTGAGTCGATCCTCGGCATGAAAGACGAGCCGGTGAAGGGAAAAGAGGTTCCTCTGGAATGGACTGAGACATCTGGGGGACTCTTGGAATGGTGGCACGACCCTGGAGTTCCTCTCGCCGTTCCTGTTGAGAGGGCCTCCTCTTGAGATGCGACGGGAACGCCGGGAACTCTTTCCCGACGAGGCAGGGAAAGGATCCCTCATCTCGAGCTACGAGGCGGAAACGGGGCTCCTCTGGATGTGGGCGGGACCCTCGTGATTCCTCTCGAGTGGAGACGGGTATGTCGGGGAACTTCTTGATTTGCACCAAGGGTGTGAAGGACCCTTTCGAAGTTCCAGAGGTGAGGTGTGATCAGCCTTGAGACGCCTCAGCAGAAATGGGCCTCATCTCGCCTGGAGGGGAGAACCTCCTGGATTTTCTCGAGTTGCGGCAGGTCTTCTCGAGTTACGACGGGGACCTCAGGGACCCGCTCTGGTGGCCTCAGGAAAGGCCAGTCCCCATGCGAGTTGCTAGGGGACCTCTCGGGATTCCTCTCCCGTCCATGCCGGGGCCTCAGTCCTTGTGTGGAGTCGGGGCCGGAACCTGAGGATTCCTCTCCAGTGTTGCCATGGATCTTGGGGTGCTTCTGAGTCTCCCCAGGGGAGTCAGGCCTCGTCTCGTGTGGGGGCATGCACGTGCGCTTTCCTCCCGAGCTGCAGCAGTAGTGTCACGCTTCCTGTCACGTGGATCAAGGGATCTGTGGCTTTCCCTCGAGGCTGTCCCTCGAGGCTTTCCCACGAGGCTTTCCCACAGGGCTGTGCCACGTGCCACCTTGGTGTGAGTCGATCCTCGGCGTGAAAGACGAGCCGGTGAAGGGAAAAGAGGTTCCTCTGGAATGGACTGAGACATCTGGGGGACTCTTGGAATGGTGGCACGACCCTGGAGTTCCTCTCGCCGTTCCTGTTGAGAGGGCCTCCTCTTGAGATGCGACAGGAAGGCCGGGAACTCTTTCCCGACGAGGCAGGGAAAGGATCCCTCATCTCGAGCTACGAGGCGGAAACGGGGCTCCTCTGGATGTGGGCGGGACCCTCGTGATTCCTCTCGAGTGGAGACGGCTAGGTCGGGGAACTTCTTGATTTGCACCAAGGGTGTGAAGGACCCTTTCGAAGTTCCAGAGGTGAGGTGTGATCAGCCTCGAGACGCCTCAGCGGCAATGGGCCTCATCTCGCCTGGAGGGGAGAACCTCCTGGATTTTCTCGAGTTGTGGCAGGTCTTCTCGAGTTACAACGGGGACCTCAGGGACCCGCTCTGGTGGCCTCAGGAAAGGCCAGTCCCCATGCGAGTTGCTAGGGCACCTCTTGGGATTCCTCTCCTGTCCATGCCGGGACCTCAGTCCTTGTGTGGAGTCGGGGCCGGAACCTGAGGATTCCTCTCCAGTGTTGCCATGGATCTTGGGTTGCTTCTGAGTCTCCCCAGGGGAGTCAGGCCTCGTCTCGAGTGGGGGCATGCCCGTGTGCTTTCCTCCCGAGCTGCAGCAGTAGTGTCACGCTTCCTGTCACGTGGATCAAGGGATCTGTGGCTTTCCCTCGAGGCTGTCCCTCGAGGCTTTCCCACGAGGCTTTCCCACAGGGCTGTGCCACGTGCCACCTTGGTGTGAGTCGATCCTCGGCGTGAAAGACGAGCCGGTGAAGGGAAAAGAGGTTCCTCTGGAATGGACTGAGACATCTGGGGGACTCTTGGAATGGTGGCACGACCCTGGAGTTCCTCTCGCCGTTCCTGTTGAGAGGGCCTCCTCTTGAGATGCGACGGGAACGCCGGGAACTCTTTCCCGACGAAGCAGGGAAAGGATCCCTCATCTCGAGCTACGAGGCGGAAACGGGGCTCCTCTGGATGTGGGCGGGACCCTCGTGATTCCTCTCGAGTGGAGACGGCTAGGTCGGGGAACTTCTTGATTTGCACCAAGGGTGTGAAGGACCCTTTCGAAGTTCCAGAGGTGAGGTGTGATCAGCCTTGAGACGCCTCAGCAGAAATGGGCCTCATCTCGCCTGGAGGGGAGAACCTCCTGGATTTTCTCGAGTTGCGGCAGGTCTTCTCGAGTTACGACGGGGACCTCAGGGACCCGCTCTGGTGGCCTCAGGAAAGGCCAGTCCCCATGCGAGTTGCTAGGGGACCTCTCGGGATTCCTCTCCCGTCCATGCCGGGGCCTCAGTCCTTGTGTGGAGTCGGGGCCGGATCCTGAGGATTCCTCTCCAGTGTTGCCATGGATCTTGGGGTGCTTCTGAGTCTCCCCAGGGGAGTCAGGCCTCGTCTCGTGTGGGGGCATGCACGTGCGCTTTCCTCCCGAGCTGCAGCAGTAGTGTCACGCTTCCTGTCACGTGGATCAAGGGATCTGTGGCTTTCCCTCGAGGCTGTCCCTCGAGGCTTTCCCACGAGGCTTTCCCACAGGGCTGTGCCACGTGCCACCTTGGTGTGAGTCGATCCTCGGCGTGAAAGACGAGCCGGTGAAGGGAAAAGAGGTTCCTCTGGAATGGACTGAGACATCTGGGGGACTCTTGGAATGGTGGCACGACCCTGGAGTTCCTCTCGCCGTTCCTGTTGAGAGGGCCTCCTCTTGAGATGCGACGGGAAGGCCGAGAACTCTTTCCCGACGAGGCAGGGAAAGGATCCCTCATCTCGAGCTACGAGGCGGAAACGGGGCTCCGCTGGATGTGGGCGGGACCCTCGTGATTCCTCTCGAGTGGAGACGGCTAGGTCGGGGAACTTCTTGATTTGCACCAAGGGTGTGAAGGACCCTTTCGAAGTTCCAGAGGTGAGGTGTGATCAGCCTCGAGACGCCTCAGCGGAAATGGGCCTCATCTCGCCTGGAGGGGAGAACCTCCTGGATTTTCTCGAGTTGTGGCAGGTATTCTCGAGTTACAACGGGGACCTCAGGGACCCGCTCTGGTGGGCTCAGGAAAGGCCAGTCCCCATGCGAGTTGCTAGGGGACCTCTCGGGATTCCTCTCCCGTCCATGCCGGGGCCTCAGTCCTTGTGTGGAGTCGGGGCCGGAACCTGAGGATTCCTCTCCAGTGTTGCCATGGATCTTGGGGTGCTTCTGAGTCTCCCCAGGGGAGTCAGGCCTCGTCTCGAGTGGGAGCATGCACGTGCGATTTCCTCCCGAGCTGCAGCAGTAGTGTCACGCTTCCTGTCACGTGGATCAAGGGATCTGTGGCTTTCCCTCGAGGCTGTCCCTCGAGGCTTTCCCACGAGGCTTTCCCACAGGGCTGTGCCACGTGCCACCTTGGTGTGAGTCGATCCTCGGCGTGAAAGACGAGCCGGTGAAGGGAAAAGAGGTTCCTCTGGAATGGACTGAGACATCTGGGGGACTCTTGGAATGGTGGCACGACCCTGGAGTTCCTCTCGCCGTTTCTGTTGAGAGGGCCTCCTCTTGAGATGCGATGGGAAGGCCGGGAACTCTTTCCCGACGAGGCAGGGAAAGGATCCCTCATCTCGAGCTACGAGGCGGAAACGGGGCTCCTCTGGATGTGGGCGGGACCCTCGTGATTCCTCTCGAGTGGAGACGGCTAGGTCGGGGAACTTCTTGATTTGCACCAAGGGTGTGAAGGACCCTTTCGAAGTTCCAGAGGTGAGGTGTGATCAGCCTCGAGACGCCTCAGCGGAAATGGGCCTCATCTCGCCTGGAGGTGAGAACCTCCTGGATTTTCTCGAGTTGTGGCAGGTCTTCTCGAGTTACAACGGGGACCTCAGGGACCCGCTCTGGTGGCCTCAGGAAAGGCCAGTCCCCATGCGAGTTGCTAGGGGACCTCTCGGGATTCCTCTCCCGTCCATGCCGGGACCTCAGTCCTTGTGTGGAGTCGGGGCCGGAACCTGAGGATTCCTCTCCAGTGTTGCCATGGATCTTGGGGTGCTTCTGAGTCTCCCCAGGGGAGTCAGGCCTCGTCTCGAGTGGGGGCATGCACGTGCGCTTTCCTCCCGAGCTGCAGCAGTAGTGTCACGCTTCCTGTCACGTGGATAAAGGGATCTGTGGCTTTCCCTCGAGGCTGTCCCTCGATGCTTTCCCACGAGGCTTTCCCACAGGGCTGTGCCACGTGCCACCTTGGTGTGAGTCGATCCTCGGCGTGAAAGACGAGCCGGTGAAGGGAAAAGAGGTTCCTCTGGGATGGACTGAGACATCTGGGGGACTCTTGGAATGGTGGCACGACCCTGGAGTTCCTCTCGCCGTTCCTGTTGAGAGAGCCTCCTCTTGAGATGCGACGGGAACGCCGGGAACTCTTTCCCGACGAAGCAGGGAAAGGATCCCTCATCTCGAGCTACGAGGCGGAAACGGGGCTCCTCTGGATGTGGGCGGGACCCTCGTGATTCCTCTCGAGTGGAGACGGCTAGGTCGGGGAACTTCTTGATTTGCACCAAGGGTGTGAAGGACCCTTTCGAAGTTCCAGAGGTGAGGTGTGATCAGCCTCGAGACACCTCAGCGGAAATGGGCCTCATCTCGCCTGGAGGGGAGAACCTCCTGGATTTTCTCGAGTTGCGGCAGGTCTTCTCGAGTTACGACGGGGACCTCAGGGACCCACTCTGGTGGCCTCAGGAAAGGCCAGTCCCCATGCGAGTTGCTAGAGGACCTCTCGGGATTCCTCTCCCGTCCATGCCGGGGCCTCAGTCCTTGTGTGGATTCGGGGCCGGGACCTGAGGATTCCTCTCCAGTGTTGCCATCGATCTTGGGGTGCTTCTGAGTCTCCCCAGGGGAGTCAGGCCTCGTCTCGAGTGGGAGCATGCACGTGCGCTTTCCTCCCGAGCTGCAGCAGTAGTGTCACGCTTCCTGTCACTTGGATCAAGGGATCTGTGGCTTTCCCTCGAGGCTGTCCCTCGAGGCTTTCCCACGAGGCTTTCCCACAGGGCTGTGCCACGTGCCACCTTGGTGTGAGTCGATCCTCGGCGTGAAAGACGAGCCGGTGAAGGGAAAAGAGGTTCCTCTGGAATGGACTGAGACATCTGGGGGACTCTTGGAATGGTGGCACGACCCTGGAGTTCCTCTCGCCGTTCCTGTTGAGAGGGCCTCCTCTTGAGATGCGACGGGAACGCCGGGAACTCTTTCCCGACGAAGCAGGGAAAGGATCCCTCATCTCGAGCTACGAGGTGGAAACGGGGCTCCTCTGGATGTGGGCGGGACCCTCGTGATTCCTCTCGAGTGGAGACGGCTAGGTCGGGGAACTTCTTGATTTGCACCAAGGGTGTGAAGGACCCTTTCGAAGTTCCAGAGGTGAGGTGTGATCAGCCTCGAGACACCTCAGCGGAAATGGGCCTCATCTCGCCTGGAGGGGAGAACCTCCTGGATTTTCTCGAGTTGCGGCAGGTCTTCTCGAGTTACAACGGAGACCTCTGGGACCCGCTCTGGTGGCCTCAGGAAAGGCCAGTCCCCATGCGAGTTGCTAGGGGACCTCTCGGGATTCCTCTCCCGTCCATGCCGGGGCCTCAGTCCTTGTGTGGAGTCGGGGCCGGAACCTGAGGATTCCTCTCCAGTGTTGCCATCGATCTTGGGGTGCTTCTGAGTCTCCCCAGGGGAGTCAGGCCTCGTCTCGAGTGGGGGCCTGCACGTGCGCTTTCCTCCCGAGCTGCAGCAGTAGTGTCACGCTTCCTGTCACGTGGATCAAGGGATCTGTGGCTTTCCCTCGAGGCTGTCCCTCGAGGCTTTCCCACGAGGCTTTCCCACAGGGCTGTGCCACGTGCCACCTTGGTGTGAGTCGATCCTCGGCGTGAAAGACGAGACGGGGAAGGGAAAAGAGGTTCCTCTGGAATGGACTGAGACATCTGGGGGACTCTTGGAATGGTGGCACGACCCTGGAGTTCCTCTCGCCGTTTCTGTTGAGAGGGCCTCCTCTTGAGATGCGACGGGAAGGCCGGGAACTCTTTCCCGACGAGGCAGGGAAAGGATCCCTCATCTCGAGCTACGAGGCGGAAACGGGGCTCCTCTGGATGTGGGCGGGACCCTCGTGATTCCTCTCGAGTGGAGACGGCTAGGTCGGGGAACTTCTTGATTTGCACCAAGGGTGTGAAGGACCCTTTCGAAGTTCCAGAGGTGAGGTGTGATCAGCCTCGAGACGCCTCAGCGGAAATGGGCCTCATCTCGCCTGGAGGTGAGAACCTCCTGGATTTTCTCGAGTTGTGGCAGGTCTTCTCGAGTTACAACGGGGACCTCAGGGACCCGCTCTGGTGGCCTCAGGAAAGGCCAGTCCCCATGCGAGTTGCTAGGGGACCTCTCGGGATTCCTCTCCCGTCCATGCCGGGAACTCAGTCCTTGTGTGGAGTCGGGGCCGGAACCTGAGGATTCCTCTCCAGTGTTGCCATGGATCTTGGGGTGCTTCTGAGTCTCCCCAGGGGAGTCAGGCCTCGTCTCGTGTGGGGGCATGCACGTGCGCTTTCCTCCCGAGCTGCAGCAGTAGTGTCACGCTTCCTGTCACGTGGATCAAGGGATCTGTGGCTTTCCCTCGAGGCTGTCCCTCGAGGCTTTCCCACGAGGCTTTCCCACAGGGCTGTGCCACGTGCCACCTTGGTGTGAGTCGATCCTCGGCGTGAAAGACGAGCCGGTGAAGGGAAAAGAGGTTCCTCTGGAATGGACTGAGACATCTGGGGGACTCTTGGAATGGTGGCACGACCCTGGAGTTCCTCTCGCCGTTCCTGTTGAGAGGGCCTCCTCTTGAGATGCGACTGGAAGGCCGGGAACTCTTTCCCGACGAGGCAGGGAAAGGATCCCTCATCTCGAGCTACGAGGCGGAAACGGGGCTCCTCTGGATGTGGGCGGGACCCTCGTGATTCCTCTCGAGTGGAGACGGCTAGGTCGGGGAACTTCTTGA
Organism: Budorcas taxicolor; assembly: GCF_023091745.1. Taxonomy (NCBI): domain Eukaryota; kingdom Metazoa; phylum Chordata; class Mammalia; order Artiodactyla; family Bovidae; genus Budorcas; species Budorcas taxicolor. The sequence goes on from NW_026291528.1 coordinate 205,585, forward strand.
TTTGCACCAAGGGTGTGAAGGACCCTTTCGAAGTTCCAGAGGTGAGGTGTGATCAGCCTCGAGACGCCTCAGCGGAAATGGGCCTCATCTCGCCTGGAGGTGAGAACCTCCTGGATTTTCTCGAGTTGTGGCAGGTCTTCTCGAGTTACAACGGGGACCTCAGGGACCCGCTCTGGTGGCCTCAGGAAAGGCCAGCCCCCATGCGAGTTGCTAGGGGACCTCTCGGGATTCCTCTCCCGTCCATGCCGGGACCTCAGTCCTTGTGTGGAGTCGGGGCCGGAACCTGAGGATTCCTCTCCAGTGTTGCCATGGATCTTGGGGTGCTTCTGAGTCTCCCCAGGGGAGTCAGGCCTCGTCTCGAGTGGGGGCATGCACGTGCGCTTTCCTCCCGAGCTGCAGCAGTAGTGTCACGCTTCCTGTCACGTGGATCAAGGGATCTGTGGCTTTCCCTCGAGGCTGTCCCTCGAGGCTTTCACACGAGGCTTTCCCACAGGGCTGTGCCACGTGCCACCTTGGTGTGAGTCGATCCTCGGCGTGAAAGACGAGCCGGTGAAGGGAAAAGAGGTTCCTCTGGAATGGACTGAGACATCTGGGGGACTCTTGGAATGGTGGCACGACCCTGCAGTTCCTCTCGCCGTTCCTGTTGAGAGGGCCTCCTCTTGAGATGCGACGGGAACGCCGGGAACTCTTTCCCGACGAAGCAGGGAAAGGATCCCTCATCTCGAGCTACGAGGCGGAAACGGGGCTCCTCTGGATGTGGGCGGGACCCTCGTGATTCCTCTCGAGTGGAGACGGCTAGGTCGGGGAACTTCTTGATTTGCACCAAGGGTGTGAAGGACCCTTTCGAAGTTCCAGAGGTGAGGTGTGATCAGCCTCGAGACACCTCAGCGGAAATGGGCCTCATCTCGCCTGGAGGGGAGAACCTCCTGGATTTTCTCGAGTTGCGGCAGGTCTTCTCGAGTTACGACGGGGACCTCAGGGACCCACTCTGGTGGCCTCAGGAAAGGCCAGTCCCCATGCGAGTTGCTAGAGGACCTCTCGGGATTCCTCTCCCGTCCATGCCGGGGCCTCAGTCCTTGTGTGGAGTCGGGGCCGGGACCTGAGGATTCCTCTCCAGTGTTGCCATCGATCTTGGGGTGCTTCTGAGTCTCCCCAGGGGAGTCAGGCCTCGGCTCGAGTGGGGGCATGCACGTGCGCTTTCCTCCCGAGCTGCAGCAGTAGTGTCACGCTTCCTGTCACGTGGATCAAGGGATCTGTGGCTTTCCCTCGAGGCTGTCCCTCGAGGCTTTCTCACGAGGCTTTCCCACAGGGCTGTGCCACGTGCCACCTTGGTGTGAGTCGATCCTCGGCGTGAAAGACGAGCCGGTGAAGGAAAAAGAGGTTCCTCTGGAATGGACTGAGACATCTGGGGGACTCTTGGAATGGTGGCACGACCCTGGAGTTCCTCTCGCCGTTCCTGTTGAGAGGGCCTCCTCTTGAGATGCGACGGGAAGGCCGGGAACTCTTTCCCGACGAGGCAGGGAAAGGATCTCTCATCTCGAGCTACGAGGCGGAAACGGGGCTCCTCTGGATGTGGGCGGGACCCTCGTGATTCCTCTCGAGTGGAGACGGCTAGGTCGGGGAACTTCTTGATTTGCACCAAGGGTGTGAAGGACCCTTTCGAAGTTCCAGAGGTGAGGTGTGATCAGCCTCGAGACGCCTCAGCGGAAATGGGCCTCATCTCGCCTGGAGGGGAGAACCTCCTGGATTTTCTCGAGTTGCGGCAGGTCTTCTCGAGTTACAACGGAGACCTCAGGGACCCGCTCTGGTGGCCTCAGGAAAGGCCAGTCCCCATGCGAGTTGCTAGGGGACCTCTCGGGATTCCTCTCCCGTCCATGCCGGGGCCTCAGTCCTTGTGTGGAGTCGGGGCCGGAACCTGAGGATTCCTCTCCAGTGTTGCCATCGATCTTGGGGTGCTTCTGAGTCTCCCCAGGGGAGTCAGGCCTCGTCTCGAGTGGGGGCCTGCACGTGCGCTTTCCTCCCGAGCTGCAGCAGTAGTGTCACGCTTCCTGTCACGTGGATCAAGGGATCTGTGGCTTTCCCTCGAGGCTGTCCCTCGAGGCTTTCCCACGAGGCTTTCCCACAGGGCTGTGCCACGTGCCACCTTGGTGTGAGTCAATCCTCGGCGTGAAAGACGAGCCGGTGAAGGGAAAAGAGGTTCCTCTGAAATGGACTGAGACATCTGGGGGACTCTTGGAATGGTGGCACGACCCTGGAGTTCCTCTCGCCGTTTCTGTTGAGAGGGCCTCCTCTTGAGATGCGACGGGAAGGCCGGGAACTCTTTCCCGACGAGGCAGGGAAAGGATCCCTCATCTCGAGCTACGAGGCGGAAACGGGGCTCCTCTGGATGTGCGCGGGACCCTCGTGATTCCTCTCGAGTGGAGACGGCTAGGTCGGGGAACTTCTTGATTTGCACCAAGGGTGTGAAGGACCCTTTCGAAGTTCCAGAGGTGAGGTGTGATCAGCCTCGAGACGCCTCAGCGGAAATGGGCCTCATCTCGCCTGGAGGTGAGATCCTCCTGGATTTTCTCGAGTTGTGGCAGGTCTTCTCGAGTTACAACGGGGACCTCAGGGACCCGCTCTGGTGGCCTCAGGAAAGGCCAGTCCCCATGCGAGTTGCTAGGGGACCTCTCGGGATTCCTCTCCCGTCCATGCCGGGACCTCAGTCCTTGTGTGGAGTCGGGGCCGGAACCTGAGGATTCCTCTCCAGTGTTGCCATGGATCTTGGGGTGCTTCTGAGTCTCCCCAGGGGAGTCAGGCCTCGTCTCGAGTGGGGGCATGCACGTGCGCTTTCCTCCCGAGCTGCAGCAGTAGTGTCACGCTTCCTGTCACGTGGATCAAGGGATCTGTGGCTTTCCCTCGAGGCTGTCCCTCGAGGCTTTCCCACGAGGCTTTCCCACAGGGCTGTGCCACGTGCCACCTTGGTGTGAGTCGATCCTCGGCGTGAAAGACGAGCCGGTGAAGGGAAAAGAGGTTCCTCTGGAATGGACTGAGACATCTGGGGGACTCTTGGAATGGTGGCACGACCCTGGAGTTCCTCTCGCCGTTCCTGTTGAGAGGGCCTCCTCTTGAGATGCGACGGGAACGCCGGGAACTCTTTCCCGACGAAGCAGGGAAAGGATCCCTCATCTCGAGCTACGAGGCGGAAACGGGGCTCCTCTGGATGTGGGCGGGACCCTCGTGATTCCTCTCGAGTGGAGACGGCTAGGTCGGGGAACTTCTTGATTTGCACCAAGGGTGTGAAGGACCCTTTCGAAGTTCCAGAGGTGAGGTGTGATCAGCCTCGAGACACCTCAGCGGAAATGGGCCTCATCTCGCCTGGAGGGGAGAACCTCCTGGATTTTCTCGAGTTGCGGCAGGTCTTCTCGAGTTACGACGGGGACCTCAGGGACCCACTCTGGTGGCCTCAGGAAAGGCCAGTCCCCATGCGAGTTGCTAGAGGACCTCTCGGGATTCCTCTCCCGTCCATGCCGGGGCCTCAGTCCTTGTGTGGAGTCAGGGCCGGGACCTGAGGATTCCTCTCCAGTGTTGCCATGGATCTTGGGGTGCTTCTGAGTCTCCCCAGGGGAGTCAGGCCTCGTCTCGAGTGGGGGCATGCACGTGCGCTTTCCTCCCGAGCTGCAGCAGTAGTGCCACGCTTCCTGTCACGTGGATCAAGGGATCTGTGGCTTTCCCTCGAGGCTGTCCCTCGAGGCTTTCCCACGAGTCTTTCCCACAGGGCTGTGCCAAGTGCCACCTTGGTGTGAGTCGATCCTCGGCGTGAAAGACGAGCCGGTGAAGGGAAAAGAGGTTCCTCTGGAATGGACTGAGATATCTGGGGGACTCTTGGAATGGTGGCACGACCCTGGAGTTCCTCTCGCCGTTCCTGTTGAGAGGGCCTCCTCTTGAGATGCGACGGGAAGGCCGGGAACTCTTTCCCGACGAGGCAGGGAAAGGATCCCTCATCTCGAGCTACGAGGCGGAAACGGGGCTCCTCTGGATGTGGGCGGGACCCTCGTGATTCCTCTCGAGTGCAGACGGCTAGGTCGGGGAACTTCTTGATTTGCACCAAGGGTGTGAAGGACACTTTCGATGTTCCAGAGGTGAGGTGTGATCAGCCTCGAGACGCCTCAGCGGAAATGGGCCTCATCTCGCCTGGAGGGGAGAACCTCCTGGATTTTCTCGAGTTGTAGCAGGTCTTCTCGAGTTACAACGGAGACCTCAGGGACCCGCTCTGGTGGCCTCAGGAAAGGCCAGTCCCCATGCGAGTTGCTAGGGGACCTCTCGGGATTCCTCTCCCGTCCATGCCGGGGCCTCAGTCCTTGTGTGGAGTCGGGGCCGGAACCTGAGGATTCCTCTCCAGTGTTGCCATGGATCTTGGGGTGCTTCTGAGTCTCCCCAGGGGAGTCAGGCCTCGTCTCGAGTGGGGGCATGCACGTGCGCTTTCCTCCCGAGCTGCAGCAGTAGTGTCACGCTTCCTGTCACGTGGATCAAGGGATCTGTGGCTTTCCCTCGAGGCTGTCCCTCGAGGCTTTCCCACGAGGCTTTCCCACAGGGCTGTGCCACGTGCCACCTTGGTGTGAGTCGATCCTCGGCGTGAAAGACGAGCTGGTGAAGGGAAAAGAGGTTCCTCTGGAATGGACTGAGACATCTGGGGGACTCTTGGAATGGTGGCACGACCCTGGAGTTCCTCTCGCCGTTCCTGTTGAGAGGGCCTCCTCTTGAGATGCGACGGGAACGCCGGGAACTCTTTCCCGACGAAGCAGGGAAAGGATCCCTCATCTCGAGCTACGAGGCGGAAACGGGGCTCCTCTGGATGTGGGCGGGACCCTCGTGATTCCTCTCGAGTGGAGACGGCTAGGTCGGGGAACTTCTTGATTTGCACCAAGGGTGTGAAGGACCCTTTCGAAGTTCCAGAGGTGAGGTGTGATCAGCCTCGAGACGCCTCAGCAGAAATGGGCCTCATCTCGCCTGGAGGGGAGAACCTCCTGGATTTTCTCGAGTTGCGGCAGGTCTTCTCGAGTTACGACGGGGACCTCAGGGACCCGCTCTGGTGGCCTCAGGAAAGGCCAGTCCCCATGCGAGTTGCTAGGGGACCTCTTGGGATTCCTCTCCCGTCCATGCCGGGGCCTCAGTCCTTGTGTGGAGTCGGGGCCGGAACCTGAGGATTCCTCTCCAGTGTTGCCATGGATCTTGGGGTGCTTCTGAGTCTCCCCAGGGGAGTCAGGCCTCGTCTCGAGTGGGGGCATGCACGTGCCCTTTCCTCCCGAGCTGCAGCAGTAGTGTCACGCTTCCTGTCACGTGGATCAAGGGATCTGTGGCTTTCCCTCGAGGCTGTCCCTCGAGGCTTTCCCACGAAGCTTTCCCACAGGGCTGTGCCACGTGCCACCTTGGTGTGAGTCGATCCTCGGCGTGAAAGATGAGCCGGTGAAGGGAAAAGAGGTTCCTCTGGAATGGACTGAGAAATCTGGGGGACTCTTGGAATGGTGGCACGACCCTGGAGTTCCTCTCGCCGTTCCTGTTGAGAGGGCCTCCTCTTGAGATGCGACGGGAAGGCCGGGAACTCTTTCCCGACGAAGCAGGGAAAGGATCCCTCATCTCGAGCTACGAGGCGGAAACGGGGCTCCTCTGGATGTGGGCGGGACCCTCGTGATTCCTCTCGAGTGGAGACGGCTAGGTCGGGGAACTTCTTGATTTGCACCAAGGGTGTGAAGGACCCTTTCGAAGTTCCAGAGGTGAGGTGTGATCAGCCTCGAGACGCCTCAGCGGAAATGGGCCTCATCTCGCCTCGAGGGAAGAACCTCCTGGATTTTCTCGAGTTGCGTCAGGTCTTCTCGAGTTACGACGGGGACCTCAGGGACCCTCTCTGGTGGCCTCAGGAAATGCCAGTCCCCATGCGAGTTGCTAGGGGACCTCTCGGGATTCCTCTCCCGTCCATGCCGGGGCCTCAGTCCTTGTGTGGAGTCGGGGCCAGAACCTGAGGATTCCTCTCCAGTGTTGCCATGGATCTTGGGGTGCTTCTGAGTCTCCCCAGGGGAGTCAGGCCTCGTCTCGAGTGGGGACATGCACGTGCGTTTCCTCCCGAGCTGCAGCAGTAGTGTCACGCTTCCTGTCACGTGGATCAAGGGATCTGTGGCTTTCCCTTGAGGCTGTCCCTCGAGGCTTTCCCACGAGGCTTTCCCACAGGGCTGTGCCACGTGCCACCTTGGTGTGAGTCGATCCTCGGCGTGAAAGACGAGCCGGTGAAGGGAAAAGAGGTTCCTCTGGAATGGACTGAGACATCTGGGGGACTCTTGGAATGGTGGCACGACCCTGGAGTTCCTCTCGCCGTTCCTGTTGAGAGGGCCTCCTCTTGAGATGCGACGGGAACGCCGGGAACTCTTTCCCGACGAAGCAGGGAAAGGATCCCTCATCTCGAGCTACGAGGCGGAAACGGGGCTCCTCTGGATGTGGGCGGGACCCTCGTGATTCCTCTCGAGTGGAGACGGCTAGGTCGGGGAACTTCTTGATTTGCACCAAGGGTGTGAAGGACCCTTTCGAAGTTCCAGAGGTGAGGTGTGATCAGCCTCGAGACGCCTCAGCGGAAATGGGCCTCATCTCGCCTGGAGGGGAGAACCTCCTGGATTTTCTCGAGATGCGCCAGGTCTTCTCGAGTTACGACGGGGACCTCAGGGACCCGCTCTGGTGGCCTCAGGAAAGGCCAGTCCCCATGCGAGTTGCTAGGGGACCTCTCGGGATTCCTCTACCGTCCATGCCGGGGCCTCAGTCCTTGTGTGGAGTCGGAGCCTGAACCTGAGGATTCCTCTCCAGTGTTGCCATGGATCTTGGGGTGCTTCTGAGTCTCCCCAGGGGAGTCAGGCCTCGTCTCGAGTGGGGGCATGCACGTGCGCTTTCCTCCCGAGCTGCAGCAGTAGTGTCACGCTTCCTGTCACGTGGATCAAGGGATCTGTGGCTTTCCCTCGAGGCTGTCCCTCGAGGCTTTCCCACGAGGCTTTCCCACAGGGCTGTGCCACGTGCCACCTTTGTGTGAGTCGATCCTCGGCGTGAAAGACGAGCCGGTGAAGGGAAAAGAGGTTCCTCTGCAATGGACTGAGAAATCTGGGGGACTCTTGGAATGGTGGCACGACCCTGGAGTTCCTCTCGCCGTTCCTGTTGAGAGGGCCTCCTCTTGAGATGCGACGGGAACGCCGGGAACTCTTTCCCGACGAAGCAGGGAAAGGATCCCTCATCTCGAGCTACGAGGCGGAAACGGGGCTCCTCTGGATGTGGGCGGGACCCTCGTGATTCCTCTCGAGTGGAGACGGGTATGTCGGGGAACTTATTGATTTGCACCAAGGGTGTGAAGGACCCTTTCGAAGTTCCAGAGGTGAGGTGTGATCAGCCTCGAGACGCCTCAGCGGAAATGGGCCTCATCTCGCCTGGAGGGGAGAACCTCCTGGATTTTCTCGAGTTGCGTCAGGTCTTCTCGAGTTACGACGGGGACCTCAGGGACCCGCTCTGGTGGCCTCAGGAAAGGCCAGTCCCCATGCGAGTTGCTAGGGGACCTCTCGGGATTCCTCTCCCGTCCATGCCGGGGCCTCAGTCCTTGTGTGGAGTCGGGGCCGGAACCTGAGGATTCCTCTCCAGTGTTGCCATGGATCTTGGGGTGCTTCTGAGTCTCCCCAGGGGAGTCAGGCCTCGTCTCGAGTGGGGGCATGCACGTGCGCTTTCCTCCCGAGCTGCAGCAGTAGTGTCACGCTTCCTGTCACGTGGATCAAGGGATCTGTGTCTTTCCCTCGAGGCTGTCCCTCGAGGCTTTCCCACGAGGCTTTCCCACAGGGCTGTGCCACGTGCCACCTTGGTGTGAGTCGATCCTCGGCGTGAAAGACGAGCCGGTGAAGGGAAAAGAGGTTCCTCTGGAATGGACTGAGACATCTGGGAGACTCTTGGAATGGTGGCACGACCCTGGAGTTCCTCTCGCCGTTCTTGTTGAGAGGGCCTCCTCTTGAGATGCGACGGGAACGCCGGGAACTCTTTCCCGAAGAAGCAGGGAAAGGATCCCTCATCTCGAGCTACGAGGCGGAAACGGGGCTCCTCTGGATGTGGGCGGGACCCTCGTGATTCCTCTCGAGTGGAGACGGCTAGGTCGGGAAACTTCTTGATTTGCACCAAGGGTTTGAAGGACCCTTTCGAAGTTCCAGAGGTGAGGTGTGATCACCCTCGAGACGCCTCAGCGGAAATGGGCCTCATCTCGCCTGAATGGGAGAACCTCCTGGATTTTCTCGAGTTGCGGCAGGTCTTCTCGAGTTACGACGGGGACCTCAGGGACCCGCTCTGGTGGCCTCAGGAAAGGCCAGTCCCCATGCGAGTTGCTAGGGGACCTCTCGGGATTCCTCTCCCGTCCATGCCGGGGCCTCAGTCCTTGTGTGGAGTCGGGGCCGGAACCTGAGGATTCCTCTCCAGTGTTGCCATGGATCTTGGGGTGCTTCTGAGTCTCCCCAGGGGAGTCAGGCCTCGTCTCGAGTGGGGGCATGCACGTGCGCTTTCCTCCCGAGCTGCAGCAGTAGTGTCACGCTTCCTGTCACGTGGATCAAGGGTTCTGTGGCTTTCCCTCGAGGCTGTCCCTCGAGGCTTTCCCACGAGGCTTTCCCACAGGGCTGTGCCACGTGCCACCTTGGTGTGAGTCGATCCTCGGCGTGAAAGACGAGCCGGTGAAGGGAAAAGAGGTTCCTCTGGAATGGACTGAGACATCTGGGAGACTCTTGGAATGGTGGCACGACCCTGGAGTTCCTCTCGCCGTTCCTGTTGAGAGGGCCTCCTCTTGAGATGCGACGGGAACGCCGGGAACTCTTTCCCGACGAAGCAGGGAAAGGATCCCTCATCTCGAGCTACGAGGCGGAAACGGGGCTCCTCTGGATGTGGGCGGGACCCTCGTGATTCCTCTCGAGTGGAGACGGGTATGTCGGGGAACTTCTTGATTTGCACCAAGGGTGTGAAGGACCCTTTCGAAGTTCCAGAGGTGAGGTGTGATCAGCATCGAGACGCCTCAGCGGAAATGGGCCTCATCTCGCCTGGAGGGGAGAACCTCCTGGATTTTCTCGAGTTGCGGCAGGTCTTCTCGAGTTACGACGGGGACCTCAGGGACCCGCTCTTGTGGCCTCAGGAAAGGCCAGTCCCCATGCGAGTTGCTAGGGGACCTCTCGGGATTCCTCTCCCGTCCATGCCGGGGCCTCAGTCCTTGTGTGGAGTCGGGGCCGGAACCTGAGGATTCCTCTCCAGTGTTGCCATGGATCTTGGGGTGCTTCTGAGTCTCCCCAGGGGAGTCAGGCCTCGTCTCGAGTGGGGGCATGCACGTGCGCTTTCCTCCCGAGCTGCAGCAGTAGTGTCACGCTTCCTGTCACGTGGATCAAGGGATCTGTGGCTTTCCCTCGAGGCTGTCCCTCGAGGCTTTCCCACGAGGCTTTCCCACAGGGCTGTGCCACGTGCCACCTTGGTGTGAGTCGATCCTCGGCGTGAAAGACGAGCCGGTGAAGGGAAAAGAGGTTCCTCTGGAATGGACTGAGACATCTGGGGGACTCTTGGAATGGTGGCACGACCCTGGAGTTCCTCTCGCCGTTCCTGTTGAGAGGGCCTCCTCTTGAGATGCGACGGGAACGCCGGGAACTCTTTCCCGACGAAGCAGGGAAAGGATCCCTCATCTCGAGCTACGAGGCGGAAACGGGGCTCCTCTGGATGTGGGCGGGACCCTCGTGATTCCTCTCGAGTGGAGACGGCTAGGTCGGGGAACTTCTTGATTTGCACCAAGGGTGTGAAGGACCCTTTCGAAGTTCCAGAGGTGAGGTGTGATCAGCCTCGAGACGCCTCAGCAGAAATGGGCCTCATCTCGCCTGGAGGGGAGAACCTCCTGGATTTTCTCGAGTTGCGGCAGGTCTTCTCGAGTTACGACGGGGACCTCAGGGACCCGCTCTGGTGGCCTCAGGAAAGGCCAGTCCCCATGCGAGTTGCTAGGGGACCTCTTGGGATTCCTCTCCCGTCCATGCCGGGGCCTCAGTCCTTGTGTGGAGTCGGGGCCGGAACCTGAGGATTCCTCTCCAGTGTTGCCATGGATCTTGGGGTGCTTCTGAGTCTCCCCAGGGGAGTCAGGCCTCGTCTAGAGTGGGGGCATGCACGTGCCCTTTCCTCCCGAGCTGCAGCAGTAGTGTCACGCTTCCTGTCACGTGGATCAAGGGATCTGTGGCTTTCCCTCGAGGCTGTCCCTCGAGGCTTTCCCACGAAGCTTTCCCACAGGGCTGTGCCACGTGCCACCTTGGTGTGAGTCGATCCTCGGCGTGAAAGATGAGCCGGTGAAGGGAAAAGAGGTTCCTCTGGAATGGACTGAGAAATCTGGGGGACTCTTGGAATGGTGGCACGACCCTGGAGTTCCTCTCGCCGTTCCTGTTGAGAGGGCCTCCTCTTGAGATGCGACGGGAAGGCCGGGAACTCTTTCCCGACGAAGCAGGGAAAGGATCCCTCATCTCGAGCTACGAGGCGGAAACGGGGCTCCTCTGGATGTGGGCGGGACCCTCGTGATTCCTCTCGAGTGGAGACGGCTAGGTCGGGGAACTTCTTGATTTGCACCAAGGGTGTGAAGGACCCTTTCGAAGTTCCAGAGGTGAGGTGTGATCAGCCTCGAGACGCCTCAGCGGAAATGGGCCTCATCTCGCCTCGAGGGAAGAACCTCCTGGATTTTCTCGAGTTGCGGCAGGTCTTCTCGAGTTACGACGGGGACCTCAGGGACCCGCTCTGGTGGCCTCAGGAAATGCCAGTCCCCATGCGAGTTGCTAGGGGACCTCTCGGGATTCCTCTCCCGTCCATGCCGGGGCCTCAGTCCTTGTGTGGAGTCGGGGCCGGAACCTGAGGATTCCTCTCCAGTGTTGCCATGGATCTTGGGGTGCTTCTGAGTCTCCCCAGGGGAGTCAGGCCTCGTCTCGAGTGGGGACATGCACGTGCGTTTCCTCCCGAGCTGCAGCAGTAGTGTCACGCTTCCTGTCACGTGGATCAAGGGATCTGTGGCTTTCCCTTGAGGCTGTCCCTCGAGGCTTTCCCACGAGGCTTTCCCACAGGGCTGTGCCACGTGCCACCTTGGTGTGAGTCGATCCTCGGCGTGAAAGACGAGCCGGTGAAGGGAAAAGAGGTTCCTCTGGAATGGACTGAGACATCTGGGGGACTCTTGGAATGGTGGCACGACCCTGGAGTTCCTCTCGCCGTTCCTGTTGAGAGGGCCTCCTCTTGAGATGCGACGGGAACGCCGGGAACTCTTTCCCGACGAAGCAGGGAAAGGATCCCTCATCTCGAGCTACGAGGCGGAAACGGGGCTCCTCTGGATGTGGGCGGGACCCTCGTGATTCCTCTCGAGTGGAGACGGCTAGGTCGGGGAACTTCTTGATTTGCACCAAGGGTGTGAAGGACCCTTTCGAAGTTCCAGAGGTGAGGTGTGATCAGCCTCGAGACGCCTCAGCGGAAATGGGCCTCATCTCGCCTGGAGGGGAGAACCTCCTGGATTTTCTCGAGATGCGCCAGGTCTTCTCGAGTTACGACGGGGACCTCAGGGACCCGCTCTGGTGGCCTCAGGAAAGGCCAGTCCCCATGCGAGTTGCTAGGGGACCTCTCGGGATTCCTCTAACGTCCATGCCGGGGCCTCAGTCCTTGTGTGGAGTCGGAGCCTGAACCTGAGGATTCCTCTCCAGTGTTGCCATGGATCTTGGGGTGCTTCTGAGTCTCCCCAGGGGAGTCAGGCCTCGTCTCGAGTGGGGGCATGCACGTGCGCTTTCCTCCCGAGCTGCAGCAGTAGTGTCACGCTTCCTGTCACGTGGATCAAGGGATCTGTGGCTTTCCCTCGAGGCTGTCCCTCGAGGCTTTCCCACGAGGCTTTCCCACAGGGCTGTGCCACGTGCCACCTTTGTGTGAGTCGATCCTCGGCGTGAAAGACGAGCCGGTGAAGGGAAAAGAGGTTCCTCTGCAATGGACTGAGAAATCTGGGGGACTCTTGGAATGGTGGCACGACCCTGGAGTTCCTCTCGCCGTTCCTGTTGAGAGGGCCTCCTCTTGAGATGCGACGGGAAGGCCGGGAACTCTTTCCCGACGAAGCAGGGAAAGGATCCCTCATCTCGAGCTACGAGGCGGAAACGGGGCTCCTCTGGATGTGGGCGGGACCCTCGTGATTCCTCTCGAGTGGAGACGGCTAGGTCGGGGAACTTCTTGATTTGCACCAAGGGTGTGAAGGACCCTTTCGAAGTTCCAGAGGTGAGGTGTGATCACCCTCGAGACGCCTCAGCGGAAATGGGCCTCATCTCGCCTGAATGGGAGAACCTCCTGGATTTTCTCGAGTTGCGGCAGGTCTTCTCGAGTTACGACGGGGACCTCAGGGACCCGCTCTGGTGGCCTCAGGAAAGGCCAGTCCCCATGCGAGTTGCTAGGGGACCTCTCGGGATTCCTCTCCCGTCCATGCCGGGGCCTCAGTCCTTGTGTGGAGTCGGGGCCGGAACCTGAGGATTCCTCTCCAGTGTTGCCATGGATCTTGGGGTGCTTCTGAGTCTCCCCAGGGGAGTCAGGCCTCGTCTCGAGTGGGGGCATGCACGTGCGCTTTCCTCCCGAGCTGCAGCAGTAGTGTCACGCTTCCTGTCACGTGGATCAAGGGTTCTGTGGCTTTCCCTCGAGGCTGTCCCTCGAGGCTTTCCCACGAGGCTTTCCCACAGGGCTGTGCCACGTGCCACCTTGGTGTGAGTCGATCCTCGGCGTGAAAGACGAGCCGGTGAAGGGAAAAGAGGTTCCTCTGGAATGGACTGAGACATCTGGGAGACTCTTGGAATGGTGGCACGACCCTGGAGTTCCTCTCGCCGTTCCTGTTGAGAGGGCCTCCTCTTGAGATGCGACGGGAACGCCGGGAACTCTTTCCCGACGAAGCAGGGAAAGGATCCCTCATCTCGAGCTACGAGGCGGAAACGGGGCTCCTCTGGATGTGGGCGGGACCCTCGTGATTCCTCTCGAGTGGAGACGGGTATGTCGGGGAACTTCTTGATTTGCACCAAGGGTGTGAAGGACCCTTTCGAAGTTCCAGAGGTGAGGTGTGATCAGCCTCGAGACGCCTCAGCGGAAATGGGCCTCATCTCGCCTGGAGGGGAGAACCTCCTGGATTTTCTCGAGTTGCGGCAGGTCTTCTCGAGTTACGACGGGGACCTCAGGGACCCGCTCTTGTGGCCTCAGGAAAGGCCAGTCCCCATGCGAGTTGCTAGGGGACCTCTCGGGATTCCTCTCCCGTCCATGCCGGGGCCTCAGTCCTTGTGTGGAGTCGGGGCCGGAAACTGAGGATTCCTCTCCAGTGTTGCCATGGATCTTGGGGTGCTTCTGAGTCTCCCCAGGGGAGTCAGGCCTCGTCTCGAGTGGGGGCATGCACGTGCGCTTTCCTCCCGAGCTGCAGCAGTAGTGTCACGCTTCCTGTCACGTGGATCAAGGGATCTGTGGCTTTCCCTCGAGGCTGTCCCTCGAGGCTTTCCCACGAGGCTTTCCCACAGGGCTGTGCCACGTGCCACCTTGGTGTGAGTCGATCCTCGGCGTGAAAGACGAGCCGGTGAAGGGAAAAGAGGTTCCTCTGGAATGGACTGAGACATCTGGGGGACTCTTGGAATGGTGGCACGACCCTGGAGTTCCTCTCGCCGTTCCTGTTGAGAGGGCCTCCTCTTGAGATGCGACGGGAACGCCGGGAACTCTTTCCCGACGAAGCAGGGAAAGGATCCCTCATCTCGAGCTACGAGGCGGAAACGGGGCTCCTCTGGATGTGGGCGGGACCCTCGTGATTCCTCTCGAGTGGAGACGGCTAGGTCGGGGAACTTCTTGATTTGCACCAAGGGTGTGAAGGACCCTTTCGAAGTTCCAGAGGTGAGGTGTGATCAGCCTCGAGACGCCTCAGCAGAAATGGGCCTCATCTCGCCTGGAGGGGAGAACCTCCTGGATTTTCTCGAGTTGCGGCAGGTCTTCTCGAGTTACGACGGGGACCTCAGGGACCCGCTCTGGTGGCCTCAGGAAAGGCCAGTCCCCATGCGAGTTGCTAGGGGACCTCTTGGGATTCCTCTCCCGTCCATGCCGGGGCCTCAGTCCTTGTGTGGAGTCGGGGCCGGAACCTGAGGATTCCTCTCCAGTGTTGCCATGGATCTTGGGGTGCTTCTGAGTCTCCCCAGGGGAGTCAGGCCTCGTCTAGAGTGGGGGCATGCACGTGCCCTTTCCTCCCGAGCTGCAGCAGTAGTGTCACGCTTCCTGTCACGTGGATCAAGGGATCTGTGGCTTTCCCTCGAGGCTGTCCCTCGAGGCTTTCCCACGAAGCTTTCCCACAGGGCTGTGCCACGTGCCACCTTGGTGTGAGTCGATCCTCGGCGTGAAAGATGAGCCGGTGAAGGGAAAAGAGGTTCCTCTGGAATGGACTGAGAAATCTGGGGGACTCTTGGAATGGTGGCACGACCCTGGAGTTCCTCTCGCCGTTCCTGTTGAGAGGGCCTCCTCTTGAGATGCGACGGGAAGGCCGGGAACTCTTTCCCGACGAAGCAGGGAAAGGATCCCTCATCTCGAGCTACGAGGCGGAAACGGGGCTCCTCTGGATGTGGGCGGGACCCTCGTGATTCCTCTCGAGTGGAGACGGCTAGGTCGGGGAACTTCTTGATTTGCACCAAGGGTGTGAAGGACCCTTTCGAAGTTCCAGAGGTGAGGTGTGATCAGCCTCGAGACGCCTCAGCGGAAATGGGCCTCATCTCGCCTCGAGGGAAGAACCTCCTGGATTTTCTCGAGTTGCGGCAGGTCTTCTCGAGTTACGACGGGGACCTCAGGGACCCGCTCTGGTGGCCTCAGGAAATGCCAGTCCCCATGCGAGTTGCTAGGGGACCTCTCGGGATTCCTCTCCCGTCCATGCCGGGGCCTCAGTCCTTGTGTGGAGTCGGGGCCGGAACCTGAGGATTCCTCTCCAGTGTTGCCATGGATCTTGGGGTGCTTCTGAGTCTCCCCAGGGGAGTCAGGCCTCGTCTCGAGTGGGGACATGCACGTGCGTTTCCTCCCGAGCTGCAGCAGTAGTGTCACGCTTCCTGTCACGTGGATCAAGGGATCTGTGGCTTTCCCTTGAGGCTGTCCCTCGAGGCTTTCCCACGAGGCTTTCCCACAGGGCTGTGCCACGTGCCACCTTGGTGTGAGTCGATCCTCGGCGTGAAAGACGAGCCGGTGAAGGGAAAAGAGGTTCCTCTGGAATGGACTGAGACATCTGGGGGACTCTTGGAATGGTGGCACGACCCTGGAGTTCCTCTCGCCGTTCCTGTTGAGAGGGCCTCCTCTTGAGATGCGACGGGAACGCCGGGAACTCTTTCCCGACGAAGCAGGGAAAGGATCCCTCATCTCGAGCTACGAGGCGGAAACGGGGCTCCTCTGGATGTGGGCGGGACCCTCGTGATTCCTCTCGAGTGGAGACGGCTAGGTCGGGGAACTTCTTGATTTGCACCAAGGGTGTGAAGGACCCTTTCGAAGTTCCAGAGGTGAGGTGTGATCACCCTCGAGACGCCTCAGCGGAAATGGGCCTCATCTCGCCTGAATGGGAGAACCTCCTGGATTTTCTCGAGTTGCGGCAGGTCTTCTCGAGTTACGACGGGGACCTCAGGGACCCGCTCTGGTGGCCTCAGGAAAGGCCAGTCCCCATGCGAGTTGCTAGGGGACCTCTCGGGATTCCTCTCCCGTCCATGCCGGGGCCTCAGTCCTTGTGTGGAGTCGGGGCCGGAACCTGAGGATTCCTCTCCAGTGTTGCCATGGATCTTGGGGTGCTTCTGAGTCTCCCCAGGGGAGTCAGGCCTCGTCTCGAGTGGGGGCATGCACGTGCGCTTTCCTCCCGAGCTGCAGCAGTAGTGTCACGCTTCCTGTCACGTGGATCAAGGGTTCTGTGGCTTTCCCTCGAGGCTGTCCCTCGAGGCTTTCCCACGAGGCTTTCCCACAGGGCTGTGCCACGTGCCACCTTGGTGTGAGTCGATCCTCGGCGTGAAAGACGAGCCGGTGAAGGGAAAAGAGGTTCCTCTGGAATGGACTGAGACATCTGGGAGACTCTTGGAATGGTGGCACGACCCTGGAGTTCCTCTCGCCGTTCCTGTTGAGAGGGCCTCCTCTTGAGATGCGACGGGAACGCCGGGAACTCTTTCCCGACGAAGCAGGGAAAGGATCCCTCATCTCGAGCTACGAGGCGGAAACGGGGCTCCTCTGGATGTGGGCGGGACCCTCGTGATTCCTCTCGAGTGGAGACGGGTATGTCGGGGAACTTCTTGATTTGCACCAAGGGTGTGAAGGACCCTTTCGAAGTTCCAGAGGTGAGGTGTGATCAGCCTCGAGACGCCTCAGCGGAAATGGGCCTCATCTCGCCTGGAGGGGAGAACCTCCTGGATTTTCTCGAGTTGCGGCAGGTCTTCTCGAGTTACGACGGGGACCTCAGGGACCCGCTCTTGTGGCCTCAGGAAAGGCCAGTCCCCATGCGAGTTGCTAGGGGACCTCTCGGGATTCCTCTCCCGTCCATGCCGGGGCCTCAGTCCTTGTGTGGAGTCGGGGCCGGAAACTGAGGATTCCTCTCCAGTGTTGCCATGGATCTTGGGGTGCTTCTGAGTCTCCCCAGGGGAGTCAGGCCTCGTCTCGAGTGGGGGCATGCACGTGCGCTTTCCTCCCGAGCTGCAGCAGTAGTGTCACGCTTCCTGTCACGTGGATCAAGGGATCTGTGGCTTTCCCTCGAGGCTGTCCCTCGAGGCTTTCCCACGAGGCTTTCCCACAGGGCTGTGCCACGTGCCACCTTGGTGTGAGTCGATCCTCGGCGTGAAAGACGAGCCGGTGAAGGGAAAAGAGGTTCCTCTGGAATGGACTGAGACATCTGGGGGACTCTTGGAATGGTGGCACGACCCTGGAGTTCCTCTCGCCGTTCCTGTTGAGAGGGCCTCCTCTTGAGATGCGACGGGAACGCCGGGAACTCTTTCCCGACGAAGCAGGGAAAGGATCCCTCATCTCGAGCTACGAGGCGGAAACGGGGCTCCTCTGGATGTGGGCGGGACCCTCGTGATTCCTCTCGAGTGGAGACGGCTAGGTCGGGGAACTTCTTGATTTGCACCAAGGGTGTGAAGGACCCTTTCGAAGTTCCAGAGGTGAGGTGTGATCAGCCTCGAGACGCCTCAGCAGAAATGGGCCTCATCTCGCCTGGAGGGGAGAACCTCCTGGATTTTCTCGAGTTGCGGCAGGTCTTCTCGAGTTACGACGGGGACCTCAGGGACCCGCTCTGGTGGCCTCAGGAAAGGCCAGTCCCCATGCGAGTTGCTAGGGGACCTCTTGGGATTCCTCTCCCGTCCATGCCGGGGCCTCAGTCCTTGTGTGGAGTCGGGGCCGGAACCTGAGGATTCCTCTCCAGTGTTGCCATGGATCTTGGGGTGCTTCTGAGTCTCCCCAGGGGAGTCAGGCCTCGTCTAGAGTGGGGGCATGCACGTGCCCTTTCCTCCCGAGCTGCAGCAGTAGTGTCACGCTTCCTGTCACGTGGATCAAGGGATCTGTGGCTTTCCCTCGAGGCTGTCCCTCGAGGCTTTCCCACGAAGCTTTCCCACAGGGCTGTGCCACGTGCCACCTTGGTGTGAGTCGATCCTCGGCGTGAAAGATGAGCCGGTGAAGGGAAAAGAGGTTCCTCTGGAATGGACTGAGAAATCTGGGGGACTCTTGGAATGGTGGCACGACCCTGGAGTTCCTCTCGCCGTTCCTGTTGAGAGGGCCTCCTCTTGAGATGCGACGGGAAGGCCGGGAACTCTTTCCCGACGAAGCAGGGAAAGGATCCCTCATCTCGAGCTACGAGGCGGAAACGGGGCTCCTCTGGATGTGGGCGGGACCCTCGTGATTCCTCTCGAGTGGAGACGGCTAGGTCGGGGAACTTCTTGATTTGCACCAAGGGTGTGAAGGACCCTTTCGAAGTTCCAGAGGTGAGGTGTGATCAGCCTCGAGACGCCTCAGCGGAAATGGGCCTCATCTCGCCTCGAGGGAAGAACCTCCTGGATTTTCTCGAGTTGCGGCAGGTCTTCTCGAGTTACGACGGGGACCTCAGGGACCCGCTCTGGTGGCCTCAGGAAATGCCAGTCCCCATGCGAGTTGCTAGGGGACCTCTCGGGATTCCTCTCCCGTCCATGCCGGGGCCTCAGTCCTTGTGTGGAGTCGGGGCCGGAACCTGAGGATTCCTCTCCAGTGTTGCCATGGATCTTGGGGTGCTTCTGAGTCTCCCCAGGGGAGTCAGGCCTCGTCTCGAGTGGGGACATGCACGTGCGTTTCCTCCCGAGCTGCAGCAGTAGTGTCACGCTTCCTGTCACGTGGATCAAGGGATCTGTGGCTTTCCCTTGAGGCTGTCCCTCGAGGCTTTCCCACGAGGCTTTCCCACAGGGCTGTGCCACGTGCCACCTTGGTGTGAGTCGATCCTCGGCGTGAAAGACGAGCCGGTGAAGGGAAAAGAGGTTCCTCTGGAATGGACTGAGACATCTGGGGGACTCTTGGAATGGTGGCACGACCCTGGAGTTCCTCTCGCCGTTCCTGTTGAGAGGGCCTCCTCTTGAGATGCGACGGGAACGCCGGGAACTCTTTCCCGACGAAGCAGGGAAAGGATCCCTCATCTCGAGCTACGAGGCGGAAACGGGGCTCCTCTGGATGTGGGCGGGACCCTCGTGATTCCTCTCGAGTGGAGACGGCTAGGTCGGGGAACTTCTTGATTTGCACCAAGGGTGTGAAGGACCCTTTCGAAGTTCCAGAGGTGAGGTGTGATCAGCCTCGAGACGCCTCAGCGGAAATGGGCCTCATCTCGCCTGGAGGGGAGAACCTCCTGGATTTTCTCGAGATGCGCCAGGTCTTCTCGAGTTACGACGGGGACCTCAGGGACCCGCTCTGGTGGCCTCAGGAAAGGCCAGTCCCCATGCGAGTTGCTAGGGGACCTCTCGGGATTCCTCTAACGTCCATGCCGGGGCCTCAGTCCTTGTGTGGAGTCGGAGCCTGAACCTGAGGATTCCTCTCCAGTGTTGCCATGGATCTTGGGGTGCTTCTGAGTCTCCCCAGGGGAGTCAGGCCTCGTCTCGAGTGGGGGCATGCACGTGCGCTTTCCTCCCGAGCTGCAGCAGTAGTGTCACGCTTCCTGTCACGTGGATCAAGGGATCTGTGGCTTTCCCTCGAGGCTGTCCCTCGAGGCTTTCCCACGAGGCTTTCCCACAGGGCTGTGCCACGTGCCACCTTTGTGTGAGTCGATCCTCGGCGTGAAAGACGAGCCGGTGAAGGGAAAAGAGGTTCCTCTGCAATGGACTGAGAAATCTGGGGGACTCTTGGAATGGTGGCACGACCCTGGAGTTCCTCTCGCCGTTCCTGTTGAGAGGGCCTCCTCTTGAGATGCGACGGGAACGCCGGGAACTCTTTCCCGACGAAGCAGGGAAAGGATCCCTCATCTCGAGCTACGAGGCGGAAACGGGGCTCCTCTGGATGTGGGCGGGACCCTCGTGATTCCTCTCGAGTGGAGACGGCTAGGTCGGGGAACTTCTTGATTTGCACCAAGGGTGTGAAGGACCCTTTCGAAGTTCCAGAGGTGAGGTGTGATCAGCCTCGAGACGCCTCAGCGGAAATGGGCCTCATCTCGCCTCGAGGGAAGAACCTCCTGGATTTTCTCGAGTTGCGTCAGGTCTTCTCGAGTTACGACGGGGACCTCAGGGACCCGCTCTGGTGGCCTCAGGAAAGGCCAGTCCCCATGCGAGTTGCTAGGGGACCTCTCGGGATTCCTCTCCCGTCCATGCCGGGGCCTCAGTCCTTGTGTGGAGTCGGGGCCGGAACCTGAGGATTCCTCTCCAGTGTTGCCATGGATCTTGGGGTGCTTCTGAGTCTCCCCAGGGGAGTCAGGCCTCGTCTCGAGTGGGGACATGCACGTGCGTTTCCTCCCGAGCTGCAGCAGTAGTGTCACGCTTCCTGTCACGTGGATCAAGGGATCTGTGGCTTTCCCTTGAGGCTGTCCCTCGAGGCTTTCCCACGAGGCTTTCCCACAGGGCTGTGCCACGTGCCACCTTGGTGTGAGTCGATCCTCGGCGTGAAAGACGAGCCGGTGAAGGGAAAAGAGGTTCCTCTGGAATGGACTGAGACATCTGGGGGACTCTTGGAATGGTGGCACGACCCTGGAGTTCCTCTCGCCGTTCCTGTTGAGAGGGCCTCCTCTTGAGATGCGACGGGAACGCCGGGAACTCTTTCCCGACGAAGCAGGGAAAGGATCCCTCATCTCGAGCTACGAGGCGGAAACGGGGCTCCTCTGGATGTGGGCGGGACCCTCGTGATTCCTCTCGAGTGGAGACGGCTAGGTCGGGGAACTTCTTGATTTGCACCAAGGGTGTGAAGGACCCTTTCGAAGTTCCAGAGGTGAGGTGTGATCAGCCTCGAGACGCCTCAGCGGAAATGGGCCTCATCTCGCCTGGAGGGGAGAACCTCCTGGATTTTCTCGAGATGCGCCAGGTCTTCTCGAGTTACGACGGGGACCTCAGGGACCCGCTCTGGTGGCCTCAGGAAAGGCCAGTCCCCATGCGAGTTGCTAGGGGACCTCTCGGGATTCCTCTACCGTCCATGCCGGGGCCTCAGTCCTTGTGTGGAGTCGGGGCCTGAACCTGAGGATTCCTCTCCAGTGTTGCCATGGATCTTGGGGTGCTTCTGAGTCTCCCCAGGGGAGTCAGGCCTCGTCTCGAGTGGGGGCATGCACGTGCGCTTTCCTCCCGAGCTGCAGCAGTAGTGTCACGCTTCCTGTCACGTGGATCAAGGGATCTGTGGCTTTCCCTCGAGGCTGTCCCTCGAGGCTTTCCCACGAGGCTTTCCCACAGGGCTGTGCCACGTGCCACCTTTGTGTGAGTCGATCCTCGGCGTGAAAGACGAGCCGGTGAAGGGAAAAGAGGTTCCTCTGCAATGGACTGAGAAATCTGGGGGACTCTTGGAATGGTGGCACGACCCTGGAGTTCCTCTCGCCGTTCCTGTTGAGAGGGCCTCCTCTTGAGATGCGACGGGAACGCCGGGAACTCTTTCCCGACGAAGCAGGGAAAGGATCCCTCATCTCGAGCTACGAGGCGGAAACGGGGCTCCTCTGGATGTGGGCGGGACCCTCGTGATTCCTCTCGAGTGGAGACGGGTATGTCGGGGAACTTCTTGATTTGCACCAAGGGTGTGAAGGACCCTTTCGAAGTTCCAGAGGTGAGGTGTGATCAGCCTCGAGACGCCTCAGCGGAAATGGGCCTCATCTCGCCTGGAGGGGAGAACCTCCTGGATTTTCTCGAGTTGCGGCAGGTCTTCTCGAGTTACGACGGGGACCTCAGGGACCCGCTCTGGTGGCCTCAGGAAAGGCCAGTCCCCATGCGAGTTGCTAGGGGACCTCTTGGGATTCCTCTCCCGTCCATGCCGGGGCCTCAGTCCTTGTGTGGAGTCGGGGCCGGAACCTGAGGATTCCTCTCCAGTGTTGCCATGGATCTTGGGGTGCTTCTGAGTCTCCCCAGGGGAGTCAGGCCTCGTCTCGAGTGGGGACATGCACGTGCGTTTCCTCCCGAGCTGCAGCAGTAGTGTCACGCTTCCTGTCACGTGGATCAAGGGATCTGTGGCTTTCCCTTGAGGCTGTCCCTCGAGGCTTTCCCACGAGGCTTTCCCACAGGGCTGTGCCACGTGCCACCTTGGTGTGAGTCGATCCTCGGCGTGAAAGACGAGCCGGTGAAGGGAAAAGAGGTTCCTCTGGAATGGACTGAGACATCTGGGGGACTCTTGGAATGGTGGCACGACCCTGGAGTTCCTCTCGCCGTTTCTGTTGAGAGGGCCTCCTCTTGAGATGCGACGGGAAGGCCGGGAACTCTTTCCCGACGAGGCAGGGAAAGGATCCCTCATCTCGAGCTACGAGGCGGAAACGGGGCTCCTCTGGATGTGGGCGGGACCCTCGTGATTCCTCTCGAGTGGAGACGGCTAGGTCGGGGAACTTCTTGATTTGCACCAAGGGTGTGAAGGACCCTTTCGAAGTTCCAGAGGTGAGGTGTGATCAGCCTCGAGACGCCTCAGCGGAAATGGGCCTCATCTCGCCTGGAGGGGAGAACCTCCTGGATTTTCTCGAGATGCGCCAGGTCTTCTCGAGTTACAACGGGGACCTCAGGGACCCGCTCTGGTGTCCTCAGGAAAGGCCAGTCCCCATGCGAGTTGCTAGGGGACCTCTCGGGATTCCTCTACCGTCCATGCCGGGGCCTCAGTCCTTGTGTGGAGTCGGGGCCTGAACCTGAGGATTCCTCTCCAGTGTTGCCATGGATCTTGGGGTGCTTCTGAGTCTCCCCAGGGGAGTCAGGCCTCGTCTCGAGTGGGGGCATGCACGTGCGCTTTCCTCCCGAGCTGCAGCAGTAGTGTCACGCTTCCTGTCACGTGGATCAAGGGATCTGTGGCTTTCCCTCGAGGCTGTCCCTCGAGGCTTTCCCACGAGGCTTTCCCACAGGGCTGTGCCACGTGCCACCTTTGTGTGAGTCGATCCTCGGCGTGAAAGACGAGCCGGTGAAGGGAAAAGAGGTTCCTCTGCAATGGACTGAGAAATCTGGGGGACTCTTGGAATGGTGGCACGACCCTGGAGTTCCTCTCGCCGTTCCTGTTGATAGGGCCTCCTCTTGAGCTGCGACGGGAACGCCGGGAACTCTTTCCCGACGAAGCAGGGAAAGGATCCCTCATCTCGAGCTACGAGGCGGAAACGGGGCTCCTCTGGATGTGGGCGGGACCCTCGTGATTCCTCTCGAGTGGAGACGGGTATGTCGGGGAACTTATTGATTTGCACCAAGGGTGTGAAGGACCCTTTCGAAGTTCCAGAGGTGAGGTGTGATCAGCCTCGAGACGCCTCAGCGGAAATGGGCCTCATCTCGCCTGGAGGGGAGAACCTCCTGGATTTTCTCGAGTTGCGTCAGGTCTTCTCGAGTTACGACGGGGACCTCAGGGACCCGCTCTGGTGGCCTCAGGAAAGGCCAGTCCCCATGCGAGTTGCTAGGGGACCTCTCGGGATTCCTCTCCCGTCCATGCCGGGGCCTCAGTCCTTGTGTGGAGTCGGGGCCGGAACCTGAGGATTCCTCTCCAGTGTTGCCATGGATCTTGGGGTGCTTCTGAGTCTCCCCAGGGGAGTCAGGCCTCGTCTCGAGTGGGGGCATGCACGTGCGCTTTCCTCCCGAGCTGCAGCAGTAGTGTCACGCTTCCTGTCACGTGGATCAAGGGATCTGTGGCTTTCCCTCGAGGCTGTCCCTCGAGGCTTTCCCACGAGGCTTTCCCACAGGGCTGTGCCACGTGCCACCTTGGTGTGAGTCGATCCTCGGCGTGAAAGACGAGCCGGTGAAGGGAAAAGAGGTTCCTCTGGAATGGACTGAGACATCTGGGAGACTCTTGGAATGGTGGCACGACCCTGGAGTTCCTCTCGCCGTTCTTGTTGAGAGGGCCTCCTCTTGAGATGCGACGGGAACGCCGGGAACTCTTTCCCGACGAAGCAGGGAAAGGATCCCTCATCTCGAGCTACGAGGCGGAAACGGGGCTCCTCTGGATGTGGGCGGGACCCTCGTGATTCCTCTCGAGTGGAGACGGCTAGGTCGGGAAACTTCTTGATTTGCACCAAGGGTTTGAAGGACCCTTTCGAAGTTCCAGAGGTGAGGTGTGATCACCCTCGAGACGCCTCAGCGGAAATGGGCCTCATCTCGCCTGAATGGGAGAACCTCCTGGATTTTCTCGAGTTGCGGCAGGTCTTCTCGAGTTACGACGGGGACCTCAGGGACCCGCTCTGGTGGCCTCAGGAAAGGCCAGTCCCCATGCGAGTTGCTAGGGGACCTCTCGGGATTCCTCTCCCGTCCATGCCGGGGCCTCAGTCCTTGTGTGGAGTCGGGGCCGGAACCTGAGGATTCCTCTCCAGTGTTGCCATGGATCTTGGGGTGCTTCTGAGTCTCCCCAGGGGAGTCAGGCCTCGTCTCGAGTGGGGGCATGCACGTGCGCTTTCCTCCCGAGCTGCAGCAGTAGTGTCACGCTTCCTGTCACGTGGATCAAGGGTTCTGTGGCTTTCCCTCGAGGCTGTCCCTCGAGGCTTTCCCACGAGGCTTTCCCACAGGGCTGTGCCACGTGCCACCTTGGTGTGAGTCGATCCTCGGCGTGAAAGACGAGCCGGTGAAGGGAAAAGAGGTTCCTCTGGAATGGACTGAGACATCTGGGAGACTCTTGGAATGGTGGCACGACCCTGGAGTTCCTCTCGCCGTTCCTGTTGAGAGGGCCTCCTCTTGAGATGCGACGGGAAGGCCGGGAACTCTTTCCCGACGAAGCAGGGAAAGGATCCCTCATCTCGAGCTACGAGGCGGAAACGGGGCTCCTCTGGATGTGGGCGGGACCCTCGTGATTCCTCTCGAGTGGAGACGGGTATGTCGGGGAACTTCTTGATTTGCACCAAGGGTGTGAAGGACCCTTTCGAAGTTCCAGAGGTGAGGTGTGATCAGCCTCGAGACGCCTCAGCGGAAATGGGCCTCATCTCGCCTGGAGGGGAGAACCTCCTGGATTTTCTCGAGTTGCGGCAGGTCTTCTCGAGTTACGACGGGGACCTCAGGGACCCGCTCTTGTGGCCTCAGGAAAGGCCAGTCCCCATGCGAGTTGCTAGGGGACCTCTCGGGATTCCTCTCCCGTCCATGCCGGGGCCTCAGTCCTTGTGTGGAGTCGGGGCCGGAACCTGAGGATTCCTCTCCAGTGTTGCCATGGATCTTGGGGTGCTTCTGAGTCTCCCCAGGGGAGTCAGGCCTCGTCTCGAGTGGGGGCATGCACGTGCGCTTTCCTCCCGAGCTGCAGCAGTAGTGTCACGCTTCCTGTCACGTGGATCAAGGGATCTGTGGCTTTCCCTCGAGGCTGTCCCTCGAGGCTTTCCCACGAGCCTTTCCCACAGGGCTGTGCCACGTGCCACCTTGGAGTGAGTCGATCCTCGGCGTGAAAGACGAGCCGGTGAAAGGAAAAGAGGTTCCTCTGGAATGGACTGAGACATCTGGGGGACTCTTGGAATGGTGGCACGACCCTGGAGTTCCTCTCGCCGTTCCTGTTGAGAGGGCCTCCTCTTGAGATGCGACGGGAACGCCGGGAACTCTTTCCCGACGAAGCAGGGAAAGGATCCCTCATCTCGAGCTACGAGGTGGAAACGGGGCTCCTCTGGGTGTGGGCGGGACCATCGTAATTCCTCTCGAGTGGAGACGGGTATGTCGGGGAACTTCTTGATTTGCACCAAGGGTGTGAAGGACCCTTTCGAAGTTCCAGAGGTGAGGTGTGATCAGCCTCGAGACACCTCAGCGGAAATGGGCCTCATCTCGCCTGGAGGGGAGAACCTCCTGGATTTTCTCGAGTTGCGGCAGGTCTTCTCGAGTTACGACGGGGAACTCAGGGACCCACTCTGGCGGCCTCAGGAAAGGCCAGTCCCCATGCGAGTTGCTAGGGGACCTCTCGGGATTCCTCTCCCGTCCATACCGGGGCCTCAGTCCTTGTGTGGAGTCGGGGCCGGAACCTGAGGATTCCTCTCCAGTGTTGCCATGGATCTTGGGGTGCTTCTGAGTCTCCCCAGGGGAGTCAGGCCTCGTCTCGAGTGGGGGCATGCACGTGCGCTTTCCTCCCGAGCTGCAGCAGTAGTGTCACGCTTCCTGTCACGTGGATCAAGGGATCTGTGGCTTTCCCTCGAGGCTGTCCCTCGAGGCTTTCCCACGAGGCTTTCCCACAGGGCTGTGCCACGTGCCACCTTGGTGTGAGTCGATCCTCGGCGTGAAAGACGAGCCGGTGAAGGGAAAAGAGGTTCCTCTGGAATGGACTGAGACATCTGGGAGACTCTTGGAATGGTGGCACGACCCTGGAGTTCCTCTCGCCGTTCCTGTTGAGAGGGCCTCCTCTTGAGATGCGACGGGAACGCCGGGAACTCTTTCCCGACGAAGCAGGGAAAGGATCCCTCATCTCGAGCTACGAGGCGGAAACGGGGCTCCTCTGGATGTGGGCGGGACCCTCGTGATTCCTCTCGAGTGGAGACGGCTAGGTCGGGGAACTTCTTGATTTGCACCAAGGGTGTGAAGGACCCTTTCGAAGTTCCAGAGGTGAGGTGTGATCAGCCTCGAGACGCCTCAGCAGAAATGGGCCTCATCTCGCCTGGAGGGGAGAACCTCCTGGATTTTCTCGAGTTGCGGCAGGTCTTCTCGAGTTACGACGGGGACCTCAGGGACCCGCTCTGGTGGCCTCAGGAAAGGCCAGTCCCCATGCGAGTTGCTAGGGGACCTCTTGGGATTCCTCTCCCGTCCATGCCGGGGCCTCAGTCCTTGTGTGGAGTCGGGGCCGGAACCTGAGGATTCCTCTCCAGTGTTGCCATGGATCTTGGGGTGCTTCTGAGTCTCCCCAGGGGAGTCAGGCCTCGTCTCGAGTGGGGGCATGCACGTGCGCTTTCCTCCCGAGCTGCAGCAGTAGTGTCACGCTTCCTGTCACGTGGATCAAGGGATCTGTGGCTTTCCCTCGAGGCTGTCCCTCGAGGCTTTCCCACGAGGCTTTCCCACAGGGCTGTGCCACGTGCCACCTTTGTGTGAGTCGATCCTCGGCGTGAAAGACGAGCCGGTGAAGGGAAAAGAGGTTCCTCTGCAATGGACTGAGAAATCTGGGGGACTCTTGGAATGGTGGCACGACCCTGGAGTTCCTCTCGCCGTTCCTGTTGAGAGGGCCTCCTCTTGAGATGCGACGGGAAGGCCGGGAACTCTTTCCCGACGAAGCAGGGAAAGGATCCCTCATCTCGAGCTACGAGGCGGAAACGGGGCTCCTCTGGATGTGGGCGGGACCCTCGTGATTCCTCTCGAGTGGAGACGGGTATGTCGGGGAACTTATTGATTTGCACCAAGGGTGTGAAGGACCCTTTCGAAGTTCCAGAGGTGAGGTGTGATCAGCCTCGAGACGCCTCAGCGGAAATGGGCCTCATCTCGCCTGGAGGGGAGAACCTCCTGGATTTTCTCGAGTTGCGGCAGGTCTTCTCGAGTTACGACGGGGACCTCAGGGACCCGCTCTGGTGGCCTCAGGAAAGGCCAGTCCCCATGCGAGTTGCTAGGGGACCTCTCGGGATTCCTCTGCCGTCCATGCCGGGGCCTCAGTCCTTGTGTGGAGTCGGGGCCGGAACCTGAGGATTCCTCTCCAGTGTTGCCATGGATCTTGGGGTGCTTCTGAGTCTCCCCAGGGGAGTCAGGCCTCGTCTCGAGTGGGGGCATGCACGTGCGCTTTCCTCCCGAGCTGCAGCAGTAGTGTCACGCTTCCTGTCACGTGGATCAAGGGATCTGTGGCTTTCCCTCGAGGCTGTCCCTCGAGGCTTTCCCACGAGGCTTTCCCACAGGGCTGTGCCACGTGCCACCTTGGTGTGAGTCGATCCTCGGCGTGAAAGACGAGCCGGTGAAGGGAAAAGAGGTTCCTCTGGAATGGACTGAGACATCTGAGAGACTCTTGGAATGGTGGCACGACCCTGGAGTTCCTCTCGCCGTTCCTGTTGAGAGGGCCTCCTCTTGAGATGCGACGGGAACGCCGGGAACTCTTTCCCGACGAAGCAGGGAAAGGATCCCTCATCTCGAGCTACGAGGCGGAAACGGGGCTCCTCTGGATGTGGGCGGGACCCTCGTGATTCCTCTCGAGTGGAGACGGGTATGTCGGGGAACTTCTTGATTTGCACCAAGGGTGTGAAGGACCCTTTCGAAGTTCCAGAGGTGAGGTGTGATCAGCCTCGAGACGCCTCAGCGGAAATGGGCCTCATCTCGCCTGGAGGGGAGAACCTCCTGGATTTTCTCGAGTTGCGGCAGGTCTTCTCGAGTTACGACGGGGACCTCAGGGACCCGCTCTGGTGGCCTCAGGAAAGGCCAGTCCCCATGCGAGTTGCTAGGGGACCTCTCGGGATTCCTCTCCCGTCCATGCCGGGGCCTCAGTCCTTGTGTGGAGTCGGGGCCGGAACCTGAGGATTCCTCTCCAGTGTTGCCATGGATCTTGGGGTGCTTCTGAGTCTCCCCAGGGGAGTCAGGCCTCGTCTCGAGTGGGGGCATGCACGTGCGCTTTCCTCCCGAGCTGCAGCAGTAGTGTCACGCTTCCTGTCACGTGGATCAAGGGATCTGTGGCTTTCCCTCGAGGCTGTCCCTCGAGGCTTTCCCACGAGGCTTTCCCACAGGGCTGTGCCACGTGCCACCTTTGTGTGAGTCGATCCTCGGCGTGAAAGACGAGCCGGTGAAGGGAAAAGAGGTTCCTCTGCAATGGACTGAGAAATCTGGGGGACTCTTGGAATGGTGGCACGACCCTGGAGTTCCTCTCGCCGTTCCTGTTGAGAGGGCCTCCTCTTGAGCTGCGACGGGAACGCCGGGAACTCTTTCCCGACGAAGCAGGGAAAGGATCCCTCATCTCGAGCTACGAGGCGGAAACGGGGCTCCTCTGGATGTGGGCGGGACCCTCGTGATTCCTCTCGAGTGGAGACGGGTATGTCGGGGAACTTATTGATTTGCACCAAGGGTGTGAAGGACCCTTTCGAAGTTCCAGAGGTGAGGTGTGATCAGCCTCGAGACGCCTCAGCGGAAATGGGCCTCATCTCGCCTGGAGGGGAGAACCTCCTGGATTTTCTCGAGTTGCGGCAGGTCTTCTCGAGTTACGACGGGGACCTCAGGGACCCGCTCTGGTGGCCTCAGGAAAGGCCAGTCCCCATGCGAGTTGCTAGGGGACCTCTCGGGATTCCTCTCCCGTCCATGCCGGGGCCTCAGTCCTTGTGTGGAGTCGGGGCCGGAACCTGAGGATTCCTCTCCAGTGTTGCCATGGATCTTGGGGTGCTTCTGAGTCTCCCCAGGGGAGTCAGGCCTCGTCTCGAGTGGGGGCATGCACGTGCGCTTTCCTCCCGAGCTGCAGCAGTAGTGTCACGCTTCCTGTCACGTGGATCAAGGGATCTGTGGCTTTCCCTCGAGGCTGTCCCTCGAGGCTTTCCCACGAGGCTTTCCCACAGGGCTGTGCCACGTGCCACCTTGGTGTGAGTCGATCCTCGGCGTGAAAGACGAGCCGGTGAAGGGAAAAGAGGTTCCTCTGGAATGGACTGAGACATCTGGGAGACTCTTGGAATGGTGGCACGACCCTGGAGTTCCTCTCGCCGTTCTTGTTGAGAGGGCCTCCTCTTGAGATGCGACGGGAACGCCGGGAACTCTTTCCCGACGAAGCAGGGAAAGGATCCCTCATCTCGAGCTACGAGGCGGAAACGGGGCTCCTCTGGATGTGGGCGGGACCCTCGTGATTCCTCTCGAGTGGAGACGGCTAGGTCGGGAAACTTCTTGATTTGCACCAAGGGTTTGAAGGACCCTTTCGAAGTTCCAGAGGTGAGGTGTGATCACCCTCGAGACGCCTCAGCGGAAATGGGCCTCATCTCGCCTGAATGGGAGAACCTCCTGGATTTTCTCGAGTTGCGGCAGGTCTTCTCGAGTTACGACGGGGACCTCAGGGACCCGCTCTGGTGGCCTCAGGAAAGGCCAGTCCCCATGCGAGTTGCTAGGGGACCTCTCGGGATTCCTCTCCCGTCCATGCCGGGGCCTCAGTCCTTGTGTGGAGTCGGGGCCGGAACCTGAGGATTCCTCTCCAGTGTTGCCATGGATCTTGGGGTGCTTCTGAGTCTCCCCAGGGGAGTCAGGCCTCGTCTCGAGTGGGGGCATGCACGTGCGCTTTCCTCCCGAGCTGCAGCAGTAGTGTCACGCTTCCTGTCACGTGGATCAAGGGTTCTGTGGCTTTCCCTCGAGGCTGTCCCTCGAGGCTTTCCCACGAGGCTTTCCCACAGGGCTGTGCCACGTGCCACCTTGGTGTGAGTCGATCCTCGGCGTGAAAGACGAGCCGGTGAAGGGAAAAGAGGTTCCTCTGGAATGGACTGAGACATCTGGGAGACTCTTGGAATGGTGGCACGACCCTGGAGTTCCTCTCGCCGTTCCTGTTGAGAGGGCCTCCTCTTGAGATGCGACGGGAAGGCCGGGAACTCTTTCCCGACGAAGCAGGGAAAGGATCCCTCATCTCGAGCTACGAGGCGGAAACGGGGCTCCTCTGGATGTGGGCGGGACCCTCGTGATTCCTCTCGAGTGGAGACGGGTATGTCGGGGAACTTCTTGATTTGCACCAAGGGTGTGAAGGACCCTTTCGAAGTTCCAGAGGTGAGGTGTGATCAGCCTCGAGACGCCTCAGCGGAAATGGGCCTCATCTCGCCTGGAGGGGAGAACCTCCTGGATTTTCTCGAGTTGCGGCAGGTCTTCTCGAGTTACGACGGGGACCTCAGGGACCCGCTCTTGTGGCCTCAGGAAAGGCCAGTCCCCATGCGAGTTGCTAGGGGACCTCTCGGGATTCCTCTCCCGTCCATGCCGGGGCCTCAGTCCTTGTGTGGAGTCGGGGCCGGAACCTGAGGATTCCTCTCCAGTGTTGCCATGGATCTTGGGGTGCTTCTGAGTCTCCCCAGGGGAGTCAGGCCTCGTCTCGAGTGGGGGCATGCACGTGCGCTTTCCTCCCGAGCTGCAGCAGTAGTGTCACGCTTCCTGTCACGTGGATCAAGGGATCTGTGGCTTTCCCTCGAGGCTGTCCCTCGAGGCTTTCCCACGAGGCTTTCCCACAGGGCTGTGCCACGTGCCACCTTGGAGTGAGTCGATCCTCGGCGTGAAAGACGAGCCGGTGAAAGGAAAAGAGGTTCCTCTGGAATGGACTGAGACATCTGGGGGACTCTTGGAATGGTGGCACGACCCTGGAGTTCCTCTCGCCGTTCCTGTTGAGAGGGCCTCCTCTTGAGATGCGACGGGAAGGCCGGGAACTCTTTCCCGACGAAGCAGGGAAAGGATCCCTCATCTCGAGCTACGAGGCGGAAACGGGGCTCCTCTGGATGTGGGCGAGACCCTCGTGATTCCTCTCGAGTGGAGACGGGTATGTCGGGGAACTTATTGATTTGCACCAAGGGTGTGAAGGACCCTTTCGAAGTTCCAGAGGTGAGGTGTGATCAGCCTCGAGACGCCTCAGCGGAAATGGGCCTCATCTCGCCTGGAGGGGAGAACCTCCTGGATTTTCTCGAGTTGCGGCAGGTCTTCTCGAGTTACGACGGGGACCTCAGGGACCCGCTCTGATGGCCTCAGGAAAGGCCAGTCCCCATGCGAGTTGCTAGGGGACCTCTCGGGATTCCTCTGCCGTCCATGCCGGGGCCTCAGTCCTTGTGTGGAGTCGGGGCCGGAACCTGAGGATTCCTCTCCAGTGTTGCCATGGATCTTGGGGTGCTTCTGAGTCTCCCCAGGGGAGTCAGGCCTCGTCTCGAGTGGGGGCATGCACGTGCGCTTTCCTCCCGAGCTGCAGCAGTAGTGTCACGCTTCCTGTCACGTGGATCAAGGGATCTGTGGCTTTCCCTCGAGGCTGTCCCTCGAGGCTTTCCCACGAGGCTTTCCCACAGGGCTGTGCCACGTGCCACCTTGGTGTGAGTCGATCCTCGGCGTGAAAGACGAGCCGGTGAAGGGATAAGAGGTTCCTCTGGAATGGACTGAGACATCTGAGAGACTCTTGGAATGGTGGCACGACCCTGGAGTTCCTCTCGCCGTTCCTGTTGAGAGGGCCTCCTCTTGAGATGCGACGGGAACGCCGGGAACTCTTTCCCGACGAAGCAGGGAAAGGATCCCTCATCTCGAGCTACGAGGCGGAAACGGGGCTCCTCTGGATGTGGGCGGGACCCTCGTGATTCCTCTCGAGTGGAGACGGGTATGTCGGGGAACTTCTTGATTTGCACCAAGGGTGTGAAGGACCCTTTCGAAGTTCCAGAGGTGAGGTGTGATCAGCCTCGAGACGCCTCAGCGGAAATGGGCCTCATCTCGCCTGGAGGGGAGAACCTCCTGGATTTTCTCGAGTTGCGGCAGGTCTTCTCGAGTTACGACGGGGACCTCAGGGACCCGCTCTGGTGGCCTCAGGAAAGGCCAGTCCCCATGCGAGTTGCTAGGGGACCTCTCGGGATTCCTCTCCCGTCCATGCCGGGGCCTCAGTCCTTGTGTGGAGTCGGGGCCGGAACCTGAGGATTCCTCTCCAGTGTTGCCATGGATCTTGGGGTGCTTCTGAGTCTCCCCAGGGGAGTCAGGCCTCGTCTCGAGTGGGGGCATGCACGTGCGCTTTCCTCCCGAGCTGCAGCAGTAGTGTCACGCTTCCTGTCACGTGGATCAAGGGATCTGTGGCTTTCCCTCGAGGCTGTCCCTCGAGGCTTTCCCACGAGGCTTTCCCACAGGGCTGTGCCACGTGCCACCTTGGTGTGAGTCGATCCTCGGCGTGAAAGACGAGCCGGTGAAGGGAAAAGAGGTTCCTCTGGAATGGACTGAGACATCTGGGAGACTCTTGGAATGGTGGCACGACCCTGGAGTTCCTCTCGCCGTTCTTGTTGAGAGGGCCTCCTCTTGAGATGCGACGGGAACGCCGGGAACTCTTTCCCGACGAAGCAGGGAAAGGATCCCTCATCTCGAGCTACGAGGCGGAAACGGGGCTCCTCTGGATGTGGGCGGGACCCTCGTGATTCCTCTCGAGTGGAGACGGCTAGGTCGGGAAACTTCTTGATTTGCACCAAGGGTTTGAAGGACCCTTTCGAAGTTCCAGAGGTGAGGTGTGATCACCCTCGAGACGCCTCAGCGGAAATGGGCCTCATCTCGCCTGAATGGGAGAACCTCCTGGATTTTCTCGAGTTGCGGCAGGTCTTCTCGAGTTACGACGGGGACCTCAGGGACCCGCTCTGGTGGCCTCAGGAAAGGCCAGTCCCCATGCGAGTTGCTAGGGGACCTCTCGGGATTCCTCTCCCGTCCATGCCGGGGCCTCAGTCCTTGTGTGGAGTCGGGGCCGGAACCTGAGGATTCCTCTCCAGTGTTGCCATGGATCTTGGGGTGCTTCTGAGTCTCCCCAGGGGAGTCAGGCCTCGTCTCGAGTGGGGGCATGCACGTGCGCTTTCCTCCCGAGCTGCAGCAGTAGTGTCACGCTTCCTGTCACGTGGATCAAGGGTTCTGTGGCTTTCCCTCGAGGCTGTCCCTCGAGGCTTTCCCACGAGGCTTTCCCACAGGGCTGTGCCACGTGCCACCTTGGTGTGAGTCGATCCTCGGCGTGAAAGACGAGCCGGTGAAGGGAAAAGAGGTTCCTCTGGAATGGACTGAGACATCTGGGAGACTCTTGGAATGGTGGCACGACCCTGGAGTTCCTCTCGCCGTTCCTGTTGAGAGGGCCTCCTCTTGAGATGCGACGGGAACGCCGGGAACTCTTTCCCGACGAAGCAGTGAAAGGATCCCTCATCTCGAGCTACGAGGCGGAAACAGGGCTCCTCTGGATGTGGGCGGGACCCTCGTGATTCCTCTCGAGTGGAGACGGGTATGTCGGGGAACTTCTTGATTTGCACCAAGGGTGTGAAGGACCCTTTCGAAGTTCCAGAGGGGAGGTGTGATCAGCCTCGAGACGCCTCAGCGGAAATGGGCCTCATCTCGCCGGGAGGGGAGAACCTCCTGGATTTTCTCGAGTTGCGGCAGGTCTTCTCGAGTTACGACGGGGACCTCAGGGACCCGCTCTGGTGGCCTCAGGAAAGGCCAGTCCCCATGCGAGTTGCTAGGGGACCTCTCGGGATTCCTCTCCCGTCCATGCCGGGTCCTCAGTCCTTGTGTGGAGTCGGGGCCGGAACCTGAGGATTCCTCTCCAGTGTTGCCATGGATCTTGGGGTGCTTCTGAGTCTCCCCAGGGGACTCAGGCCTTGTCTCGAGTGGGGGCATGCACGTGCGCTTACCTCCCGAGCTGCAGCAGTAGTGTCACGCTTCCTGTCACGTGGATCAAGGGATCTGTGGCTTTCCCTCGAGGCTGTCCCTCGAGGCTTTCCCACGAGGCTTTCCCACAGGGCTGTGCCACGTGCCACCTTGGTGTGAGTCGATCCTCGGCGTGAAAGACGAGCCGGTGAAGGGAAAAGAGGTTCCTCTGGAATGGACTGAGACATCTGGGGGACTCTTGGAATGGTGGCACGACCCTGGAGTTCCTCTCGCCGTTCCTGTTGAGAGGGCCTCCTCTTGAGATGCGACGGGAACGCCGGGAACTCTTTCCCGACGAAGCAGGGAAAGGATCCCTCATCTCGAGCTACGAGGCGGAAACGGGGCTCCTCTGGATGTGGGCGGGACCCTCGTGATTCCTCTCGAGTGGAGACGGCTAGGTCGGGGAACTTCTTGATTTGCACCAAGGGTGTGAAGGACCCTTTCGAAGTTCCAGAGGTGAGGTGTGATCAGCCTCGAGACGCCTCAGCGGAAATGGGCCTCATCTCGCCTGGAGGTGAGAACCTCCTGGATTTTCTCGAGTTGTGGCAGGTCTTCTCGAGTTACGACGGGGACCTCAGGGACCCGCTCTGGTGGCCTCAGGAAAGGCCAGTCCCCATGCGAGTTGCTAGGGGACCTCTTGGGATTCCTCTCCCGTCCATGCCGGGGCCTCAGTCCTTGTGTGGAGTCGGGGCCGGAACCTGAGGATTCCTCTCCAGTGTTGCCATGGATCTTGGGGTGCTTCTGAGTCTCCCCAGGGGAGTCAGGCCTCGTCTCGAGTGGGGGCATGCACGTGCGCTTTCCTCCCGAGCTGCAGCAGTAGTGTCACGCTTCCTGTCACGTGGATCAAGGGATCTGTGGCTTTCCCTCGAGGCTGTCCCTCGAGGCTTTCCCACGAGGCTTTCCCACAGGGCTGTGCCACGTGCCACCTTGGTGTGAGTCGATCCTCGGCGTGAAAGACGAGCCGGTGAAGGGAAAAGAGGTTCCTCTGGAATGGACTGAGACATCTGGGGGACTCTTGGAATGGTGGCACGACCCTGGAGTTCCTCTCGCCGTTCCTGTTGAGAGGGCCTCCTCTTGAGATGCGACGGGAACGCCGGGAACTCTTTCCCGACGAAGCAGGGAAAGGATCCCTCATCTCGAGCTACGAGGCGGAAACGGGGCTCCTCTGGATGTGGGCGGGACCCTCGTGATTCCTCTCGAGTGGAGACGGCTAGGTCGGGGAACTTCTTGATTTGCACCAAGGGTGTGAAGGACCCTTTCGAAGTTCCAGAGGTGAGGTGTGATCAGCCTCGAGACGCCTCAGCGGAAATGGGCCTCATCTCGCCTGGAGGTGAGAACCTCCTGGATTTTCTCGAGTTGTGGCAGGTCTTCTCGAGTTACGACGGGGACCTCAGGGACCCGCTCTGGTGGCCTCAGGAAAGGCCAGTCCCCATGCGAGTTGCTAGGGGACCTCTTGGGATTCCTCTCCCGTCCATGCCGGGGCCTCAGTCCTTGTGTGGAGTCGGGGCCGGAACCTGAGGATTCCTCTCCAGTGTTGCCATGGATCTTGGGGTGCTTCTGAGTCTCCCCAGGGGAGTCAGGCCTCGTCTCGAGTGGGGGCATGCACGTGCGCTTTCCTCCCGAGCTGCAGCAGTAGTGTCACGCTTCCTGTCACGTGGATCAAGGGATCTGTGGCTTTCCCTCGAGGCTGTCCCTCGAGGCTTTCCCACGAGGCTTTCCCACAGGGCTGTGCCACGTGCCACCTTGGTGTGAGTCGATCCTCGGCGTGAAAGACGAGCCGGTGAAGGGAAAAGAGGTTCCTCTGGAATGGACTGAGACATCTGGGAGACTCTTGGAATGGTGGCACGACCCTGGAGTTCCTCTCGCCGTTCCTGTTGAGAGGGCCTCCTCTTGAGATGCGACGGGAACGCCGGGAACTCTTTCCCGACGAAGCAGGGAAAGGATCCCTCATCTCGAGCTACGAGGCGGAAACGGGGCTCCTCTGGATGTGGGCGGGACCCTCGTGATTCCTCTCGAGTGGAGACGGGTATGTCGGGGAACTTCTTGATTTGCACCAAGGGTGTGAATGACCCTTTCGAAGTTCCAGAGGTGAGGTGTGATCAGCCTCGAGACGCCTCAGCGGAAATGGGCCTCATCTCGCCTGGAGGGGAGAACCTCCTGGATTTTCTCGAGTTGCGGCAGGTCTTCTCGAGTTACGACGGGGACCTCAGGGACCCGCTCTTGTGGCCTCAGGAAAGGCCAGTCCCCATGCGAGTTGCTAGGGGACCTCTCGGGATTCCTCTCCCGTCCATGCCGGGGCCTCAGTCCTTGTGTGGAGTCGGGGCCGGAACCTGAGGATTCCTCTCCAGTGTTGCCATGGATCTTGGGGTGCTTCTGAGTCTCCCCAGGGGAGTCAGGCCTCGTCTCGAGTGGGGGCATGCACGTGCGCTTTCCTCCCGAGCTGCAGCAGTAGTGTCACGCTTCCTGTCACGTGGATCAAGGGATCTGTGGCTTTCCCTCGAGGCTGTCCCTCGAGGCTTTCCCACGAGGCTTTCCCACAGGGCTGTGCCACGTGCCACCTTGGAGTGAGTCGATCCTCGGCGTGAAAGACGAGCCGGTGAAAGGAAAAGAGGTTCCTCTGGAATGGACTGAGACATCTGGGGGACTCTTGGAATGGTGGCACGACCCTGGAGTTCCTCTCGCCGTTCCTGTTGAGAGGGCCTCCTCTTGAGATGCGACGGGAAGGCCGGGAACTCTTTCCCGACGAAGCAGGGAAAGGATCCCTCATCTCGAGCTACGAGGCGGAAACGGGGCTCCTCTGGATGTGGGCGGGACCCTCGTGATTCCTCTCGAGCGGAGACGGGTATGTCGGGGAACTTATTGATTTGCACCAAGGGTGTGACGGACCCTTTCGACGTTCCAGAGGTGAGGTGTGATTAGCCCCGAGAAGCCTCTGCGGAAATGGGCCTCATCTCGCCTGGAGGGAAGAACCTCCTGGATTTTCTCGAGTTGCGGCAGGTCTTCTCGAGTTACGACGGGGACCTCAGGGACCCGCTCTGGTGGCCTCAGGAAAGGCCAGTCCCCATGCGAGTTGCTAGGGGACCTCTCGGGATTCCTCTCCCGTCCATGCCGGGGCCTCAGTCCTTGTGTGGAGTCGGGGCCGGAACCTGAGGATTCCTCTCCAGTGTTGCCATGGATCTTGGGGTGCTTCTGAGTCTCCCCAGGGGAGTCAGGCCTCGTCTCGAGTGGGGGCATGCACGTGAGCTTTCCTCCCGAGCTGCAGCAGTAGTGTCACGCTTCCTGTCACGTGGATCAAGGGATCTGTGGCTTTCCCTCGAGGCTGTCCCTCGAGGCTTTCCCACGAGGCTTTCCCACAGGGCTGTGCCACGTGCCACCTTGGTGTGAGTCGATCCTCGGCGTGAAAGACGAGCCGGTGAAGGGAAAAGAGGTTCCTCTGGAATGGACTGAGACATCTGGGAGACTCTTGGAATGGTGGCACGACCCTGGAGTTCCTCTTGCCGTTCCTGTTGAGAGGGCCTCCTCTTGAGATGCGACGGGAACGCCGGGAACTCTTTCCCGACGAAGCAGGGAAAGGATCCCTCATCTCGAGCTACGAGGCGGAAACGGGGCTCCTCTGGATGTGGGCGGGACCCTCGTGATTCCTCTCGAGTGGAGACGGCTAGGTCGGGGAACTTCTTGATTTGCACCAAGGGTTTGAAGGACCCTTTCGAAGTTCCAGAGGTGAGGTGTGATCACCCTCGAGACGCCTCAGCGGAAATGGGCCTCATCTCGCCTGGAGGGGAGAACCTCCTGGATTTTCTCGAGTTGCGGCAGGTCTTCTCGAGTTACGACGGGGACCTCAGGGACCCGCTCTGGTGGCCTCAGGAAAGGCCAGTCCCCATGCGAGTTGCTAGGGGACCTCTCGGGATTCCTCTCCCGTCCATGCCGGGGCCTCAGTCCTTGTGTGGAGTCGGGGCCGGAACCTGAGGATTCCTCTCCAGTGTTGCCATGGATCTTGGGGTGCTTCTGAGTCTCCCCATGGGAGTCAGGCCTCGTCTCGAGTGGGGGCATGCACGTGCGCTTTCCTCCCGAGCTGCAGCAGTAGTGTCACGCTTCCTGTCACGTGGATCAAGGGTTCTGTGGCTTTCCCTCGAGGCTGTCCCTCGAGGCTTTCCCACGAGGCTTTCCCACAGGGCTGTGCCACGTGCCACCTTGGTGTGAGTCGATCCTCGGCGTGAAAGACGAGCCGGTGAAGGGAAAAGAGGTTCCTCTGGAATGGACTGAGACATCTGGGAGACTCTTGGAATGGTGGCACGACCCTGGAGTTCCTCTCGCCGTTCCTGTTGAGAGGGCCTCCTCTTGAGATGCGACGGGAAGGCCGGGAACTCTTTCCCGACGAAGCAGGGAAAGGATCCCTCATCTCGAGCTACGAGGCGGAAACGGGGCTCCTCTGGATGTGGGCGGGACCCTCGTGATTCCTCTCGAGTGGAGACGGGTATGTCGGGGAACTTCTTGATTTGCACCAAGGGTGTGAAGGACCCTTTCGAAGTTCCAGAGGTGAGGTGTGATCAGCCTCGAGACGCCTCAGCGGAAATGGGCCTCATCTCGCCTGGAGGGGAGAACCTCCTGGATTTTCTCGAGTTGCGGCAGGTCTTCTCGAGTTACGACGGGGACCTCAGGGACCCGCTCTTGTGGCCTCAGGAAAGGCCAGTCCCCATGCGAGTTGCTAGGGGACCTCTCGGGATTCCTCTCCCGTCCATGCCGGGGCCTCAGTCCTTGTGTGGAGTCGGAGCCGGAACCTGAGGATTCCTCTCCAGTGTTGCCATGGATCTTGGGGTGCTTCTGAGTCTCCCCAGGGGAGTCAGGCCTCGTCTCGAGTGGGGGCATGCACGTGCGCTTTCCTCCCGATCTGCAGCAGTAGTGTCACGCTTCCTGTCACGTTGGTCAAGGGATCTGTGGCTTTCCCTCGACGCTGTCCCTCGAGGCTTTCCCACGAGGCTTTCCCACAGGGCTGTGCCACGTGCCACCTTGGTGTGAGTCGATCCTCGGCGTTGAAGACGAGCCGGTGAAGGGAAAAGAGGATCCTCTGGAATGGACTGAGACATCTGGGGGACTCTTGGAATGGTGGCACGACCCTGGAGTTCCTCTCGCCGTTCCTGTTGAGAGGGCCTCCTCTTGAGATGCGACGGGAACGCCGGGAACTCTTTCCCGACGAAGCAGGGAAAGGATCCCTCATCTCGAGCTACGAGGCGGAAACGGGGCTCCACTGGATGTGGGCGGGACCCTCGTGATTCCTCTCGAGTGGAGACGGCTAGGTCGGGGAACTTCTTGATTTGCACCAAGGGTTTGAAGGACCCTTTCGAAGTTCCAGAGGTGAGGTGTGATCAGCCTCGAGACGCCTCAGCAGAAATGGGCCTCATCTCGCCTGGATGGGAGAACCTCCTGGATTTTCTCGAGTTGAGGCAGGTCTTCTCGAGTTACGACGGGGACCTCAGGGACCCGCTATGGTGGTCTCAGGAAAGGCCAGTCCCCATGCGAGTTGCTAGGGGACCTCTCGGGATTCCTCTCCCGTCCATGCTGGGGCCTCAGTCCTTGTGTGGAGTCGGGGCCGGAACCTGAGGATTCCTCTCCAGTGTTGCCATGGATCTTGGGGTGCTTCTGAGTCTCCCCAGGGGAGTCAGGCCTCGTCTCGAGTGGGGGCATGCACGTGCGCTTTCCTCCCGAGCTGCAGCAGTAGTGTCACGCTTCCTGTCACGTGGATCAAGGGATCTGTGGCTTTCCCTCGAGGCTGTCCCTCGCGGCTTTCCCACGAGGCTTTCGCACAGGGCTGTGCCACGTGCCACCTTGGTGTGAGTCGATCCTCGGCGTGAAAGACGAGCCGGTGAAGGGAAAAGAGGTTCCTCTGGAATGGACTGAGACATCTGGGGGACTCTTGGAATGGTGGCACGACCCTGGAGTTCCTCTCGCCGTTCCTGTTGAGAGGGCCTCCTCTTGAGATGCGACGGGAAGGCCGGGAACTCTTTCCCGACGAGGCAGGGAAAGGATCCCTCATCTCGAGCTACGAGGCGGAAACGGGGCTCCTCTGGATGTGGGCGGGACCCTCGTGATTCCTCTCGAGTGGAGACGGCTAGGTCGGGGAACTTCTTGATTTGCACCAAGGGTGTGAAGGACCCTTTCGAAGTTCCAGAGGTGAGGTGTGATCAGCATCGAGACGCCTCAGCGGAAATGGGCCTCATCTCGCCTGGAGGTGAGAACCTCCTGGATTTTCTCGAGTTGTGGCAGGTCTTCTCGAGTTACGACGGGGACCTCAGGGACCCGCTCTGGTGGCCTCAGGAAAGGCCAGTCCCCATGCGAGTTGCTAGGGGACCTCTTGGGATTCCTCTCCCGTCCATGCCGGGGCCTCAGTCCTTGTGTGGAGTCGGGGCCGGAACCTGAGGATTCCTCTCCAGTGTTGCCATGGATCTTGGGGTGCTTCTGAGTCTCCCCAGGGGAGTCAGGCCTCGTCTCGAGTGGGGGCATGCACGTGCGCTTTCCTCCCGAGCTGCAGCAGTAGTGTCACGCTTCCTGTCACGTGGATCAAGGGATCTGTGGCTTTCCCTCGAGGCTGTCCCTCGAGGCTGTCCCTCGAGGCTTTCCCACGAGGCTTTCCCACAGGGCTGTGCCACGTTCCACCTTGGTGTGAGTCGATCCTCGGCGTGAAAGACGAGCCGGTGAAGGGAAAAGAGGTTCCTCTGGAATGGACTGAGACATCTGGGGGACTCTTCGAATGGTGGCACGACCCTGGAGTTCCTCTCGCCGTTCCTGTAGAGAGGGCCTCCTCTTGAGATGCGACGGGAACGGCGGGAACTCTTTCCCGACGAAGCAGGGAAAGGATCCCTCATCTCGAGCTACGAGGCGGAAACGGGGCTCCTCTGGATGTGGGCGGGACCCTCGTGATTCCTCTCGAGTGGAGACGGCTAGGTCGGGGAACTTCTTGATTTGCACCAAGGGTGTGAAGGACCCTTTCGAAGTTCCAGAGGTGAGGTGTGATCAGCCTCGAGACGCCTCAGCGGAAATGGGCCTCATCTCGCCTGGAGGGGAGAACCTCCTGGATTTTCTCGAGTTGCGGCAGGTCTTCTCGAGTTACGACGGGGACCTCAGGGACACGCTCTTGTGGCCTCAGGAAAGGCCAGTCCCCATGCGAGTTGCTAGTGGACCTCTCGGGATTCCTCTCCCGTCCATGCCGGGGCCTCAGTCCTTGTGTGGAGTCGGGGCCGGAACCTGAGGATTCCTCTCCAGTGTTGCCATGGATATTGGGGTGCTTCTGAGTCTCCCCAGGGGAGTCAGGCCTCGTCTCGAGTGGGGGCATGCACGTGCGCTTTCCTCCCGAGCTGCAGCAGTAGTGTCACGCTTCCTGTCACGTGGATCAAGGGATCTGTGGCTTTCCCTCGAGGCTGTCCCTCGAGGCTGTCCCTCGAGGCTTTTCCACGAGGCTTTCCCACAGGGCTGTGCCACGTGCCACCTTGGTGTGAGTCGATCCTAGGCGTGAAAGACGAGCCGGTGAAGGGAAAAGAGGTTCCTCTGGAATGGACTGAGACATCTGGGGGACTCTTGGAATGGTGGCACGACCCTGGAGTTCCTCTCGCCGTTCCTGTTGAGAGGGCCTCCTCTTGAGATGCGACGGGAACGCCGGGAACTCTTTCCCGACGAAGCAGGGAAAGGATCCCTCATCTCGAGCTACGAGGCGGAAACGGGGCTCCTCTGGATGTGGGCGGGACCCTCGTGATTCCTCTCGAGTGGAGACGGCTAGGTCGGGGAACTTCTTGATTTGCACCAAGGGTGTGAAGGACCCTTTCGAAGTTCCAGAGGTGAGGTGTGATCAGCCTCGAGACGCCTCAGCGGAAATGGGCCTCATCTCGCCTGGAGGTGAGAACCTCCTGGATTTTCTCGAGTTGTGGCAGGTCTTCTCGAGTTACGACGGGGACCTCAGGGACCCGCTCTGGTGGCCTCAGGAAAGGCCAGTCCCCATGCGAGTTGCTAGGGGACCTCTTGGGATTCCTCTCCCGTCCATGCCGGGGCCTCAGTCCTTGTGTGGAGTCGGGGCCGGAACCTGAGGATTCCTCTCCAGTGTTGCCATGGATCTTGGGGTGCTTCTGAGTCTCCCCAGGGGAGTCAGGCCTCGTCTCGAGTGGGGGCATGCACGTGCGCTTTCCTCCCGAGCTGCAGCAGTAGTGTCACGCTTCCTGTCACGTGGATCAAGGGATCTGTGGCTTTCCCTCGAGGCTGTCCCTCGAGGCTGTCCCTCGAGGCTTTCCCACGAGGCTTTCCCACAGGGCTGTGCCACGTTCCACCTTGGTGTGAGTCGATCCTCGGCGTGAAAGACGAGCCGGTGAAGGGAAAAGAGGTTCCTCTGGAATGGACTGAGACATCTGGGGGACTCTTGGAATGGTGGCACGACCCTGGAGTTCCTCTCGCCGTTCCTGTAGAGAGGGCCTCCTCTTGAGATGCGACGGGAACGCCGGGAACTCTTTCCCGACGAAGCAGGGAAAGGATCCCTCATCTCGAGCTACGAGGCGGAAACGGGGCTCCTCTGGATGTGGGCGGGACCCTCGTGATTCCTCTCGAGTGGAGACGGCTAGGTCGGGGAACTTCTTGATTTGCACCAAGGGTGTGAAGGACCCTTTCGAAGTTCCAGAGGTGAGGTGTGATCAGCCTCGAGACGCCTCAGCGGAAATGGGCCTCATCTCGCCTGGAGGGGAGAACCTCCTGGATTTTCTCGAGTTGCGGCAGGTCTTCTCGAGTTACGACGGGGACCTCAGGGACACGCTCTTGTGGCCTCAGGAAAGGCCAGTCCCCATGCGAGTTGCTAGTGGACCTCTCGGGATTCCTCTCCCGTCCATGCCGGGGCCTCAGTCCTTGTGTGGAGTCGGGGCCGGAACCTGAGGATTCCTCTCCAGTGTTGCCATGGATATTGGGGTGCTTCTGAGTCTCCCCAGGGGAGTCAGGCCTCGTCTCGAGTGGGGGCATGCACGTGCGCTTTCCTCCCGAGCTGCAGCAGTAGTGTCACGCTTCCTG
The DNA here is from genome assembly GCF_023091745.1 of Budorcas taxicolor. NCBI lineage: Eukaryota > Metazoa > Chordata > Mammalia > Artiodactyla > Bovidae > Budorcas > Budorcas taxicolor. The sequence continues at coordinate 248,469 of NW_026291528.1, forward strand.
TCACGTGGATCAAGGGATCTGTGGCTTTCCCTCGAGGCTGTCCCTCGAGGCTGTCCCTCGAGGCTTTTCCACGAGGCTTTCCCACAGGGCTGTGCCACGTGCCACCTTGGTGTGAGTCGATCCTAGGCGTGAAAGACGAGCCGGTGAAGGGAAAAGAGGTTATTCTGGAATGGACTGAGACATCTGGGGACTCTTGAAATGGTGGCACGACCCTGGAGTTCCTCTGGCCGTTCCTGTTGAGAGGGCCTCCTCTTGAGATGCGACGGGAAGGCCGGGAACTCTTTCCCGACAAGGCAGGGAAAGGATCCCTCATCTCGAGCTACGAGGCGGAAACGGGGCTCCTCTGGATGTGGGCGGGACCCTCGTGATTCCTCTCGAGTGGAGACGGCTAGGTCGGGGAACTTCTTGATTTGCACCAAGGGTGTGAAGGAGCCTTTCGAAGTTCCAGAGGTGAGGTGTGATCAGCCTCGAGATGCCTCAGCGGAAATGGGCCTCATCTCGCCTGGAGGGGAGAACCTCCTGGATTTTCTCGAGTTGCAGCAGGTCTTCTCGAGTTACGACGGGGACCTCAGGGACCCGCTCTGGTGGCCTCAGGAAAGGCCAGTCCCCATGCTTGTTGCTAGGCGACCTCTCGGGATTCCTCTCCCGTCCATGATGGGGCCTCAGTCCTTGTGTGGAGTCGGGGCCGGAAACTGAGGATTCCTCTCCAGTGTTGCCATGGATCTTGGGGTGCTTCTGAGTCTCCCCAGGGGAGTCAGGCTTCGTCACGAGTGGGGGCATGCACGTGCGCTTTCCTCCCGAGCTGCAGCAGTAGTGTCACGCTTCCTGTCACGTGGATCAAGGGATCTGTGGCTTTCCCTCGAGGCTGTCCCTCGAGGCTTTCCCACGAGGCTTTCCCACAGGGCTGTGCCACGTGCCACCTTGGTGTGAGTCGATCCTCGGCGTGAAAGACGAGCCGGTGAAGGGAAAAGAGGTTCCTCTGGAATGGACTGAGACATCTGGGGGACTCTTGGAATGGTGGCACGACCCTGGAGTTCCTCTCGCCGTTCCTGTTGAGAGGGCCTCCTCTTGAGATGCGACGGAAACGCCGGGAACTCTTTCCCGACGAAGCAGGGAAAGGATCCCTCATCTCGAGCTACGAGGCGGAAACGGGGCTCCTCTGGATGTGGGCGGGACCCTCGTGATTCCTCTCGAGTGGAGACGGCTAGGTCGGGGAACTTCTTGATTTGCACCAAGGGTGTGAAGGACCTTTTCGAAGTTCCAGAGGTGAGGTGAGATCAGCCTCGAGACGCCTCAGCGGAAATGGGCCTCATCTGGCCTGGAGGGGAGAACCTCCTGGATTTTCTCGAGTTGCGGCAGGTCTTCTCGAGTTACGACGGGGACCTCAGGGACCCGCTCTTGTGGCCTCAGGAAAGGCCAGTCCCCATGCGAGTTGCTACGGGACCTCTCGGGATTCCTCTCCCGTCCATGCCGGGGCCTCAGTCCTTGTGTGGAGTCGGGGCCGGAACCTGAGGATTCCTCTCCAGTGTTGCCATGGATCTTGGGGTGCTTCTGAGTCTCCCCAGGGGAGTCAGGCCTCGTCTCGAGTGGGGGCATGCACGTGCGCTTTCCTTCGGAGCTGCAGCAGTAGTGTCACGCTTCCTGTCACGTGGATCAAGGGATCTGTGGCTTTCCCTCGAGGCTGTCCCTCGAGGCTGTCCCTCGAGGCTTTCCCACGAGGCTTTCCCACAGGGCTGTGCCACGTGCCACCTTGGTGTGAGTCGATCCTCGGCGTGAAAGACGAGCCGGCGAGGGAAAAGAGGTTCCTCTGGAATGGACTGAGACATCTGGGGGACTCTTGGAATGGTGGCACGACCCTGGAGTTCCTCTCGCCGTTCCTGTTGAGAGGGCCTCCTCTTGAGATGCGACGGGAAGGCCGGGAACTCTTTCCCGACGAAGCAGGGAAAGGATCCCTCATCTCGAGCTACGAGGCGGAAACGGGGCTCCTCTGGATGTGGGCGGGACCCTCGTGATTCCTCTCGAGTGGAGACGGCTAGGTCGGGGAACTTCTTGATTTGCACCAAGGGTGTGAAGGAGCCTTTCGAAGTTCCAGAGGTGAGGTGTGATCAGCCTCGAGACGCCTCAGCGGAAATGGGCCTCATCTCGCCTGGAGGGGAGAACCTCCTGGATTTTCTCGAGTTGCGGCAGGTCTTCTCGAGTTACGACGGGGACCTCAGGGACCCGCTCTTGTGGCCTCAGGAAAGGCCAGTCCCCATGCGAGTTGCTAGGGGACCTCTCGGGATTCCTCTCCCGTCCATGCCGGGGCCTCAGTCCTTGTGTGGAGTCGGGGCCGGAACCTGAGGATTCCTCTCCAGTGTTGCCATGGATCTTGGGGTGCTTCTGAGTCACCCCAGGGGAGTCAGGCCTCGTCTCGAGTGGGGGCATGCACGTGCGCTTTCCTCCGGAGCTGCAGCAGTAGTGTCACGCTTCCTGTCACGTGGATCAAGGGATCTGTGGCTTTCCCTCGAGGCTGTCCCTCGAGGCTGTCCCTCGAGGCTTTCCCACGAGGCTTTCCCACAGGGCTGTGCCACGTGCCACCTTGGTGTGAGTCGATCCTCGGCGTGAAAGACGAGCCGGTGAGGGGAAAAGAGGTTCCTCTGGAATGGACTGAGACATCTGGGGGACTCTTGGAATGGCTGCACGACCCTGGAGTTCCTCTCGCCGTTCCTGTTGAGAGGGCCTCCTCTTGAGATGCGACGGGAAGGCCGGGAACTCTTTCCCGACGAAGAAGGGAAAGGATCCCTCATCTCGAGCTACGAGGCGGAAACGGGGCTCCTCTGGATGTGGGCGGGACCCTCGTGATTCCTCTCGAGTGGAGACGGCTAGGTCGGGGAACTTCTTGATTTGCACCAAGGGTGTGAAGGACCCTTTCGAAGTTCCAGAGGTGAGGTGTGATCAGCCTCGAGATGCCTCAGCGGAAATGGGCATCATCTCGCCTGGAGGGGAGAACCTCCTGGATTTTCTCGAGTTGCGGCAGGTCTTCTCGACTTACGACGGGGACCTCAGGGACCCGCTCTGGTGGCCTCAGGAAAGGCCAGTCCCCATGCGAGTTGCTAGGGGACCTCTCGGGATTCCTCTCCCGTCCATGCCGGGGCCTCAATCCTTGTGTGGAGTCGGGGCCGGAACCTGAGGATTCCTCTCCAGTGTTGCCATGGATCTTGGGGTGCTTCTGAGTCTCCCCAGGGGAGTCAGGCCTCGTCTCGAGTGGGGGCATGCACGTGCGCTTTCCTCCCGAGCTGCAGCAGTAGTGTCACGCTTCCTGTCACGTGGATCAAGGGATCTGTGGCTTTCCCTCGAGGCTGTCCCTCGAGGCTGTCCCTCGAGGCTTTCCCACGAGGCTTTCCCACAGGGCTGTGCCACGTGCCACCTTGGTGTGAGTCGATCCTCGGCGTGAAAGACGAGCCGGTGAAGGGAAAAGAGGTTCCTCTGGAATGGACTGAGACATCTGGGGGACTCTTGGAATGGTGGCACGACCCTGGAGTTCCTCTCGCCGTTCCTGTAGAGAGGGCCTCCTCTTGAGATGCGACGGGAACGCCGGGAACTCTTTCCCGACGAAGCAGGGAAAGGATCCCTCCTCTCGAGCTACGAGGCGGAAACGGGGCTCCTCTGGATGTGGGCGGGACCCTCGTGATTCCTCTCGAGTGGAGACGGCTAGGTCGGGGAACTTCTTGATTTGCACCAAGGGTGTGAAGGACCCTTTCGAAGTTCCAGAGGTGAGGTGTGATCAGCCTCGAGACGCCTCAGCGGAAATGGGCCTCATCTCGCCTGGAGGGGAGAACCTCCTGGATTTTCTCGAGTTGCGGCAGGTCTTCTCGAGTTACGACGGGGACCTCAGGGACCCGCTCTGGTGGCCTCAGGAAAGGCCAGTCCCCATGCGAGTTGCTACGGGACCTCTCGGGATTCCTCTCCCGTCCATGCCGGGGCCTCAGTCCTTGTGTGGAGTCGGGGCCGGAACCTGAGGATTCCTCTCCAGTGTTGCCATGGATCTTGGGGTGCTTCTGAGTCTCCCCAGGGGAGTCAGGCCTCGTCTCGAGTGGGGGCATGCACGTGCGCTTTCCTTCGGAGCTGCAGCAGTAGTGTCACGCTTCCTGTCACGTGGATCAAGGGATCTGTGGCTTTCCCTCGAGGCTGTCCCTCGAGGCTGTCCCTCGAGGCTTTCCCACGAGGCTTTCCCACAGGGCTGTGCCACGTGCCACCTTGGTGTGAGTCGATCCTCGGCGTGAAAGACGAGCCGGCGAGGGAAAAGAGGTTCCTCTGGAATGGACTGAGACATCTGGGGGACTCTTGGAATGGTGGCACGACCCTGGAGTTCCTCTCGCCGTTCCTGTTGAGAGGGCCTCCTCTTGAGATGCGACGGGAAGGCCGGGAACTCTTTCCCGACGAAGCAGGGAAAGGATCCCTCATCTCGAGCTACGAGGCGGAAACGGGGCTCCTCTGGATGTGGGCGGGACCCTCGTGATTCCTCTCGAGTGGAGACGGCTAGGTCGGGGAACTTCTTGATTTGCACCAAGGGTGTGAAGGACCCTTTCGAAGTTCCAGAGGTGAGGTGTGATCAGCCTCGAGACGCCTCAGCGGAAATGGGCCTCATCTCGCCTGGAGGGGAGAACCTCCTGGATTTTCTCGAGTTGCGGCAGGTCTTCTCGAGTTACGACGGGGACCTCAGGGACCCGCTCTTGTGGCCTCAGGAAAGGCCAGTCCCCATGCGAGTTGCTAGGGGACCTCTCGGGATTCCTCTCCCGTCCATGCCGGGGCCTCAGTCCTTGTGTGGAGTCGGGGCCGGAACCTGAGGATTCCTCTCCAGTGTTGCCATGGATCTTGGGGTGCTTCTGAGTCTCCCCAGGGGAGTCAGGCCTCGTCTCGAGTGGGGGCATGCACGTGCGCTTTCCTCCCGAGCTGCAGCAGTAGTGTCACGCTTCCTGTCACGTGGATCAAGGGATCTGTGGCTTTCCCTCGAGGCTGTCCCTCGAGGCTGTCCCTCGAGGCTTTCCCACGAGGCTTTCCCACAGGGCTGTGCCACGTGCCACCTTGGTGTGAGTCGATCCTCGGCGTGAAAGACGAGCCGGCGAGGGAAAAGAGGTTCCTCTGGAATGGACTGAGACATCTGGGGGACTCTTGGAATGGTGGCACGACCCTGGAGTTCCTCTCGCCGTTCCTGTTGAGAGGGCCTCCTCTTGAGATGCGACGGGAACGCCGGGAACTCTTTCCCGACGAAGCAGGGAAAGGATCCCTCATCTCGAGCTACGAGGCGGAAACGGGGCTCCTCTGGATGTGGGCGGGACCCTCGTGATTCCTCTCGAGTGGAGACGGCTAGGTCGGGGAACTTCTTGATTTGCACCAAGGGTGTGAAGGACCCTTTCGAAGTTCCAGAGGTGAGGTGTGATCAGCCTCGAGACGCCTCAGCGGAAATGGGCCTCATCTCGCCTGGAGGGGAGAACCTCCTGGATTTTCTCGAGTTGCGGCAGGTCTTCTCGAGTTACGACGGGGACCTCAGGGACCCGCTCTGGTGGCCTCAGGAAAGGCCAGTCCCCATGCGAGTTGCTACGGGACCTCTCAGGATTCCTCTCCCGTCCATGCCGGGGCCTCAGTCCTTGTGTGGAGTCGGGGCCGGAACCTGAGGATTCCTCTCCAGTGTTGCCATGGATCTTGGGGTGCTTCTGAGTCTCCCCAGGGGAGTCAGGCCTCGTCTTGAGTGGGGGCATGCACGTGCGCTTTCCTCCCGAGCTGCAGCAGTAGTGTCACGCTTCCTGTCACGTGGATCAAGGGATCTGTGGCTTTCCCTCGAGGCTGTCCCTCGAGGCTGTCCCTCGAGGCTTTCCCACGAGGCTTTCCCACAGGGCTGTGCCACGTGCCACCTTGGTGTGAGTCGATCCTCGGCGTGAAAGACGAGCCGGCGAGGGAAAAGAGGTTCCTCTGGAATGGACTGAGACATCTGGGGGACTCTTGGAATGGTGGCACGACCCTGGAGTTCCTCTCGCCGTTCCTGTTGAGAGGGCCTCCTCTTGAGATGCGACGGGAACGCCGGGAACTCTTTCCCGACGAAGCAGGGAAAGGATCCCTCATCTCGAGCTACGAGGCGGAAACGGGGCTCCTCTGGATGTGGGCGGGACCCTCGTGATTCCTCTCGAGTGGAGACGGCTAGGTCGGGGAACTTCTTGATTTGCACCAAGGGTGTGAAGGACCCTTTCGAAGTTCCAGAGGTGAGGTGTGATCAGCCTCGAGACGCCTCAGCGGAAATGGGCCTCATCTCGCCTGGAGGGGAGAACCTCCTGGATTTTCTCGAGTTGCGGCAGGTCTTCTCGACTTACGACGGGGACCTCAGGGACCCGCTCTTGTGGCCTCAGGAAAGGCCAGTCCCCATGCGAGTTGCTAGGGGACCTCTCGGGATTCCTCTCCCGTCCATGCCGGGGCCTCAGTCCTTGTGTGGAGTCGGGGCCGGAACCTGAGGATTCCTCTCCAGTGTTGCCATGGATCTTGGGGTGCTTCTGAGTCTCCCCAGGGGAGTCAGGCCTCGTCTCGAGTGGGGGCATGCACGTGCGCTTTCCTCCCGAGCTGCAGCAGTAGTGTCACGCTTCCTGTCACGTGGATCAAGGGATCTGTGGCTTTCCCTCGAGGCTGTCCCTCGAGGCTGTCCCTCGAGGCTTTCCCACGAGGCTTTCCCACAGGGCTGTGCCACGTGCCACCTTGGTGTGAGTCGATCCTCGGCGTGAAAGACGAGCCGGTGAAGGGAAAAGAGGTTCCTCTGGAATGGACTGAGACATCTGGGGGACTCTTGGAATGGTGGCACGACCCTGGAGTTCCTCTCGCCGTTCCTGTAGAGAGGGCCTCCTCTTGAGATGCGACGGGAACGCCGGGAACTCTTTCCCGACGAAGCAGGGAAAGGATCCCTCATCTCGAGCTACGAGGCGGAAACGGGGCTCCTCTGGATGTGCGCGGGACCCTCGTGATTCCTCTCGAGTGGAGACGGCTAGGTCGGGGAACTTCTTGATTTGCACCAAGGGTGTGAAGGACCCTTTCGAAGTTCCAGAGGTGAGGTGTGATCAGCCTCGAGACGCCTCAGCGGAAATGGGCCTCATCTCGCCTGGAGGGGAGAACCTCCTGGATTTTCTCGAGTTGCGGCAGGTCTTCTCGAGTTACGACGGGGACCTCAGGGACCCGCTCTGGTGGCCTCAGGAAAGGCCAGTCCCCATGCGAGTTGCTAGGGGACCTCTCGGGATTCCTCTCCCGTCCATGCCGGGGCCTCAGTCCTTGTGTGGAGTTGGGGCCGGAACCTGAGGATTGCTCTCCAGTGTTGCCATGGATCTTGGGGTGCTTCTGAGTCTCCCCAGGGGAGTCAGGCCTCGTCTCGAGTGGGGCCATGCACGTGCGCTTTCCTCCCAAGCTGCAGCAGTAGTGTCACTCTTCCTGTCACGTGGATCAAGGGATCTGTGGCGTTCCCTCGAGGCTTTCCCACGAGGCTTTCCCACAGGGCTGTGCCACGTGCCACCTTGGTGTGAGTCGATCCTCGGCGTGAAAGACGAGCCGGTGAAGGGAAAAGAGCTTCCTCTGGAATGGACTGAGACATCTGGGGGACTCTTGGAATGGTGGCACGACCCTGGAGTTCCTCTCGCCGTTCCTGTAGAGAGGGCCTCCTCTTGAGATGCGACGGGAACGCCGGGAACTCTTTCCCGACGAAGCAGGGAAAGGATCCCTCATCTCGAGCTACGAGGCGGAAACGGGGCTCCTCTGGATGTGGGCGGGACCCTCGTGATTCCTCTCGAGTGGAGACGGCTAGGTCGGGGAACTTCTTGATTTGCACCAAGGGTGTGAAGGACCCTTTCGAAGTTCCAGAGGTGAGGTGTGATCAGCCTCGAGACGCCTCAGCGGAAATGGGCCTCATCTCGCCTGGAGGGGAGAACCTCCTGGATTTTCTCGAGTTGCGGCAGGTCTTCTCGAGTTACGACGGGGACCTCAGGGACCCCCTCTGGTGGCCTCAGGAAAGGCCAGTCCCCATGCGAGTTGCTAGGGGACCTCTCGGGATTCCTCTCCCGTCCATGCCGGGGCCTCAGTCCTTGTGTGGAGTCGGTGCCGGAACCTGAGGATTCCTCTCCAGTGTTGCCATGGATCTTGGGGTGCTTCTGAGTCTCCCCAGGGGAGTCAGGCCTCGTCTCGAGTGGGGGCATGCACGTGCGCTTTCCTCCCGAGCTGCAGCAGTAGTGTCACGCTTCCTGTCCCGTGGATCAAGGGATCTGTGGCTTTCCCTCGAGGCTGTCCCTCGAGGCTTTCCCACGAGGCTTTCCCACAGGGCTGTGCCACGTGCCACCTTGGTGTGAGTCGATCCTCGGCGTGAAAGACGAGCCGGTGAAGGGAAAAGAGGTTCCTCTGGAATGGACTGAGACATCTGGGGGACTCTTGGAATGGTGGCACGACCCTGGAGTTCCTCTCGCCGTTCCTGTTGAGAGGGCCTCCTCTTGAGATGCGACGGGAAGGCCGGGAACTCTTTCCCGACGAAGCAGGGAAAGGATCCCTCATCTCGAGCTACGAGGCGGAAACGGGGCTCCTCTGGATGTGGGCGGGACCCTCGTGATTCCTCTCGAGTGGAGACGGCTAGGTCGGGGAACTTCTTGATTTGCACCAAGGGTGTGAAGGACCCTTTCGAAGTTCCAGAGGTGAGGTGTGATCAGCCTCGAGACGCCTCAGCGGAAATGGGCCTCATCTCGCCTGGAGGGGAGAACCTCCTGGATTTTCTCGAGTTGCGGCAGGTCTTCTCGACTTACGACGGGGACCTCAGGGACCCGCTCTGGTGGCCTCAGGAAAGGCCAGTCCCCATGCGAGTTGCTAGGGGACCTCTCGGGATTCCTCTCCCGTCCATGCCGGGGCCTCAGTCCTTGTGTGGAGTCGGGGCCGGAACCTGAGGATTCCTCTCCAGTGTTGCCATGGATCTTGGGGTGCTTCTGAGTCTCCCCAGGGGAGTCAGGCCTCGTCTCGAGTGGGGGCATGCACGTGCGCTTTCCTCCGGAGCTGCAGCAGTAGTGTCACGCTTCCTGTCACGTGGATCAAGGGATCTGTGGCTTTCCCTCAAGGCTGTCCCTCGAGGCTGTCCCTCGAGGCTTTCCCACGAGGCTTTCCCACAGGGCTGTGCCACGTGCCACCTTGGTGTGAGTCGATCCTCGGCGTGAAAGACGAGCCGGCGAGGGAAAAGAGGTTCCTCTGGAATGGACTGAGACATCTGGGGGACTCTTGGAATGGTGGCACGACCCTGGAGTTCCTCTCGCCGTTCCTGTTGAGAGGGCCTCCTCTTGAGATGCGACGGGAACGCCGGGAACTCTTTCCCGTCGAAGCAGGGATAGGATCCCTCATCTCGAGCTACGAGGCGGAAACAGGGCTCCTCTGGATGTGGGCGGGGCCCTCGTGATTCCTCTCGAGTGGAGACGGCTAGGTCGGGGAACTTCTTGATTTGCACCAAGGGTGTGAAGGACCCTTTCGAAGTTCCAGAGGTGAGGTGTGATCAGCCTCGAGACGCCTCAGCGGAAATGGGCCTCATCTCGCCTGGAGGGGAGAACCTCCTGGATTTTCTCGAGTTGTGGCAGGTCTTCTCGAGTTACGACGGGGACCTCAGGGACCCGCTCTGGTGGCCTCAGGAAAGGCTAGTCCCCATGCGAGTTTCTAGGGGACCTCTCGGGATTCCTCTGCCGTCCATGCCGGGGCCTCAGTCCTTGTGTGGAGTCGGGGCCGGAACCTGAGGATTCCTCTCCAGTGTTGCCATGGATCTTGGGGTGCTTCTGAGTCTCCCCAGGTGAGTCAGGCCTCTTCTCGAGTGGGGGCATGCACGTGCGCTTTCCTCCCGAGCTGCAGCAGTAGTGTCACGCTTCCTGTCACGTGGATCAAGGGATCTGTGGCTTTCCCTCGAGGCTGTCCCTCGAGGCTTTCCCACGAGGCTTTCCCACAGGGCTGTGCCACGTGCCACCTTGGTGTGAGTCGATCCTCGGCGTGAAAGATGAGCCGGTGAAGGGAAAAGAGGTTCCTCTGGAATGGACTGAGACATCTGGGGGACTCTTGGAATGGTGGCACGACCCTGGAGTTCCTCTCGCCGTTCCTGTTGAGAGGGCCTCCTCTTGAGATGCGACGGGAACGCCGGGAACTCTTTCCCGACGAAGCAGGGAAAGGATCCCTCATCTCGAGCTACGAGGCGGCTCGAGCTACGAGGCGGAAACGGGGCTCCTCTGGATGTGGGCGGGACCCTCGTGATTCCTCTCGAGTGGAGACGGCTAGGTCGGGGAACTTCTTGATTTGCACCAAGGGTGTGAAGGACCCTTTCGAAGTTCCAGAGGTGAGGTGTGATCAGCCTCGAGACACCTCAGCGGAAATGGGCCTCATCTCGCCTGGAGGGGAGAACCTCCTGGATTTTCTCGAGTTGCGGCAGGTCTTCTCGAGTTACGACGGCACCTCAGGGACCCACTCTGGTGGCCTCAGGAAAGGCCAGTCCCCATGCGAGTTGCTAGAGGACCTCTCGGGATTCCTCTCCCGTCCATGCTGGGGCCTCAGTCCTTGTGTGGAGTCGGGGCCGGGACCTGAGGATTCCTCTCCAGTGTTGCCATCGATCTTGGGGTGCTTCTGAGTCTCCCCAGGGGAGTCAGGCCTCGTCTCGAGTGGGGGCATGCACGTGCGCTTTCCTCCCGAGCTGCAGCAGTAGTGTCACGCTTCCTGTCACGTGGTTCAAGGGATCTGTGGCTTTCCCTCGAGGCTGTCCCTCGAGGCTTTCCCACGAGGCTTTCCCACAGGGCTGTGCCACGTGCCACCTTGGTGTGAGTCGATCCTCGGCGTGAAAGAGGAGCCGGTGAAGGAAAAGAGGTTCCTCTGGAATGGACTGAGACATCTGGGGGACTCTTGGAATGGTGGCACGACCCTGGAGTTCCTCTCGCCGTTTCTGTTGAGAGGGCCTCCTCTGAGATGCGACGGGAACGCCGGGAACTCTTTCCGACGAGGCAGGGAAAGGATCCCTCATCTCGAGCTACGAGGCGGAAACGGGGCTCCTCTGGATATGGGCGGGACTCTCGTGATTCCTCTCGAGTGGAGACGGCTAGGTCGGGGAAATTCTTGATTTGCACCAAGGGTGTGAAGGACCCTTTCGAAGTTCCAGAGGTGAGGTGTGATCAGCCTCGAGACGCCTCAGCGGAAATGGGCCTCATCTCGCCTGGAGGTGAGAACCTCCTGGATTTTCTCGAGTTGTGGCAGGTCTTCTCGAGTTACAACGGGGACCTCTGGGACCCGCTCTGGTGGCCTCAGGAAAGGCCAGTCCCCATGCGAGTTGCTAGGGCACCTCTTGGGATTCCTCTCCCGTTCATGCCGGGACCTCAGTCCTTGTGTGGAGTCGGGGCCGGAACCTGAGGATTCCTCTCCAGTGTTGCCATGGATCTTGGGGTGCTTCTGAGTCTCCCCAGGGGAGTCAGGCCTCGTCTCGAGTGGGGGCATGCACGTGCGCTTTCCTCCCGAGCTGCAGCAGTAGTGTCACGCTTCCTGTCACGTGGATCAAGGGATCTGTGGCTTTCCCTCGAGGCTGTCCCTCGAGGCTTTCCCACGAGGCTTTCCCACAGGGCTGTGCCACGTGCCACCTTGGTGTGAGTCGATCCTCGGCGTGAAAGACGAGCCGGTGAAGGGAAAAGAGGTTCCTCTGGAATGGACTGAGACATCTGGGGGACTCTTGGAATGGTGGCACGACCCTGGAGTTCCTCTCGCCGTTCCTGTTGAGAGGGCCTCCTCTTGAGATGCGACGGGAAGGCCGGGAACTCTTTCCCGACGAGGCAGGGAAAGGATCCCTCATCTCGAGCTACGAGGCGGAAACGGGGCTCCTCTGGATGTGGGCGGGACCCTCGTGATTCCTCTCGAGTGGAGACGGCTAGGTCGGGGAACTTCTTGATTTGCACCAAGGGTGTGAAGGACCCTTTCGAAGTTCCAGAGGTGAGGTGTGATCAGCCTCGAGACGCCTCAGCGGAAATGGGCCTCATCTCGCCTGGAGGGGAGAACCTCCTGGATTTTCTCGAGTTGTGGCAGGTCTTCTCGAGTTACAACGGGGACCTCAGGGACCCGCTCTGGTGGCCCCAGGAAAGGCCAGTCCCATGCGAGTTGCTAGGGGACCTCTCGGGATTCCTCTCCCGTCCATGCCGGGGCCTCAGTCCTTGTGTGGAGTCGGGGCCGGAACCTGAGGATTCCTCTCCAGTGTTGCCATGGATCTTGGGGTGCTTCTGAGTCTCCCCAGGGGAGTCAGGCCTCGTCTCGAGTGGGGGCATGCACGTGCGCTTTCCTCCCGAGCTGCAGCAGTAGTGTCACGCTTCCTGTCACGTGGATCAAGGGATCTGTGGCTTTCCCTCGAGGCTGTCCCTCGAGGCTTTCCCACGAGGCTTTCCCACAGGGCTGTGCCACGTGCCACCTTGGTGTGAGTCGATCCTCGGCGTGAAAGACGAGCCGGTGAAGGGAAAAGAGGTTCCTCTGGAATGGACTGAGACATCTGGGGGACGCTTGGAATGGTGGCACGACCCTGGAGTTCCTCTCGCCATTTCTGTTGAGAGGGCCTCCTCTTGAGATGCGACGGGAACGCCGGGAACTCTTTCCCGACGAAGCAGGGAAAGGATCCCTCATCTCGAGCTACGAGGCGGAAACGGGGCTCCTCTGGATGTGGGCGGGACCCTCGTGATTCCTCTCGAGTGGAGACGGCTAGGTCGGGGAACTTCTTGATTTGCACCAAGGGTGTGAAGGACCCTTTCGAAGTTCCAGAGGTGAGGTGTGATCAGCCTCGAGACACCTCAGCGGAAATGGGCCTCATCTCGCCTGGAGGGGAGAACCTCCTGGATTTTCTCGAGTTGCGGCAGGTCTTCTCGAGTTACGACGGGCACCTCAGGGACCCACTCTGGTGGCCTCAGGAAAGGCCAGTCCCCATGCGAGTTGCTAGAGGACCTCTCGGGATTCCTCTCCCGTCCATGCTGGGGCCTCAGTCCTTGTGTGGAGTCGGGGCCGGGACCTGAGGATTCCTCTCCAGTGTTGCCATCGATCTTGGGGTGCTTCTGAGTCTCCCCAGGGGAGTCAGGCCTCGTCTCGAGTGGGGGCATGCACGTGCGCTTTCCTCCGAGCTGCAGCAGTAGTGTCACGCTTCCTGTCACGTGGTTCAAGGATCTGTGGCTTTCCCTCGAGGCTGTCCCTCGAGGCTTTCCCACGAGGCTTTCCCACAGGGCTGTGCCACGTGCCACCTTGGTGTGAGTCGATCCTCGGCGTGAAAGAGGAGCCGGTGAAGGGAAAAGAGGTTCCTCTGGAATGGACTGAGACATCTGGGGGACTCTTGGAATGGTGGCACGACCCTGGAGTTCCTCTCGCCGTTTCTGTTGAGAGGGCCTCCTCTTGAGATGCGACGGGAACGCCGGGAACACTTTCCCGACGAGGCAGGGAAAGGATCCCTCATCTCGAGCTACGAGGCGGAAACGGGGCTCCTCTGGATATGGGCGGGACTCTCGTGATTCCTCTCGAGTGGAGACGGCTAGGTCGGGGAAATTCTTGATTTGCACCAAGGGTGTGAAGGACCCTTTCGAAGTTCCAGAGGTGAGGTGTGATCAGCCTCGAGACGCCTCAGCGGAAATGGGCCTCATCTCGCCTGGAGGTGAGAACCTCCTGGATTTTCTCGAGTTGTGGCAGGTCTTCTCGAGTTACAACGGGGACCTCTGGGACCCGCTCTGGTGGCCTCAGGAAAGGCCAGTCCCCATGCGAGTTGCTAGGGCACCTCTTGGGATTCCTCTCCCGTTCATGCCGGGACCTCAGTCCTTGTGTGGAGTCGGGGCCGGAACCTGAGGATTCCTCTCCAGTGTTGCCATGGATCTTGGGGTGCTTCTGAGTCTCCCCAGGGGAGTCAGGCCTCGTCTCGAGTGGGGGCATGCACGTGCGCTTTCCTCCCGAGCTGCAGCAGTAGTGTCACGCTTCCTGTCACGTGGATCAAGGGATCTGTGTCTTTCCCTCGAGGCTGTCCCTCGAGGCTTTCCCACGAGGCTTTCCCACAGGGCTGTGCCACGTGCCACCTTGGTGTGAGTCGATCCTCGGCGTGAAGACGAGCCGGTGAAGGGAAAAGAGGTTCCTCTGGAATGGACTGAGACATCTGGGGGGACGCTTGGAATGGTGGCACGACCCTGGAGTTCCTCTCGCCATTTCTGTTGAGAGGGCCCCCTCTTGAGATGCGACGGGAAGGCCGGGAACTCTTTCCCGACGAGGCAGGGAAAGGATCCCTCATCTCGAGCTACGAGGCGGAAACGGGGCTCCTCTGGATGTGGGCGGGACCATCGTGATTCCTCTCGAGTGGAGACGGCTAGGTGGGGGAACTTCTTGATTTGCACCAAGGTTGTGAAGGACCCTTTCGAAGTTCCAGAGGTGAGGTGTGATCAGCCTCGAGACGCCTCAGCGGAAATGGGCCTCATCTCGCCTGGAGGTGAGAACCTGCTGGATTTTCTCGAGTTGTGGCAGGTCTTCTCGAGTTACAACGGGGACCTCAGGGACCCGCTCTGGTGGCCTCATGAAAGGCCAGTCCCCATGCGAGTTGCTAGGGGACCTCTCGGGATTCCTCTCCCGTCCATGCCGGGACCTCAGTCCTTGTGTGGAGTCGGGGCCGGAACCTGAGGATTCCTCTCCAGTGTTGCCATGGATCTTGGGGTGCTTCTGAGTCTCCCCAGGGGAGTCAGGCCTCGTCTCGAGTGGGGGCATGCACGTGCGCTTTCCTCCCGAGCTGCAGCAGTAGTGTCACGCTTCCTGTCACGTGGATCAAGGGATCTGTGGCTTTCCCTCGAGGCTGTCCCTCGAGGCTTTCCACGAGGCTTTCCCACAGGGCTGTGCCACGTGCCACCTTGGTGTGAGTCGATCCTCGGCGTGAAAGACGAGCCGGTGAAGGGAAAAGAGGTTCCTCTGGAATGGACTGAGACATCTGGGGGACTCTTGGAATGGTGGCACGACCCTGGAGTTCCTCTCGCCGTTCCTGTTGAGAGGGCCTCCTCTTGAGATGCGACGGGAACGCCGGGAACTCTTTCCCGACGAAGCAGGGAAAGGATCCCTCATCTCGAGCTACGAGGCGGAAACGGGGCTCCTCTGGATGTGGGCGGGACCCTCGTGATTCCTCTCGAGTGGAGACGGGTATGTCGGGGAACTTCTTGATTTGCACCAAGGGTGTGAAGGACCCTTTCGAAGTTCCAGAGGTGAGGTGTGATCAGCCTTGAGACGCCTCAGCAGAAATGGGCCTCATCTCGCCTGGAGGGGAGAACCTCCTGGATTTTCTCGAGTTGCGGCAGGTCTTCTCGAGTTACGACGGGGGACCTCAGGGACCCGCTCTGGTGGCCTCAGGAAAGGCCAGTCCCCATGCGAGTTGCTAGGGGACCTCTCGGGATTCCTCTCCCGTCCATGCCGGGGCCTCAGTCCTTGTGTGGAGTCGGGGCCGGAACCTGAGGATTCCTCTCCAGTGTTGCCATGGATCTTGGGGTGCTTCTGAGTCTCCCCAGGGGAGTCAGGCCTCGTCTCGAGTGGGGGCCTGCACGTGCGCTTTCCTCCCGAGCTGCAGCAGTAGTGTCACGCTTCCTGTCACGTGGATCAAGGGATCTGTGGCTTTCCCTCGAGGCTGTCCCTCGAGGCTTTCCCACGAGGCTTTCCCACAGGGCTGTGCACGTGCCACCTTGGTGTGAGTCGATCCTCGGCGTGAAAGACGAGCCGGTGAAGGAAAAGAGGTTCCTCTGGAATGGACTGAGACATCTGGGGGACTCTTGGAATGGTGGCACGACCCTGGAGTTCCTCTCGCCGTTCCTGTTGAGAGGGCCTCCTCTTGAGATGCGACGGGAACGCCGGGAACTCTTTCCCGACGAGGAAGGGAAAGGATCCCTCATCTCGAGCTACGAGGCGGAAACGGGGCTCCTCTGGATGTGGGCGGGACCTCGTGATTCCTCTCGAGTGGAGACGGGTATGTCGGGGAACTTCTTGATTTGCACCAAGGGTGTGAAGGACCCTTTCGAAGTTCCAGAGGTGAGGTGTGATCAGCCTTGAGACGCCTCAGCAGAAATGGGCCTCATCTCGCCTGGAGGGGAGAACCTCCTGGATTTTCTCGAGTTGCGGCAGGTCTTCTCGAGTTACGACGGGGACCTCAGGGACCCGCTCTGGTGGCCTCAGGAAAGGCCAGTCCCCATGCGAGTTGCTAGGGGACCTCTCGGGATTCCTCTCCCGTCCATGCCGGGGCCTCAGTCCTTGTGTGGAGTCGGGGCCGGAACCTGAGGATTCCTCTCCAGTGTTGCCATGGATCTTGGGGTGCTTCTGAGTCTCCCCAGGGGAGTCAGGCCTCGTCTCGAGTGGGGGCCTGCACGTGCGCTTTCCTCCCGAGCTGCAGCAGTAGTGTCACGCTTCCTGTCACGTGGATCAAGGGATCTGTGGCTTTCCCTCGAGGCTGTCCCTCGAGGCTTTCCCACGAGGCTTTCCCACAGGGCTGTGCCACGTGCCACCTTGGTGTGAGTCGATCCTCGCGTGAAAGACGAGCCGGTGAAGGGAAAAGAGGTTCCTCTGGAATGGACTGAGACATCTGGGGGACTCTTGGAATGGTGGCACGACCCTGGAGTTCCTCTCGCCGTTCCTGTTGAGAGGGCCTCCTCTTGAGATGCGACGGGAAGGCCGGGAACTCTTTCCCGACGAGGCAGGGAAAGGATCCCTCATCTCGAGCTACGAGGCGGAAACGGGGCTCCTCTGGATGTGGGCGGGACCCTCGTGATTCCTCTCGAGTGGAGACGGCTAGGTCGGGGAACTTCTTGATTTGCACCAAGGGTGTGAAGGACCCTTTCGAAGCTCCAGAGGTGAGGTGTGATCAGCCTCGAGACGCCTCAGCGGAAATGGGCCTCATCTCGCCTGGAGGTGAGAACCTGCTGGATTTTCTCGAGTTGTGGCAGGTCTTCTCGAGTTACAACGGGGACCTCAGGGACCCGCTCTGGTGGCCTCATGAAAGGCCAGTCCCCATGCGAGTTGCTAGGGGACCTCTCGGGATTCCTCTCCCGTCCATGCCGGGACCTCAGTCCTTGTGTGGAGTCGGGGCCGGAACCTGAGGATTCCTCTCCAGTGTTGCCATGGATCTTGGGGTGCTTCTGAGTCTCCCCAGGGGAGTCAGGCCTCGTCTCGAGTGGGGGCATGCACGTGCGCTTTCCTCCCGAGCTGCAGCAGTAGTGTCACGCTTCCTGTCACGTGGATCAAGGGATCTGTGGCTTTCCCTCGAGGCTGTCCCTCGAGGCTTTCCCACGAGGCTTTCCCACAGGGCTGTGCCACGTGCCACCTTGGTGTGAGTCGATCCTCGGCGTGAAAGACGAGCCGGTGAAGGGAAAAGAGGTTCCTCTGGAATGGACTGAGACATCTGGGGGACTCTTGGAATGGTGGCACGACCCTGGAGTTCCTCTCGCCGTTCCTGTTGAGAGGGCCTCCTCTTGAGATGCGACGGGAACGCCGGGAACTCTTTCCCGACGAAGCAGGGAAAGGATCCCTCATCTCGAGCTACGAGGCGGAAACGGGGCTCCTCTGGATGTGGGCGGGACCCTCGTGATTCCTCTCGAGTGGAGACGGCTAGGTCGGGGAACTTCTTGATTTGCACCAAGGGTGTGAAGGACCCTTTCGAAGTTCCAGAGGTGAGGTGTGATCAGCCTCGAGACGCCTCAGCGGAAATGGGCCTCATCTCGCCTGGAGGGGAGAACCTCCTGGATTTTCTCGAGTTGTGGCAGGTCTTCTCGAGTTACAACGGGGACCTCAGGGACCCGCTCTGGTGGCCTCAGGAAAGGCCAGTCCCCATGCGAGTTGCTAGGGGACCTCTCGGGATTCCTCTCCCGTCCATGCCGGACCTCAGTCCTTGTGTGGAGTCGGGGGCCGGAACCTGAGGATTCCTCTCCAGTGTTGCCATGGATCTTGGGGTGCTTCTGAGTCTCCCCAGGGGAGTCAGGCCTCGTCTCGAGTGGGGGCATGCACGTGCGCTTTCCTCCCGAGCTGCAGCAGTAGTGTCACGCTTCCTGTCACGTGGATCAAGGGATCTGTGGCTTTCCCTCGAGGCTGTCCCTCGAGGCTTTCCCACGAGGCTTTCCCACAGGGCTGTGCCACGTGCCACCTTGGTGTGAGTCGATCCTCGGCGTGAAAGACGAGCCGGTGAAGGAAAAGAGGTTCCTCTGGAATGGACTGAGACATCTGGGGGACTCTTGGAATGGTGGCACGACCCTGGAGTTCCTCTCGCCGTTCCTGTTGAGAGGGCCTCCTCTTGAGATGCGACGGGAACGCCGGGAACTCTTTCCCGACGAAGCAGGGAAAGGATCCCTCATCTCGAGCTACGAGGTGGAAACGGGGCTCCTCTGGATGTGGGCGGGACCCTCGTGATTCCTCTCGAGTGGAGACGGCTAGGTCGGGGAACTTCTTGATTTGCACCAAGGGTGTGAAGGACCCTTTCGAAGTTCCAGAGGTGAGGTGTGATCAGCCTCGAGACACCTCAGCGGAAATGGGCCTCATCTCGCCTGGAGGGGAGAACCTCCTGGATTTTCTCGAGTTGCGGCATGTCTTCTCGAGTTAAGACGGGACCTCAGGGACCCACTCTGGTGGCCTCAGGAAAGGCCAGTCCCCATGCGAGTTGCTAGAGGACATCTCGGGATTCCTCTCCGTCCATGCCGGGGCCTCAGTCCTTGTGTGGAGTCGGGGCCGGGACCTGAGGATTCCTCTCCAGTGTTGCCATCGATCTTGGGGTGCTTCTGAGTCTCCCCAGGGGAGTCAGGCCTCGTCTCGAGTGGGGGCATGCACGAGCGCTTTCCTCCCGAGCTGCAGCAGTAGTGTCACGCTTCCTGTCACGTGGATCAAGGGATCTGTGGCTTTCCCTCGAGGCTGTCCCTCGAGGCTTTCCCACGAGGCTTTCCCACAGGGCTGTGCCACGTGCCACCTTGGTGTGAGTCGATCCTCGGCGTGAAAGACGAGCCGGTGAAGGGAAAAGAGGTTCCTCTGGAATGGACTGAGACATCTGGGGGACTCTTGGAATGGTGGCACGACCCTGGAGTTCCTCTCGCCGTTTCTGTTGAGAGGGCCTCCTCTTGAGTTGCGACGGGAACGCCGGGAACTCTTTCCCGACGAGGCAGGAAAGGATCCCTCATCTCGAGCTACGAGGCGGAAACGGGGCTCCTCTGGATGTGGGCGGGACCCTCGTGATTCCTCTCGAGTGGAGACGGCTAGGTCGGGGAACTTCTTGATTTGCACCAAGGGTGTGAAGGACCCTTTCGAAGTTCCAGAGGTGAGGTGTGATCAGCCTCGAGACGCCTCAGCGGAAATGGGCCTCATCTCGCCTGGAGGGGAGAACCTCCTGTATTTTCTCGAGTTGTGGCAGGTCTTCTCGAGTTACAACGGAGACCTCAGGGACCCGCTCTGGTGGCCTCAGGAAAGGCCAGTCCCCATGCGAGTTGCTAGGGGACCTCTCGGGATTCCTCTCCGTCCATGCCGGGGCCTCAGTCCTTGTGTGGAGTCGGGGCCGGAACCTGAGGATTCCTCTCCAGTGTTGCCATCGATCTTGGGGTGCTTCTGAGTCTCCACAGGGGAGTCAGGCCTCGTCTCGAGTGGGGGCCTGCACGTGCGCTTTCTCCCGAGCTGCAGCAGTAGTGTCACGCTTCCTGTCACGTGGATCAAGGGATCTGTGGCTTTCCCTCGAGGCTGTCCCTCGAGGCTTTCCCACGAGGCTTTCCCACAGGGCTGTGCACGTGCCACCTTGGTGTGAGTCGATCCTCGGCGTGAAAGACGAGCCGGTGAAGGGAAAAGAGGTTCCTCTGGAATGGACTGAGACATCTGGGGGACTCTTGGAATGGTGGCACGACCCTGGAGTTCCTCTCGCCGTTTCTGTTGAGAGGGCCTCCTCTTGAGATGCGACGGGAAGGCCGGGAACTCTTTCCCGACGAGGCAGGGAAAGGATCCCTCATCTCGAGCTACGAGGCGGGAAACGGGGCTCCTCTGGATGTGGGCGGGACCCTCGTGATTCCTCTCGAGTGGAGACGGCTAGGTCGGGGAACTTCTTGATTTGCACCAAGGGTGTGAAGGAAGCTTTCGAAGTTCCAGAGGTGAGGTGTGATCAGCCTCGAGACGCCTCAGCGGAAATGGGCCTCATCTCGCCTGGAGGGGAGAACCTCCTGGATTTTCTCGAGTTGTGGCAGGTCTTCTCGAGTTACAACGGGGACCTCAGGGACCCGCTCTGGTGGCCTCAGGAAAGGCCAGTCCCCATGCGAGTTGCTAGGGGACCTCTCGGGATTCCTCTCCCGTCCATGCCGGGACCTCAGTCCTTGTGTGGAGTCGGGGCCGGAACCTGAGGATTCCTCTCCAGTGTTGCCATGGATCTTGGGGTGCTTCTGAGTCTCCCCAGGGGAGTCAGGCCTCGTCTCGAGTGGGGGCATGCACGTGCGCTTTCCTCCCGAGCTGCAGCAGTAGTGTCACGCTTCCTGTCACGTGGATCAAGGGATCTGTGGCTTTCCCTCGAGGCTGTCCCTCGAGGCTTTCCCACGAGGCTTTCCCACAGGGCTGTGCCACGTGCCACCTTGGTGTGAGTCGATCCTCGGCGTGAAAGACGAGCCGGTGAAGGGAAAAGAGGTTCCTCTGGAATGGACTGAGACATCTGGGGGACTCTTGGAATGGTGGCACGACCCTGGAGTTCCTCTCGCCGTTCCTGTTGAGAGGGCCTCCTCTTGAGATGCGACGGGAACGCCGGGAACTCTTTCCCGACGAAGCAGGGAAAGGATCCCTCATCTCGAGCTACGAGGTGGAAACGGGGCTCCTCTGGATGTGGGCGGGACCCTCGTGATTCCTCTCGAGTGGAGACGGCTAGGTCGGGGAACTTCTTGATTTGCACCAAGGGTGTGAAGGACCCTTTCGAAGTTCCAGAGGTGAGGTGTGATCAGCCTCGAGACACCTCAGCGGAAATGGGCCTCATCTCGCCTGGAGGGGAGAACCTCCTGGATTTTCTCGAGTTGCGGCATGTCTTCTCGAGTTAAGACGGGGACCTCAGGGACCCACTCTGGTGGCCTCAGGAAAGGCCAGTCCCCATGCGAGTTGCTAGAGGACATCTCGGGATTCCTCTCCCGTCCATGCCGGGGCCTCAGTCCTTGTGTGGAGTCGGGGCCGGGACCTGAGGATTCCTCTCCAGTGTTGCCATCGATCTTGGGGTGCTTCTGAGTCTCCCCAGGGGAGTCAGGCCTCGTCTCGAGTGGGGGCATGCACGAGCGCTTTCCTCCCGAGCTGCAGCAGTAGTGTCACGCTTCCTGTCACGTGGATCAAGGGATCTGTGGCTTTCCCTCGAGGCTGTCCCTCGAGGCTTTCCCACGAGGCTTTCCCACAGGGCTGTGCCACGTGCCACCTTGGTGTGAGTCGATCCTCGGCGTGAAAGACGAGCCGGTGAAGGGAAAAGAGGTTCCTCTGGAATGGACTGAGACATCTGGGGGACTCTTGGAATGGTGGCACGACCCTGGAGTTCCTCTCGCCGTTTCTGTTGAGAGGGCCTCCTCTTGAGTTGCGACGGGAACGCCGGGAACTCTTTCCCGACGAGGCAGGGAAAGGATCCCTCATCTCGAGCTACGAGGCGGAAACGGGGCTCCTCTGGATATGGGCGGGACTCTCGTGATTCCTCTCGAGTGGAGACGGCTAGGTCGGGGAAATTCTTGATTTGCACCAAGGGTGTGAAGGACCCTTTCGAAGTTCCAGAGGTGAGGTGTGATCAGCCTCGAGACGCCTCAGCGGAAATGGGCCTCATCTCGCCTGGAGGTGAGAACCTCCTGGATTTTCTCGAGTTGTGGCAGGTCTTCTCGAGTTACAACGGGGACCTCAGGGACCCGCTCTGGTGGCCTCAGGAAAGGCCAGTCCCCATGCGAGTTGCTAGGGCACCTCTTGGGATTCCTCTGCCGTTCATGCCGGGACCTCAGTCCTTGTGTGGAGTCGGGGCCGGAACCTGAGGATTCCTCTCCAGTGTTGCCATGGATCTTGGGGTGCTTCTGAGTCTCCCCAGGGGAGTCAGGCCTCGTCTCGAGTGGGGGCATGCACGTGCACTTTCCTCCCGAGCTGCAGCAGTAGTGTCACGCTTCCTGTCACGTGGATCAAGGGATCTGTGGCTTTCCCTCGAGGCTGTCCCTCGAGGCTTTCCCACGAGGCTTTCCCACAGGGCTGTGCCACGTGCCACCTTGGTGTGAGTCGATCCTCGGCGTGAAAGACGAGCCGGTGAAGGGAAAAGAGGTTCCTCTGGAATGGACTGAGACATCTGGGGGACTCTTGGAATGGTGGCACGACCCTGGAGTTCCTCTCGCCGTTCCTGTTGAGAGGGCCTCCTCTTGAGATGCGACGGGAAGGCCGGGAACTCTTTCCCGACGAGGCAGGGAAAGGATCCCTCATCTCGAGCTACGAGGCGGAAACGGGGCTCCTCTGGATGTGGGCGGGACCCTCGTGATTCCTCTCGAGTGGAGACGGCTAGGTCGGGGAACTTCTTGATTTGCACCAAGGGTGTGAAGGACCCTTTCGAAGTTCCAGAGGTGAGGTGTGATCAGCCTCGAGACGCCTCAGCGGAAATGGGCCTCATCTCGCCTGGAGGGGAGAACCTCCTGTATTTTCTCGAGTTGTGGCAGGTCTTCTCGAGTTACAACGGAGACCTCAGGGACCCGCTCTGGTGGCCTCAGGAAAGGCCAGTCCCCATGCGAGTTGCTAGGGGACCTCTCGGGATTCCTCTCCCGTCCATGCCGGGGCCTCAGTCCTTGTGTGGAGTCGGGGCCGGAACCTGAGGATTCCTCTCCAGTGTTGCCATCGATCTTGGGGTGCTTCTGAGTCTCCCCAGGGGAGTCAGGCCTCGTCTCGAGTGGGGGCCTGCACGTGCGCTTTCCTCCCGAGCTGCAGCAGTAGTGTCACGCTTCCTGTCACGTGGATCAAGGGATCTGTGGCTTTCCCTCGAGGCTGTCCCTCGAGGCTTTCCCACGAGGCTTTCCCACAGGGCTGTGCCACGTGCCACCTTGGTGTGAGTCGATCCTCGGCGTGAAAGACGAGCCGGTGAAGGGAAAAGAGGTTCCTCTGGAATGGACTGAGACATCTGGGGGACTCTTGGAATGGTGGCACGACCCTGGAGTTCCTCTCGCCGTTTCTGTTGAGAGGGCCTCCTCTTGAGATGCGACGGGAAGGCCGGGAACTCTTTCCCGACGAGGCAGGGAAAGGATCCCTCATCTCGAGCTACGAGGCGGAAACGGGGCTCCTCTGGATGTGGGCGGGACCCTCGTGATTCCTCTCGAGTGGAGACGGCTAGGTCGGGGAACTTCTTGATTTGCACCAAGGGTGTGAAGGAAGCTTTCGAAGTTCCAGAGGTGAGGTGTGATCAGCCTCGAGACGCCTCAGCGGAAATGGGCCTCATCTCGCCTGGAGGGGAGAACCTCCTGGATTTTCTCGAGTTGTGGCAGGTCTTCTCGAGTTACAACGGGGACCTCAGGGACCCGCTCTGGTGGCCTCAGGAAAGGCCAGTCCCCATGCGAGTTGCTAGGGGACCTCTCGGGATTCCTCTCCCGTCCATGCCGGGACCTCAGTCCTTGTGTGGAGTCGGGGCCGGAACCTGAGGATTCCTCTCCAGTGTTGCCATGGATCTTGGGGTGCTTCTGAGTCTCCCCAGGGGAGTCAGGCCTCGTCTCGAGTGGGGGCATGCACGTGCGCTTTCCTCCCGAGCTGCAGCAGTAGTGTCACGCTTCCTGTCACGTGGATCAAGGGATCTGTGGCTTTCCCTCGAGGCTGTCCCTCGAGGCTTTCCCACGAGGCTTTCCCACAGGGCTGTGCCACGTGCCACCTTGGTGTGAGTCGATCCTCGGCGTGAAAGACGAGCCGGTGAAGGGAAAAGAGGTTCCTCTGGAATGGACTGAGACATCTGGGGGACTCTTGGAATGGTGGCACGACCCTGGAGTTCCTCTCGCCGTTCCTGTTGAGAGGGCCTCCTCTTGAGATGCGACGGGAACGCCGGGAACTCTTTCCCGACGAAGCAGGGAAAGGATCCCTCATCTCGAGCTACGAGGTGGAAACGGGGCTCCTCTGGATGTGGGCGGGACCCTCGTGATTCCTCTCGAGTGGAGACGGCTAGGTCGGGGAACTTCTTGATTTGCACCAAGGGTGTGAAGGACCCTTTCGAAGTTCCAGAGGTGAGGTGTGATCAGCCTCGAGACACCTCAGCGGAAATGGGCCTCATCTCGCCTGGAGGGGAGAACCTCCTGGATTTTCTCGAGTTGCGGCATGTCTTCTCGAGTTAAGACGGGGACCTCAGGGACCCACTCTGGTGGCCTCAGGAAAGGCCAGTCCCCATGCGAGTTGCTAGAGGACATCTCGGGATTCCTCTCCCGTCCATGCCGGGGCCTCAGTCCTTGTGTGGAGTCGGGGCCGGGACCTGAGGATTCCTCTCCAGTGTTGCCATCGATCTTGGGGTGCCTCTGAGTCTCCCCAGGGGAGTCAGGCCTCGTCTCGAGTGGGGGCATGCACGAGCGCTTTCCTCCCGAGCTGCAGCAGTAGTGTCACGCTTCCTGTCACGTGGATCAAGGGATCTGTGGCTTTCCCTCGAGGCTGTCCCTCGAGGCTTTCCCACGAGGCTTTCCCACAGGGCTGTGCCACGTGCCACCTTGGTGTGAGTCGATCCTCGGCGTGAAAGACGAGCCGGTGAAGGGAAAAGAGGTTCCTCTGGAATGGACTGAGATATCTGGGGGACTCTTGGAATGGTGGCACGACCCTGGAGTTCCTCTCGCCGTTCCTGTTGAGAGGGCCTCCTCTTGAGATGCGACGGGAAGGCCGGGAACTCTTTCCCGACGAGGCAGGGAAAGGATCCCTCATCTCGAGCTACGAGGCGGAAACGGGGCTCCTCTGGATGTGGGCGGGACCCTCGTGATTCCTCTCGTGTGGAGACGGCTAGGTCGGGGAACTTCTTGATTTGCACCAAGGGTGTGAAGGACCCTTTCGAAGTTCCAGAGGTGAGGTGTGATCAGCCTCGAGACGCCTCAGCGGAAATGGGCCTCATCTCGCCTGGAGGGGAGAACCTCCTGGATTTTCTCGAGTTGTGGCAGGTCTTCTCGAGTTACAACGGAGACCTCAGGGACCCGCTCTGGTGGCCTCAGGAAAGGCCAGTCCCAATGCGAGTTGCTAGGGGACCTCTCGGGATTCCTCTCCCGTCCATGCCGGGGCCTCAGTCCTTGTGTGGAGTCGGGGCCGGAACCTGAGGATTCCTCTCCAGTGTTGCCATGGATCTTGGGGTGCTTCTGAGTCTCCCCAGGGGAGTCAGGCCTCGTCTCGAGTGGGGGCATGCACGTGCGCTTTCCTCCCGAGCTGCAGCAGTAGTGTCACGCTTCCTGTCACGTGGATCAAGGGATCTGTGGCTTTCCCTCGAGGCTGTCCCTCGAGGCTTTCCCACGAGGCTTTCCCACAGGGCTGTGCCACGTGCCACCTTGGTGTGAGTCGATCCTCGGCGTGAAAGACGAGCCGGTGAAGGGAAAAGAGGTTCCTCTGGAATGGACTGAGACATCTGGGGGACTCTTGGAATGGTGGCACGACCCTGGAGTTCCTCTCGCCGTTTCTGTTCAGAGGGCCTCCTCTTGAGATGCGACGGGAAGGCCGGGAACTCTTTCCCGACGAGGCAGGGAAAGGATCCCTCATCTCGAGCTACGAGGCGGAAACGGGGCTCCTCTGGATATGGGCGGGACTCTCGTGATTCCTCTCGAGTGGAGACGGCTAGGTCGGGGAACTTCTTGATTTGCACCAAGGGTGTGAAGGACCCTTTCGAAGTTCCAGAGGTGAGGTGTGATCAGCCTCGAGACGCCTCAGCGGAAATGGGCCTCATCTCGCCTGGAGGTGAGAACCTCCTGGATTTTCTCGAGTTGTGGCAGGTCTTCTCGAGTTACAACGGGGACCTCAGGGACCCGCTCTGGTGGCCTCAGGAAAGGCCAGTCCCCATGCGAGTTGCTAGGGCACCTCTTGGGATTCCTCTCCCGTCCATGCCCGGACCTCAGTCCTTGTGTGGAGTCGGGGCCGGAACCTGAGGATTCCTCTCCAGTGTTGCCATGGATCTTGGGGTGCTTCTGAGTCTCCCCAGGGGAGTCAGGCCTCGTCTCGAGTGGGGGCATGCACGTGCGCTTTCCTCCCGAGCTGCAGCAGTAGTGTCACGCTTCCTGTCACGTGGATCAAGGGATCTGTGGCTTTCCCTCGAGGCTGTCCCTCGAGGCTTTCCCACGAGGCTTTCCCACAGGGCTGTGCCACGTGCCACCTTGGTGTGAGTCGATCCTCGGCGTGAAAGACGAGCCGGTGAAGGGAAAAGAGGTTCCTCTGGAATGGACTGAGACATCTCGGGGACTCTTGGAATGGTGGCACGACCCTGGAGTTCCTCTCGCCGTTCCTGTTGAGAGGGCCTCCTCTTGAGATGCGACGGGAACGCCGGGAACTCTTTCCCGACGAAGCAGGGAATGGATCCCTCATCTCGAGCTACGAGGCGGAAACGAGGCTCCTCTGGATGTGGGCGGGTCCCTCGTGATTGCTCTCCAGTGGAGACGGCTAGGTCGGGGAACTTCTTGATTTGCACCAAGGGTGTGAAGGACCCTTTCGAAGTTCCAGAGGTGAGGTGTGATCAGCCTCGAGACGCCTCAGCGGAAATGGGCCTCATCTCGCCTGGAGGGGAGAACCTCCTGGATTTTCTCGAGTTGCGGCATGTCTTCTCGAGTTACGACGGGGACCTCAGGGACCCGCTCTGGTGGCCTCAGGAAAGGCCAGTCCCCATGCGAGTTGCTAGGGGACCTCTCGGGATTCCTCTCCCGTCCATGCCGGGGCCTCAGTCCTTGTGTGGAGTCGGGGCCGGAACCTGAGGATTCCTCTCCAGTGTTGCCATGGATCTTGGGGTGCTTCTGAGTCTCCCCAGGGGAGTCAGGCCTCGTCTCGAGTGGGGGCATGCACGTGCGCTTTCCTCCCGAGCTGCAGCAGTAGAGTCACGCTTCCTGTCACGTGGATCAAGGGATCTGTGGCTTTCCCTCTAGGCTGTCCCTCGAGGCTTTCCCACGAGGCTTTCCCACAGGGCTGTGCCACGTGCCACCTTGGTGTGAGTCGATCCTCGGCGTGAAAGACGAGACGGTGAAGGGAAAAGAGGTTCCTCTGGAATGGACTGAGACATCTGGGGGACTCTTGGAAAGGTGGCACGACCCTGGAGTTCCTCTCGCCGTTCCTGTTGAGAGGGCCTCCTCTTGAGATGCGACGGGAACGCCGGGAACTCTTTCCCGACGAAGCAGGGACAGGATCCCTCATCTCGAGCTACGAGGCCGAAACGGGGCTCCTCTGGATGTGGGCGGGACCCTCGTGATTCCTCTCGAGTGGAGACGGCTATGTCGGGGAACTTCTTGATTTGCACCAAGGGTGTGAAGGAGCCTTTCGAAGTTCCACAGGGGAGGTGTGATCAGCCTCGAGACGCCTCAGCGGAAATGGGCCTCATCTCGCCTGGAGGGGAGAACCTCCTGGATTTTCTCGAGTTGCGGCAGGTCTTCTCGAGTTACGAAGGGGACCTCAGGGACTCGCTCTGGTGGCCTCTGGAAAGGCCAGTCCCCATGCGAGTTGCTAGGGGACCTCTCGGGATTCCTCTCCCGTCCATGCCGGGGCCTCAGTCCTTGTGTGGAGTCGGGGCCGGAACCTGAGGATTCCTCTCCAGTGTTGCCATGGATCTTGGGGTGCTTCTGAGTCTCGCCAGGGGAGTCAGGCCTCGTCTCGAGTGGGGGCATGCACGTGCGCTTTCCTCCCGAGCTGCAGCAGTAGTGTCACGCTTCCTGTCACGTGGATCAAGGGATCTGTGGCTTTCCCTCGAGGCTGTCCCTCGAGGCTTTCGCACGAGGCTTTCCCACAGGGCTGTGCCCCGTGCCACCTTGGTGTGAGTCGATCCTCGGCGTGAAAGACGAGCCGGTGAAGGGAAAAGAGGTTCCTCTGGAATGGACTGAGACATCTGGGGGACTCTTGGAATGGTGGCACGACCCTGGAGTTCCTCTCGCCGTTCCTGTTGAGAGGGCCTCCTCTTGAGATGCGACGGGAACGCCGGGAACTCTTTCCCGACGAAGCAGGGACAGGATCCCTCATCTCGAGCTACGAGGCGGAAACGGGGCTCCTCTTGATGTGGGCGGGTCCCTCGTGATTCCTCTCGAGTGGAGACGGCTAGGTCGGGGAACTTCTTGATTTGCACCAAGGGTGTGAAGGAGCCTTTCGAAGTTCCAGAGGTGAGATGTGATCAGCCTCGAGACGCCTCAGCAGAAATGGGCCTCATCTCGCCTGGAGGGGAGAACCTCCTGGATTTTCTCGAGTTGAGGCATGTCTTCTCGAGTTACGAAGGGGACCTCAGGGACCCGCTCTGGTGGCCTCAGGAAAGGCCAGTCCCCATGCGAGTTGCTAGGGGGCGTCTCGGGATTCCTCTCCCGTCCATGCCGGGGCCTCAGTCCTTGTGTGGAGTCGGGGCCGGAACCTGAGGATTCCTCTCCAGTGTTGCCATGGATCTTGGGGTGCTTCTGAGTCTCCCCAGGGGAGTCAGGCCTCGTCTCGAGTGGGGGCATGCACGTGCGATTTCCTCCCGTGCTGCAGCAGTAGTGTCACGCTTCCTGTCACGTGGATCAAGGGATCTGTGTCTTTCCCTCGAGGCTGTCCCTCGAGGCTTTCCCACGAGGCTTTCCCACAGGGCTGTGCCACGTGCCACCTTGGTGGGAGTCGATCCGCGGCGTGAAAAACAAGCCGGTGAAGGGAAAAGAGGTTCCTCTGGAATGGACTGTGACATCTGGGGGACTCTTGGAAAGGTGGCACGACCCTGGAGTTCCTCTCGCCGTTCCTGTTGAGAGGGCCTCCTCTTGAGATGCGACGGGAACGCCGGGAACTCTTTCCCGACGAAGCAGGGACAGGATCCCTCATCTCGAGCTACGAGGCCGAAACGGGGCTCCTCTGGATGTGGGCGGGACCCTCGTGATTCCTCTCGAGTGGAGACGGGTATGTCGGGGAACTTCTTGATTTCCAGCAAGGGTGTGAAGGAGCCTTTCGAAGTTCCAGAGGTGAGGTGTGATCCGCCTTGTGACACCTCAGCAGAAATGGGCCTCATCTCGCCTGGAGGGGACAACCTCCTGGATTTTCTCGAGTTGCGGCAGGTCTTCTCGAGTTACGACGGGGACCTCAGGGACCCGCTCTGGTGGCCTCAGGAAAGGCCAGTCCCCATGCGAGTTGCTAGGGGACCTCTCGGGATTCCTCTCCCGTCCATGCCGGGGCCTCAGTCCTTGTGTGGAGTCGGGGCCGGAACCTGAGGATTCCTCTCCAGTGTTGCCATGGATCTTGGGGTGCTTCTGAGTCTCCCCAGGGGAGTCAGGCCTCGTCTCGATTGGGGGCATGCACGTGCGCTTTCCTCCCGAGCTGCAGCAGCAGTGTCACGCTTCCTTTCACGTGGATCAAGGGATCTGTGGCTTTCCCTCGAGGCTGTCCCTTGAGGCTTTCCCACGAGGCTTTCCCACAGGGCTGTGCCACGTGCCACCTTGGTGTGAGTCGATCCTCGGCGTGAAAGACGAGCCGGTGAAGGGAAAAGAGGTTCCTCTGGAATGGACTGAGACATCTGGGGGACTCTTGGAATGGTGGCACGACCCTGGAGTTCCTCTCGCCGTTCCTCTTGAGAGGGCCTCCTCTTGAGATGCGACGGGAACGCCGGGAACTCTTTCGCGACGAAGCAGGGAAAGGATCCCTCATCTCGAGCTACGAGGCGGAAACGGGGCTCCTCTGGATGTGGGCGGGACCCTCGTGATTCCTCTCGAGTGGAGACGGCTATGTCGGGGAACTTCTTGATTTGCACCAAGGGTGTGAAGGAGCCTTTCGAAGTTCCACAGGGGAGGTGTGATCAGCCTCGAGACGCCTCAGCGGAAATGGGCCTCATCTCGCCTGGAGGGGAGAACCTCCTGGATTTTCTCGAGTTGCGGCAGGTCTTCTCGAGTTACGACGGGGACCTCAGGGACCCACTCTGGTGGCCTCAGGAAAGGCCAGTCCCCATGCGAGTTGCTAGGGGACCTCTCGGGATTCCTCTCCCGTCCATGCCGGGGCCTCAGTCCTTGTGTGGAGTCGGGGCCGGAACCTGAGGATTCCTCTCCAGTGTTGCCATGGATCTTGGGGTGCTTCTGAGTCTCCCCAGGGGAGTCAGGCCTCGTCTCGATTGGGGGCATGCACGTGCGCTTTCCTCCCGAGCTGCAGCAGCAGTGTCACGCTTCCTTTCACGTGGATCAAGGGATCTGTGGCTTTCCCTCGAGGCTGTCCCTTGAGGCATTCCCACGAGGCTTTCCCACAGGGCTGTGCCACGTGCCACCTTAGTGTGAGTCGATCCTCGGCGTGAAAGACGAGCCGGTGAAGGGAAAAGAGGTTCCTCTGGAATGGACTGAGACATCTGGGGGACTCTTGGAATGGTGGCACGACCCTGGAGTTCCTCTCGCCGTTCCTGTTGAGAGGGCCTCCTCTTGAGATGCGACGGGAACGCCGGGAACTCTTTCGCGACGAAGCAGGGAAAGGATCCCTCATCTCGAGCTACGAGGCGGAAACGGGGCTCCTCTGGATGTGGGCGGGACCCTCGTGATTGCTCTCGAGTGGAGACGGGTATGTCGGGGAACTTCTTGATTTGCACCAAGGGTGTGAAGGACCCTTTCGAAGTTCCAGAGGGGAGGTGTGATCAGCCTCGAGACGCCTGAGCGGAAATGGGCCTCATCTCGCCTGGAGGGGAGAACCTCCTGGATTTTCTCGAGTTGCGGCAGGTCTTCTCGAGTTAAGACGGGGACCTCAGGGACCCGCTCTGGTGGCCTCAGGAAAGGCCAGTCCCCATGCGAGTTGCTAGGGGACCTCTCGGGATTCCTCTCCCGTCCATGCCGGGGCCTCAGTCCTTGTGTGGAGTCGGGGCCGGAACCTGAGGATTCCTCTCCAGTGTTGCCATGGATCTTGGGGTGCTTCTGAGTCTCCCCAGGGGAGTCAGGCCTCGTCTCGAGTGGGGGCATGCACGTGCGCTTTCCTCCCGAGCTGCAGCAGTAGTGTCACGCTTCCTGTCACGTGGATCAAGGGATCTGTGTCTTTCCCTCGAGGCTGTCCCTCGAGGCTTTCCCACGAGGCTTTCCCACAGGGCTGTGCCACGTGCCACCTTGGTGTGAGTCGATCCTCGGCGTGAAAGACGAGCCGGTGAAGGGAAAAGAGGTTCCTCTGGAATGGACTGAGACATCTGGGGGACTCTTGGAAAGGTGGCACGACCCTGGAGTTCCTCTCGCCGTTCCTGTTGAGAGGGCCTCCTCTGGAGATGCGACGGGAACGCCGGGAACTCTTTCCCGACGAAGCAGGGAAAGTATCCCTCATCTCGAGCTATGAGGCGGAAACGGGGCTCCTCTGGATGTGGGCGGGACCCTCGTGATTCCTCTCGAGTGGAGACGGCTATGTCGGGGAACTTCTTGATTTGCACCAAGGGTGTGAAGGAGCCTTTCGAAGTTCCACAGGGGAGGTGTGATCAGCCTCGAGACGCCTCAGCGGAAATGGGCCTCATCTCGCCTGGAGGGGAGAACCTCCTGGATTTTCTCGAGTTGCGGCAGGTCTTCTCGAGTTACGACGGGGACCTCAGGGACCCACTCTGGTGGCCTCAGGAAAGGCCAGTCCCCATGCGAGTTGCTAGGGGACCTCTCGGGATTCCTCTCCCGTCCATGCCGGGGCCTCAGTCCTTGTGTGGAGTCGGGGCCGGAACCTGAGGATTCCTCTCCAGTGTTGCCATGGATCTTGGGGTGCTTCTGAGTCTCCCCAGGGGAGTCAGGCCTCGTCTCGAGTGGGGGCATGCACGTGCGCTTTCCTCCCGAGCTGCAGCAGTAGTGTCACGCTTCCTGTCACGTGGATCAAGGGATCTGTGGCTTTCCCTCGAGGCTGTCCCTCGAGGCTTTCCCACGAGGCTTTCCCACAGGGCTGTGCCACGTTCCACCTTGGTGGGAGTCGATCCTCGGCGTGAAAGACGAGCCGGTGAAGGGAAAAGAGGTTCCTCTGGAATGGACTGAGACATCTGGGGGACTCTTGGAAAGGTGGCACGACCCTGGAGTTCCTCTCGCCGTTCCTGTTGAGAGGGCCTCCTCTTGAGATGCGACGGGAACGCCGGGAACTCTTTCCCGACGAAACAGGGACAGGATCCCTCATCTCGAGCTACGAGGCGGAAACGGGGCTCCTCTGGATGTGGGCGGGACCCTCGTGATTCCTCTCGAGTGGAGACGGCTATGTCGGGGAACTTCTTGATTTGCACCAAGGGTGTGAAGGAGCCTTTCGAAGTTCCACAGGGGAGGTGTGATCAGCCTCGAGACGCCTCAGCGGAAATGGGCCTCATCTCGCCTGGAGGGGAGAACCTCCTGGATTTTCTCGAGTTGCGGCAGGTCTTCTCGAGTTACGACGGGGACCTCAGGGACCCACTCTGGTGGCCTCAGGAAAGGCCAGTCCCCATGCGAGTTGCTAGGGGACCTCTCGGGATTCCTCTCCCGTCCATGCCGGGGCCTCAGTCCTTGTGTGGAGTCGGGGCCGGAACCTGAGGATTCCTCTCCAGTGTTGCCATGGATCTTGGGGTGCTTCTGAGTCTCCCCAGGGGAGTCAGGCCTCGTCTCGATTGGGGGCATGCACGTGCGCTTTCCTCCCGAGCTGCAGCAGCAGTGTCACGCTTCCTTTCACGTGGATCAAGGGATCTGTGGCTTTCCCTCGAGGCTGTCCCTTGAGGCATTCCCACGAGGCTTTCCCACAGGGCTGTGCCACGTGCCACCTTAGTGTGAGTCGATCCTCGGCGTGAAAGACGAGCCGGTAAAGGGAAAAGAGGTTCCTCTGGAATGGACTGAGACATCTGGGGGACTCTTGGAATGGTGGCACGACCCTGGAGTTCCTCTCGCCGTTCCTGTTGAGAGGGCCTCCTCTTGAGATGCGACGGGAACGCCGGGAACTCTTTCGCGACGAAGCAGGGAAAGGATCCCTCATCTCGAGCTACGAGGCGGAAACGGGGCTCCTCTGGATGTGGGCGGGACCCTCGTGATTGCTCTCGAGTGGAGACGGGTATGTCGGGGAACTTCTTGATTTGCACCAAGGGTGTGAAGGACCCTTTCGAAGTTCCAGAGGGGAGGTGTGATCAGCCTCGAGACGCCTGAGCGGAAATGGGCCTCATCTCGCCTGGAGGGGAGAACCTCCTGGATTTTCTCGAGTTGCGGCAGGTCTTCTCGAGTTACGACGGGGACCTCAGGGACCCGCTCTTGTGGCCTCAGGAAAGGCCAGTCCCCATGCGAGTTGCTAGGGGACCTCTCGGGATTCCTCTCCCGTCCATGCCGGGGCCTCAGTCCTTGTGTGGAGTCGGGGCCGGAACCTGAGGATTCCTCTCCAGTGTTGCCATGGATCTTGGGGTGCTTCTGAGTCTCCCCAGGGGAGTCAGGCCTCGTCTCGAGTGGGGGCATGCACGTGCGCTTTCCTCCCGAGCTGCAGCAGTAGTGTCACGCTTCCTGTCACGTGGATCAAGGGATCTGTGTCTTTCCCTCGAGGCTGTCCCTCGAGGCTTTCCCACGAGGCTTTCCCACAGGGCTGTGCCACGTGCCACCTTGGTGGGAGTCGATCCTCGGCGTGAAAGACGAGCCGGTGAAGGGAAAAGAGGTTCCTCTGGAATGGACTGAGACATCTGGGGGACTCTTGGAAAGGTGGCACGACCCTGGAGTTCCTCTCGCCGTTCCTGTTGAGAGGGCCTCCTCTGGAGATGCGACGGGAACGCCGGGAACTCTTTCCCGACGAAGCAGGGAAAGGATCCCTCATCTCGAGCTACGAGGCGGAAACGGGGCTCCTCTGGATGTGGGCGGGACCCTCGTGATTCCTCTCGAGTGGAGACGGCTATGTCGGGGAACTTCTTGATTTGCACCAAGGGTGTGAAGGAGCCTTTCGAAGTTCCACAGGGGAGGTGTGATCAGCCTCGAGACGCCTCAGCGGAAATGGGCCTCATCTCGCCTGGAGGGGAGAACCTCCTGGATTTTCTCGAGTTGCGGCAGGTCTTCTCGAGTTACGACGGGGACCTCAGGGACCCACTCTGGTGGCCTCAGGAAAGGCCAGTCCCCATGCGAGTTGCTAGGGGACCTCTCGGGATTCCTCTCCCGTCCATGCCGGGGCCTCAGTCCTTGTGTGGAGTCGGGGCCGGAACCTGAGGATTCCTCTCCAGTGTTGCCATGGATCTTGGGGTGCTTCTGAGTCTCCCCAGGGGAGTCAGGCCTCGTCTCGAGTGGGGGCATGCACGTGCGCTTTCCTCCCGAGCTGCAGCAGTAGTGTCACGTTTCCTGTCACGTGGATCAAGGGATCTGTGGCTTTCCCTCGAGGCTGTCCCTCGAGGCTTTCCCACAGGGCTGTGCCACGTGCCACCTTGGTGTGAGTCGATCCTCGGCGTGAAAGACGAGCCGGTGAAGGGAAAAGAGGTTCCTCTGGAATGGACTGAGACATCTGGGGGACTCTTGGAAAGGTGGCACGACCCTGGAGTTCCTCTCGCCGTTCCTGTTGAGAGGGCCTCCTCTTGAGATGCGACGGGAAGGCCGGGAACTCTTTCCCGACGAGGCAGGGAAAGGATCCCTCATCTCGAGCTACGAGGCCGAAACGGGGCTCCTCTGGATGTGGGCGGGTCCCTCGTGATTCCTCTCGAGTGGAGACGGGTATGTCGGGGAACTTCTTGATTTGCAGCAAGGGTGTGAAGGAGCCTTTCGAAGTTCCATAAGTGAGGTGTGATCCGCCTCGTGACACCACAGCAGAAATGGGCCTCATCTCGCCTGGAGGGGACAACCTCCTGGATTTTCTCGAGTTGCGGCAGGTCTTCTCGAGTTACGACGGGGACCTCAGGGACCCGCTCTGGTGGCCTCAGGAAAGGCCAGTCCCCATGCGAGTTGCTAGGGGACCTCTCGGGATTCCTCTCCCGTCCATGCCGGGGCCTCAGTCCTTGTGTGGAGTCGGGGCCGGAACCTGAGGATTCCTCTCCAGTGTTGCCATGGATCTTGGGGTGCTTCTGAGTCTCCCCAGGGGAGTCAGGCCTCGTCTCGAGTGGGGGCATGCACGTGCGCTTTCCTCCCGAGCTGCAGCAGTAGTGTCACGCTTCCTGTCACGTGGATCAAGGGATCTGTGGCTTTTCCTCGAGTCTGTCCCTCGAGGCTTTCCCACGAGGCTTTCCCACAGGGCTGTGCCACGTGCCACCTTGGTGTGAGTCGATCCTCGGCGTGAAAGATGAGCCGGTGAAGGGAAAAGAGGTTCCTCTGGAATGGACTGAGACATCTGGGGGACTCTTGGAATGGTGGCACGACCCTGGAGTTCCTCTCGCCTTTACTTTTGAGAGGGCCTCCTCTTGAGATGCGACGGGAATGCCGGGAACTCTTTCCCGAAGAAGCAGGGAAAGGATCCCTCATCTCGAGCTACGAGGCAGAAACGGGGCTCCTCTGGATGTGGGCGGGACCCTCGTGATTCCTCTCGAGTGGAGACGGGTATGTCGCGGAACTTCTTGATTTGAACCAAGGGTGTGAAGGACCCTTTCGAAGTTCCAGAGGTGAGGTGTGATCAGCCTCGAGACGCCTCAGCGGAAATGGGCCTCATCTCGCCTGGAGGGGAGAACCTCCTGGATTTTCTCGAGTTGCAGCAGGTCTTCTCGAGTTACGACGGGGACCTCAGGGACCCGTTCTGGTGGCCTCAGGAAAGGCCAGTCCCCATGCGAGTTGCTAGGGGACCTCTCGGGATTCCTCTCCCGTCCATGCCCGGGCCTCAGTCATTGTGTGGAGTCGGGGCCGGACCTGAGGATTCCTCTCCAGTGTTGCCATGGATCTTGGGGTGCTTCTGAGTCTCCCCAGGGGAGTCAGGCCTCGTCTCGAGTGGGGGCATGCACGTGCGCTTTCCTCCCGAGCTGCAGCAGTAGTGTCACGCTTCCTGTCACGTGGATCAAGGGATCTGTGGCTTTCCCACGAGGCTTTCCCACAGGGCTGTGCCACGTTCCACCTTGGTGGGAGTCGATCCTCGGCGTGAAAGACGAGCCGGTGAAGGGAAAAGAGGTTCCTCTGGAATGGACTGAGACATCTGGGGGACTCTTGGAAAGGTGGCACGACCCTGGAGTTCCTCTCGCCGTTCCTGTTGAGAGGGCCTCCTCTTGAGATGCGACGGGAACGCCGGGAACTCTTTCCCGACGAAGCAGGGAAAGGATCCCTCATCTCGAGCTACGAGGCGGAAACGAGGCTCCTCTGGATGTGGGCGGGTCCCTCGTGATTCCTCTCGAGTGGAGACGGCTAGGTCGGGGAACTTCTTGATTTGCAGCAAGGGTGTGAAGGAGCCTTTCGAAGTTCCAGAGGTGAGATGTGATCAGCCTCGAGACGCCTCAGCAGAAATGGGCCTCATCTCGCCTGGAGGGGAGAACCTGCTGGATTTTCTCGAGTTGCGGCATGTCTTCTCGAGTTACGAAGGGGACCTCAGGGACCCGCTCTGGTGGCCTCAGGAAAGGCCAGTCCCCATGCGAGTTGCTAGGGGGCCTCTCGGGATTCCTCTCCCGTCCATGCCGGGGCCTCAGTCCTTGTGTGGAGTCGGGGCCGGAACCTGAGGATTCCTCTCCAGTGTTGCCATGGATCTTGGGGTGCTTCTGAGTCTCCCCAGGGGAGTCAGGCCTCGTCTCGAGTGGGGGCATGCACGTGTGCTTTCCTCCCGTGCTGCAGCAGTAGTGTCACGCTTCCTGTCACGTGGATCAAGGGATCTGTGGCTTTCCCTCGAGGCTGTCCCTCGAGGCTTTCCCACGAGGCTTTCCCACAGGGCTGTGCCACGTGCCACCTTGGTGGGAGTCGATCCGCGGCGTGAAAAACAAGCCGGTGAAGGGAAAAGAGGTTCCTCTGGAATGGACTGAGACATCTGGGGGACTCTTGGAAAGGTGGCACGACCCTGGAGTTCCTCTCGCCGTTCCTGTTGAGAGGGCCTCCTCTTGAGATGCGACGGGAACGCCGGGAACTCTTTCCCGACGAAGCAGGGACAGGATCCCTCATCTCGAGCTACGAGGCCGAAACGGGGCTCCTCTGGATGTGGGCGGGACCCTCGTGATTCCTCTCGAGTGGAGACGGCTATGTCGGGGAACTTCTTGATTTGCACCAAGGGTGTGAAGGAGCCTTTCGAAGTTCCACAGGGGAGGTGTGATCAGCCTCGAGACGCCTCAGCGGAAATGGGCCTCATCTCGCCTGGAGGGGAGAACCTCCTGGATTTTCTCGAGTTGCGGCATGTCTTCTCGAGTTACGAAGGGGACCTCAGGGACTCGCTCTGGTGGCCTCAGGAAAGGCCAGTCCCCATGCGAGTTGCTAGGGGACCTCTCGGGATTCCTCTCCCGTCCATGCCGGGGCCTCAGTCCTTGTGTGGAGTCGGGGCCGGAACCTGAGGATTCCTCTCCAGTGTTGCCATGGATCTTGGGGTGCTTCTGAGTCTCGCCAGGGGAGTCAGGCCTCGTCTCGAGTGGGGGCATGCACGTGCGCTTTCCTCCCGAGCTGCAGCAGTAGTGTCACGCTTCCTGTCACGTGGATCAAGGGATCTGTGGCTTTCCCTCGAGGCTGTCCCTCGAGGCTTTCGCACGAGGCTTTCCCACAGGGCTGTGCCCCGTGCCACCTTGGTGTGAGTCGATCCTCGGCGTGAAAGACGAGCCGGTGAAGGGAAAAGAGGTTCCTCTGGAATGGACTGAGACATCTGGGGGACTCTTGGAATGGTGGCACGACCCTGGAGTTCCTCTCGCCGTTCCTGTTGAGAGGGCCTCCTCTTGAGATGCGACGGGAACGCCGGGAACTCTTTCCCGACGAAGCAGGGACAGGATCCCTCATCTCGAGCTACGAGGCGGAAACGGGGCTCCTCTTGATGTGGGCGGGTCCCTCGTGATTCCTCTCGAGTGGAGACGGCTAGGTCGGGGAACTTCTTGATTTGCAGCAAGGGTGTGAAGGAGCCTTTCGAAGTTCCAGAGGTGAGATGTGATCAGCCTCGAGATGCCTCAGCAGAAATGGGCCTCATCTCGCCTGGAGGGGAGAACCTCCTGGATTTTCTCGAGTTGAGGCATGTCTTCTCGAGTTACGAAGGGGACCTCAGGGACCCGCTCTGGTGGCCTCAGGAAAGGCCAGTCCCCATGCGAGTTGCTAGGGGGCCTCTCGGGATTCCTCTCCCGTCCATGCCGGGGCCTCAGTCCTTGTGTGGAGTCGGGGCCGGAACCTGAGGATTCCTCTCCAGTGTTGCCATGGATCTTGGGGTGCTTCTGAGTCTCCCCAGGGGAGTCAGGCCTCGTCTCGAGTGGGGGCATGCACGTGCGATTTCCTCCCGTGCTGCAGCAGTAGTGTCACGCTTCCTGTCACGTGGATCAAGGGATCTGTGTCTTTCCCTCGAGGCTGTCCCTCGAGGCTTTCCCACGAGGCTTTCCCACAGGGCTGTGCCACGTGCCACCTTGGTGGGAGTCGATCCGCGGCGTGAAAAACAAGCCGGTGAAGGGAAAAGAGGTTCCTCTGGAATGGACTGAGACATCTGGGGGACTCTTGGAAAGGTGGCACGACCCTGGAGTTCCTCTCGCCGTTCCTGTTGAGAGGGCCTCCTCTTGAGATGCGACGGGAACGCCGGGAACTCTTTCCCGACGAAGCAGGGACAGGATCCCTCATCTCGAGCTACGAGGCCGAAACGGGGCTCCTCTGGATGTGGGCGGGACCCTCGTGATTCCTCTCGAGTGGAGACGGGTATGTCGGGGAACTTCTTGATTTCCAGCAAGGGTGTGAAGGAGCCTTTCGAAGTTCCAGAGGTGAGGTGTGATCCGCCTTGTGACACCTCAGCAGAAATGGGCCTCATCTCGCCTGGAGGGGACAACCTCCTGGATTTTCTCGAGTTGCGGCCGGTCTTCTCGAGTTACGACGGGGACCTCAGGGACCCGCTCTGGTGGCCTCAGGAAAGGCCAGTCCCCATACGAGTTGCTAGGGGACCTCTCGGGATTCCTCTCCCGTCCATGCCGGGGCCTCAGTCCTTGTGTGGAGTCGGGGCCGGAACCTGAGGATTCCTCTCCAGTGTTGCCATGGATCTTGGGGTGCTTCTGAGTCTCCCCAGGGGAGTCAGGCCTCGTCTCGATTGGGGGCATGCACGTGCGCTTTCCTCCGGAGCTGCAGCAGCAGTGTCACGCTTCCTTTCACGTGGATCAAGGGATCTGTGGCTTTCCCTCGAGGCTGTCCCTTGAGGCTTTCCCACGAGGCTTTCCCACAGGGCTGTGCCACGTGCCACCTTGGTGTGAGTCGATCCTCGGCGTGAAAGACGAGCCGGTGAAGGGAAAAGAGGTTCCTCTGGAATGGACTGAGACATCTGGGGGACTCTTGGAATGGTGGCACGACCCTGGAGTTCCTCTCGCCGTTCCTCTTGAGAGGGCCTCCTCTTGAGATGCGACGGGAACGCCGGGAACTCTTTCGCGACGAAGCAGGGAAAGGATCCCTCATCTCGAGCTACGAGGCGGAAACGGGGCTCCTCTGGATGTGGGCGGGACCCTCGTGATTGCTCTCGAGTGGAGACGGGTATGTCGGGGAACTTCTTGATTTGCACCAAGGGTGTGAAGGACCCTTTCGAAGTTCCAGAGGGGAGGTGTGATCAGCCTCGAGACGCCTGAGCGGAAATGGGCCTCATCACGCCTGGAGGGGAGAACCTCCTGGATTTTCTCGAGTTGCGGCAGGTCTTCTCGAGTTACGACGGGGACCTCAGGGACCCGCTCTGGTGGCCTCAGGAAAGGCCAGTCCCCATGCGAGTTGCTAGGGGACCTCTCGGGATTCCTCTCCCGTCCATGCCGGGGCCTCAGTCCTTGTGTGGAGTCGGGGCCGGAACCTGAGGATTCCTCTCCAGTGTTGCCATGGATCTTGGGGTGCTTCTGAGTCTCGCCAGGGGAGTCAGGCCTCGTCTCGAGTGGGGGCATGCACGTGCGCTTTCCTCCCGAGCTGCAGCAGTAGTGTCACGCTTCCTGTCACGTGGATCAAGGGATCTGTGGCTTTCCCTCGAGGCTGTCCCTCGAGGCTTTCGCACGAGGCTTTCCCACAGGGCTGTGCCCCGTGCCACCTTGGTGTGAGTCGATCCTCGGCGTGAAAGACGAGCCGGTGAAGGGAAAAGAGGTTCCTCTGGAATGGACTGAGACATCTGGGGGACTCTTGGAATGGTGGCACGACCCTGGAGTTCCTCTCGCCGTTCCTGTTGAGAGGGCCTCCTCTTGAGATGCGACGGGAACGCCGGGAACTCTTTCCCGACGAAGCAGGGACAGGATCCCTCATCTCGAGCTACGAGGCGGAAACGGGGCTCCTCTTGATGGGGGCGGGTCCCTCGTGATTCCTCTCGAGTGGAGACGGCTAGGTCGGGGAACTTCTTGATTTGCAGCAAGGGTGTGAAGGAGCCTTTCGAAGTTCCAGAGGTGAGATGTGATCAGCCTCGAGACGCCTCAGCAGAAATGGGCCTCATCTCGCCTGGAGGGGAGAACCTCCTGGATTTTCTCGAGTTGAGGCATGTCTTCTCGAGTTACGAAGGGGACCTCAGGGACCCGCTCTGGTGGCCTCAGGAAAGGCCAGTCCCCATGCGAGTTGCTAGGGGGCCTCTCGGGATTCCTCTCCCGTCCATGCCGGGGCCTCAGTCCTTGTGTGGAGTCGGGGCCGGAACCTGAGGATTCCTCTCCAGTGTTGCCATGGATCTTGGGGTGCTTCTGAGTCTCCCCAGGGGAGTCAGGCCTCGTCTCGAGTGGGGGCATGCACGTGCGATTTCCTCCCGTGCTGCAGCAGTAGTGTCACGCTTCCTGTCACGTGGATCAAGGGATCTGTGTCTTTCCCTCGAGGCTGTCCCTCGAGGCTTTCCCACGAGGCTTTCCCACAGGGCTGTGCCACGTGCCACCTTGGTGGGAGTCGATCCGCGGCGTGAAAAACAAGCCGGTGAAGGGAAAAGAGGTTCCTCTGGAATGGACTGAGACATCTGGGGGACTCTTGGAAAGGTGGCACGACCCTGGAGTTCCTCTCGCCGTTCCTGTTGAGAGGGCCTCCTCTTGAGATGCGACGGGAACGCCGGGAACTCTTTCCCGACGAAGCAGGGACAGGATCCCTCATCTCGAGCTACGAGGCCGAAACGGGGCTCCTCTGGATGTGGGCGGGACCCTCGTGATTCCTCTCGAGTGGAGACGGGTATGTCGGGGAACTTCTTGATTTCCAGCAAGGGTGTGAAGGAGCCTTTCGAAGTTCCAGAGGTGAGGTGTGATCCGCCTTGTGACACCTCAGCAGAAATGGGCCTCATCTCGCCTGGAGGGGACAACCTCCTGGATTTTCTCGAGTTGCGGCCGGTCTTCTCGAGTTACGACGGGGACCTCAGGGACCCGCTCTGGTGGCCTCAGGAAAGGCCAGTCCCCATACGAGTTGCTAGGGGACCTCTCGGGATTCCTCTCCCGTCCATGCTGGGGCCTCAGTCCTTGTGTGGAGTCGGGGCCGGAACCTGAGGATTCCTCTCCAGTGTTGCCATGGATCTTGGGGTGCTTCTGAGTCTCCCCAGGGGAGTCAGGCCTCGTCTCGATTGGGGGCATGCACGTGCGCTTTCCTCCGGAGCTGCAGCAGCAGTGTCACGCTTCCTTTCACGTGGATCAAGGGATCTGTGGCTTTCCCTCGAGGCTGTCCCTTGAGGCTTTCCCACGAGGCTTTCCCACAGGGCTGTGCCACGTGCCACCTTGGTGTGAGTCGATCCTCGGCGTGAAAGACGAGCCGGTGAAGGGAAAAGAGGTTCCTCTGGAATGGACTGAGACATCTGGGGGACTCTTGGAATGGTGGCACGACCCTGGAGTTCCTCTCGCCGTTCCTCTTGAGAGGGCCTCCTCTTGAGATGCGACGGGAACGCCGGGAACTCTTTCGCGACGAAGCAGGGAAAGGATCCCTCATCTCGAGCTACGAGGCGGAAACGGGGCTCCTCTGGATGTGGGCGGGACCCTCGTGATTGCTCTCGAGTGGAGACGGGTATGTCGGGGAACTTCTTGATTTGCACCAAGGGTGTGAAGGACCCTTTCGAAGTTCCAGAGGGGAGGTGTGATCAGCCTCGAGACGCCTGAGCGGAAATGGGCCTCATCACGCCTGGAGGGGAGAACCTCCTGGATTTTCTCGAGTTGCGGCAGGTCTTCTCGAGTTACGACGGGGACCTCAGGGACCCGCTCTGGTGGCCTCAGGAAAGGCCAGTCCCCATGCGAGTTGCTAGGGGACCTCTCGGGATTCCTCTCCCGTCCATGCCGGGGCCTCAGTCCTTGTGTGGAGTCGGGGCCGGAACCTGAGGATTCCTCTCCAGTGTTGCCATGGATCTTGGGGTGCTTCTGAGTCTCCCCAGGGGAGTCAGGCCTCGTCTCGAGTGGGGGCATGCACGTGCGCTTTCCTCCCGAGCTGCAGCAGTAGAGTCACGCTTCCTGTCACGTGGATCAAGGGATCTGTGTCTTTCCCTCGAGGCTGTCCCTCGAGGCTTTCCCACGAGGCTTTCCCACAGGGCTGTGCCACGTGCCACCTTGGTGGGAGTCGATCCTCGGCGTGAAAGACGAGCCGGTGAAGGGAAAAGAGGTTCCTCTGGAATGGACTGAGACATCTGGGGGACTCTTGGAAAGGTGGCACGACCCTGGAGTTCCTCTCGCCGTTCCTGTTGAGAGGGCCTCCTCTTGAGATGCGACGGGAACGCCGGGAACTCTTTCCCGACGAAACAGGGACAGGATCCCTCATCTCGAGCTACGAGGCGGAAACGGGGCTCCTCTGGATGTGGGCGGGACCCTCGTGATTCCTCTCGAGTGGAGACGGCTATGTCGGGGAACTTCTTGATTTGCACCAAGGGTGTGAAGGAGCCTTTCGAAGTTCCACAGGGGAGGTGTGATCAGCCTCGAGACGCCTCAGCGGAAATGGGCCTCATCTCGCCTGGAGGGGAGAACCTCCTGGATTTTCTCGAGTTGCGGCAGGTCTTCTCGAGTTACGACGGGGACCTCAGGGACCCACTCTGGTGGCCTCAGGAAAGGCCAGTCCCCATGCGAGTTGCTAGGGGACCTCTCGGGATTCCTCTCCCGTCCATGCCGGGGCCTCAGTCCTTGTGTGGAGTCGGGGCCGGAACCTGAGGATTCCTCTCCAGTGTTGCCATGGATCTTGGGGTGCTTCTGAGTCTCCCCAGGGGAGTCAGGCCTCGTCTCGATTGGGGGCATGCACGTGCGCTTTCCTCCCGAGCTGCAGCAGCAGTGTCACGCTTCCTTTCACGTGGATCAAGGGATCTGTGGCTTTCCCTCGAGGCTGTCCCTTGAGGCATTCCCACGAGGCTTTCCCACAGGGCTGTGCCACGTGCCACCTTAGTGTGAGTCGATCCTCGGCGTGAAAGACGAGCCGGTGAAGGGAAAAGAGGTTCCTCTGGAATGGACTGAGACATCTGGGGGACTCTTGGAATGGTGGCACGACCCTGGAGTTCCTCTCGCCGTTCCTGTTGAGAGGGCCTCCTCTTGAGATGCGACGGGAACGCCGGGAACTCTTTCGCGACGAAGCAGGGAAAGGATCCCTCATCTCGAGCTACGAGGCGGAAACGGGGCTCCTCTGGATGTGGGCGGGACCCTCGTGATTGGTCTCGAGTGGAGACGGGTATGTCGGGGAACTTCTTGATTTGCACCAAGGGTGTGAAGGACCCTTTCGAAGTTCCAGAGGGGAGGTGTGATCAGCCTCGAGACGCCTGAGCGGAAATGGGCCTCATCTCGCCTGGAGGGGAGAACCTCCTGGATTTTCTCGAGTTGCGGCAGGTCTTCTCGAGTTACGACGGGGACCTCAGGGACCCGCTCTTGTGGCCTCAGGAAAGGCCAGTCCCCATGCGAGTTGCTAGGGGACCTCTCGGGATTCCTCTCCCGTCCATGCCGGGGCCTCAGTCCTTGTGTGGATTCGGGGCCGGAACCTGAGGATTCCTCTCCAGTGTTGCCATGGATCTTGGGGTGCTTCTGAGTCTCCCCAGGGGAGTCAGGCCTCGTCTCGAGTGGGGGCATGCACGTGCGCTTTCCTCCCGAGCTGCAGCAGTAGTGTCACGCTTCCTGTCACGTGGATCAAGGGATCTGTGTCTTTCCCTCGAGGCTGTCCCTCGAGGCTTTCCCACGAGGCTTTCCCACAGGGCTGTGCCACGTGCCACCTTGGTGGGAGTAGATCCTCGGCGTGAAAGACGAGCCGGTGAAGGGAAAAGAGGTTCCTCTGGAATGGACTGAGACATCTGGGGGACTCTTGGAAAGGTGGCACGACCCTGGAGTTCCTCTCGCCGTTCCTGTTGAGAGGGCCTCCTCTGGAGATGCGACGGGAACGCCGGGAACTCTTTCCCGACGAAGCAGGGAAAGTATCCCTCATCTCGAGCTACGAGGCGGAAACGGGGCTCCTCTGGATGTGGGCGGGACCCTCGTGATTCCTCTCGAGTGGAGACGGCTATGTCGGGGAACTTCTTGATTTGCACCAAGGGTGTGAAGGAGCCTTTCGAAGTTCCACAGGGGAGGTGTGATCAGCCTCGAGACGCCTCAGCGGAAATGGGCCTCATCTCGCCTGGAGGGGAGAACCTCCTGGATTTTCTCGAGTTGCGGCAGGTCTTCTCGAGTTACGACGGGGACCTCAGGGACCCACTCTGGTGGCCTCAGGAAAGGCCAGTCCCCATGCGAGTTGCTAGGGGACCTCTCGGGATTCCTCTCCCGTCCATGCCGGGGCCTCAGTCCTTGTGTGGAGTCGGGGCCGGAACCTGAGGATTCCTCTCCAGTGTTGCC
The DNA here is from genome assembly GCF_023091745.1 of Budorcas taxicolor. Taxonomy (NCBI): domain Eukaryota; kingdom Metazoa; phylum Chordata; class Mammalia; order Artiodactyla; family Bovidae; genus Budorcas; species Budorcas taxicolor. Next base: position 293,296 of record NW_026291528.1, read on the forward strand.
ATGGATCTTGGGGTGCTTCTGAGTCTCCCCAGGGGAGTCAGGCCTCGTCTCGAGTGGGGGCATGCACGTGCGCTTTCCTCCCGAGCTGCAGCAGTAGTGTCACGCTTCCTGTCACGTGGATCAAGGGATCTGTGGCTTTCCCTCGAGGCTGTCCCTCGAGGCTTTCCCACAGGGCTGTGCCACGTGCCACCTTGGTGTGAGTCGATCCTCGGCGTGAAAGACGAGCCGGTGAAGGGAAAAGAGGTTCCTCTGGAATGGACTGAGACATCTGGGGGACTCTTGGAAAGGTGGCACGACCCTGGAGTTCCTCTCGCCGTTCCTGTTGAGAGGGCCTCCTCTTGAGATGCGACGGGAACGCCGGGAACTCTTTCCCGACGAAACAGGGACAGGATCCCTCATCTCGAGCTACGAGGCCGAAACGGGGCTCCTCTGGATGTGGGCGGGTCCCTCGTGATTCCTCTCGAGTGGAGACGGGTATGTCGGGGAACTTCTTGATTTGCAGCAAGGGTGTGAAGGAGCCTTTCGAAGTTCCATAAGTGAGGTGTGATCCGCCTCGTGACACCGCAGCAGAAATGGGCCTCATCTCGCCTGGAGGGGACAACCTCCTGGATTTTATCGAGTTGCGGCAGGTCTTCTCGAGTTACGACGGGGACCTCAGGGACCCGCTCTGGTGGCCTCAGGAAAGGCCAGTCCCCATGCGAGTTGCTAGGGGACCTCTCGGGATTCCTCTCCCGTCCATGCCGGGGCCTCAGTCCTTGTGTGGAGTCGGAGCCTGAACCTGAGGATTCCTCTCCAGTGTTGCCATGGATCTTGGGGTGCTTCTGAGTCTCCCCAGGGGAGTCAGGCCTCGTCTCGAGTGGGGGCATGCACGTGCGCTTTCCTCCCGAGCTGCAGCAGTAGAGTCACGCTTCCTGTCACGTGGATCAAGGGATCTGTGTCTTTCCCTCGAGGCTGTCCCTCGAGGCTTTCCCACGAGGCTTTCCCACAGGGCTGTGCCACGTGCCACCTTGGTGGGAGTCGATCCTCGGCGTGAAAGACGAGCCGGTGAAGGGAAAAGAGGTTCCTCTGGAATGGACTGAGACATCTCGGGGACTCTTGGAAAGGTGGCACGACCCTGGAATTCCTCTCGCCGTTCCTGTTGAGAGGGCCTCCTCTTGAGATGCGACGGGAACGCCGGGAACTCTTTCCCGACGAAGCAGGGACAGGATCCCTCATCTCGAGCTACGAGGCGGAAACGGGGCTCCTCTGGATGTGGGCGGGACCCTCGTGATTCCTCTCGAGTGGAGACGGCTATGTCGGGGAACTTCTTGATTTGCACCAAGGGTGTGAAGGAGCCTTTCGAAGTTCCACAGGGGAGGTGTGATCAGCCTCGAGACGCCTCAGCGGAAATGGGCCTCATCTCGCCTGGAGGGGAGAACCTCCTGGATTTTCTCGAGTTGCGGCAGGTCTTCTCGAGTTACGACGGGGACCTCAGGGACCCACTCTGGTGGCCTCAGGAAAGGCCAGTCCCCATGCGAGTTGCTAGGGGACCTCTCGGGATTACTCTCCCGTCCATGCCGGGGCCTCAGTCCTTGTGTGGAGTCGGGGCCGGAACCTGAGGATTCCTCTCCAGTGTTGCCATGGATCTTGGGGTGCTTCTGAGTCTCCCCAGGGGAGTCAGGCCTCGTCTCGAGTGGGGGCATGCACGTGCACTTTCCTCCCGAGCTGCAGCAGTAGTGTCACGCTTCCTGTCACGTGGATCAAGGGATCTGTGGCTTTCCCTCGAGGCTGTCCCTCGAGGCTTTCCCACGAGGCTTTCCCACAGGGCTGTGCCACGTGCCACCTTGGTGTGAGTCGATCCTCGGCGTGAAAGACGAGCCGGTGAAGGGAAAAGAGGTTCCTCTGGAATGGACTGAGACATCTGGGGGACTCTTGGAAAGGTGGCACGACCCTGGAGTTCCTCTCGCCGTTCCTGTTGAGAGGGCCTCCTCTTGAGATGCGACGGGAACGCCGGGAACTCTTTCCCGACGAAACAGGGACAGGATCCCTCATCTCGAGCTACGAGGCCGAAACGGGGCTCCTCTGGATGTGGGCGGGACCCTCGTGATTCCTCTTGAGTGGAGACGGGTATGTCGGGGAACTTCTTGATTTGCAGCAAGGGTGTGAAGGAGCCTTTCGAAGTTCCAGAGGTGAGGTGTGATCAGCCTCGTGACACCTCAGCAGAAATGGGCCTCATCTCGCCTGGAGGGGAGAACCTCCCGGATTTTCTCGAGTTGCGGCATGTCTTCTCGAGTTACGACGGGGACCTCAGGGACCCGCTCTGGTGGCCTCAGGAAAGGCCAGTCCCCATGCGAGTTGCTAGGGGGCCTCTCGGGATTCCTCTCCCGTCCATGCCGGGGCCTCAGTCCTTGTGTGGAGTCGGGGCCGGAACCTGAGGATTCCTCTCCAGTGTTGCCATGGATCTTGGGGTGCTTCTGAGTCTCGCCAGGGGAGTCAGGCCTCGTCTCGAGTGGGGGCATGCACGTGCGCTTTCCTCCCGAGCTGCAGCAGTAGTGTCACGCTTCCTGTCACGTGGATCAAGGGATCTGTGGCTTTCCCTCGAGGCTGTCCCTCGAGGCTTTCCCACGAGGCTTTCCCACAGGGCTGTGCCACGTGCCACCTTGGTGGGAGTCGATCCTCAGCGTGAAAGACGAGCCGGTGAAGGGAAAAGAGGTTCCTCTGGAATGGACTGAGACATCTGGGGGACTCTTGGAAAGGTGGCACGACCCTGGAGTTCCTCTCGCCGTTCCTGTTGAGAGGGCCTCCTCTTGAGATGCGACGGGAACGCCGGGAACTCTTTCCCGACGAAGCAGGGACAGGATCCCTCATCTCGAGCTACGAGGCGGAAACGGGGCTCCTCTGGATGTGGGCGGGACCCTCGTGATTCCTCTCGAGTGGAGACGGCTATGTCGGGGAACTTCTTGATTTGCACCAAGGGTGTGAAGGAGCCTTTCGAAGTTCCACAGGGGAGGTGTGATCAGCCTCGAGACGCCTCAGCGGAAATGGGCCTCATCTCGCCTGGAGGGGAGAACCTCCTGGATTTTCTCGAGTTGCGGCAGGTCTTCTCGAGTTACGACGGGGACCTCAGGGACCCACTCTGGTGGCCTCAGGAAAGGCCAGTCCCCATGCGAGTTGCTAGGGGACCTCTCGGGATTCCTCTCCCGTCCATGCCGGGGCCTCAGTCCTTGTGTGGAGTCGGGGCCGGAACCTGAGGATTCCTCTCCAGTGTTGCCATGGATCTTGGGGTGCTTCTGAGTCTCCCCAGGGGAGTCAGGCCTCGTCTCGATAGGGGGCATGCACGTGCGCTTTCCTCCCGAGCTGCAGCAGCAGTGTCACGCTTCCTTTCACGTGGATCAAGGGATCTGTGGCTTTCCCTCGAGGCTGTCCCTTGAGGCATTCCCACGAGGCTTTCCCACAGGGCTGTGCCACGTGCCACCTTGGTGTGAGTCGATCTTCGGCGTGAAAGACGAGCCGGTGAAGGGAAAAGAGGTTCCTCTGGAATGGACTGAGACATCTGGGGGACTCTTGGAATGGTGGCACGACCCTGGAGTTCCTCTCGCTGTTCCTCTTGAGAGGGCCTCCTCTTGAGATGCGACGGGAACGCCGGGAACTCTTTCGCGACGAAGCAGGGAAAGAATCCCTCATCTCGAGCTACGAGGCGGAAACGGGGCTCTTCTGGATGTGGGCGGGACCCTCGTGATTCCTCTCGAGTGGAGACGGGTATGTCGGGGAACTTCTTGATTTGCACCAAGGGTGTGAAGGACCCTTTCGAAGTTCCAGAGGGGAGGTGTGATCAGCCTCGAGACGCCTCAGCGGAAATGGGCCTCATCTCGCCTGGAGGGGAGAACCTCCTGGATTTTCTCGAGTTGCGGCAGGTCTTCTCGAGTTACGACGGGGACCTCAGGGACCCGCTCTGGTGGCCTCAGGAAAGGCCAGTCCCCATGCGAGTTGCTAGGGGACCTCTCGGGATTCCTCTCCCGTCCATGCCGGGTCCTCAGTCCTTGTGTGGAGTCGGGGCCGGAACCTGAGGATTCCTCTCCAGTGTTGCCATGGATCTTGGGGTGCTTCTGAGTCTCCCCAGGGGAGTCAGGCCTCGTCTCGAGTGGGGGCATGCACGTGCGCTTTCCTCCCGAGCTGCAGCAGTAGAGTCACGCTTCCTGTCACGTGGATCAAGGGATCTGTGTCTTTCCCTCGAGGCTGTCCCTCGAGGCTTTCCCACGAGGCTTTCCCACAGGGCTGTGCCACGTGCCACCTTGGTGGGAGTCGATCCTCGGCGTGAAAGACGAGCCGGTGAAGGGAAAAGAGGTTCCTCTGGAATGGACTGAGACATCTGGGGGACTCTTGGAAATGTGGCACGACCCTGGAGTTCCTCTCGCCGTTCCTGTTGAGAGGGCCTCCTCTTGAGATGCGACGGGAACGCCGGGAACTCTTTCCCGACGAAGCAGGGAAAGTATCCCTCATCTCGAGCTACGAGGCGGAAACGGGGCTCCTCTGGATGTGGGCGGGACCCTCGTGATTCCTCTCGAGTGGAGACGGCTATGTCGGGGAACTTCTTGATTTGCACCAAGGGTGTGAAGGAGCCTTTCGAAGTTCCACAGGGGAGGTGTGATCAGCCTCGAGACGCCTCAGCGGAAATGGGCCTCATCTCGCCTGGAGGGGAGAACCTCCTGGATTTTCTCGAGTTGCGGCATGTCTTCTCGAGTTACGTTGGGGACCTCAGGGACCCGCTCTGGTGGCCTCAGGAAAGGCCAGTCCCCATGCGAGTTGCTAGGGGGCCTCTCGGGATTCCTCTCCCGTCCATGCCGGGGCCTCAGTCCTTGTGTGGAGTCGGGGCCGGAACCTGAGGATTCCTCTCCAGTGTTGCCATGGATCTTGGGGTGCTTCTGAGTCTCCCCAGGGGAGTCAGGCCTCGTCTCGAGTGGGGGCATGCACGTGCGCTTTCCTCCCGAGCTGCAGCAGTAGTGTCACGCTTCCTGTCACGTGGATCAAGGGATCTGTGGCTTTCCCTCGAGGCTGTCCCTCGAGGCTTTCCCACGAGGCTTTCCCACAGGGCTGTGCCACGTGCCACCTTGGTGTGAGTCGATCCTCGGCGTGAAAGACGAGCCGGTGAAGGGAAAAGAGGTTCCTCTGGAATGGACTGAGACATCTGGGGGACTCTTGGAAAGGTGGCACGACCCTGGAGTTCCTCTCGCCGTTCCTGTTGAGAGGGCCTCCTCTTGAGATGCGACGGGAACGCCGGGAACTCTTTCCCGACGAAACAGGGACAGGATCCCTCATCTCGAGCTACGAGGCCGAAACGGGGCTCCTCTGGATGTGGGCGGGACCCTCGTGATTCCTCTTGAGTGGAGACGGGTATGTCGGGGAACTTCTTGATTTGCAGCAAGGGTGTGAAGGAGCCTTTCGAAGTTCCAGAGGTGAGGTGTGATCAGCCTCGTGACACCTCAGCAGAAATGGGCCTCATCTCGCCTGGAGGGGAGAACCTCCCGGATTTTCTCGAGTTGCGGCATGTCTTCTCGAGTTACGAAGGGGACCTCAGGGACCCGCTCTGGTGGCCTCAGGAAAGGCCAGTCCCCATGCGAGTTGCTAGGGGGCCTCTCGGGATTTCTCTCCCGTCCATGCCGGGGCCTCAGTCCTTGTGTGGAGTCGGGGCCGGAACCTGAGGATTCATCTCCAGTGTTGCCATGGATCTTGGGGTGCTTCTGAGTCTCGCCAGGGGAGTCAGGCCTCGTCTCGAGTGGGGGCATGCACGTGCGCTTTCCTCCCGAGCTGCAGCAGTAGTGTCACGCTTCCTGTCACGTGGATCAAGGGATCTGTGGCTTTCCCTCGAGGCTGTCCCTCGAGGCTTTCCCACGAGGCTTTCCCACAGGGCTGTGCCACGTGCCACCTTGGTGGGAGTCGATCCTCAGCGTGAAAGACGAGCCGGTGAAGGGAAAAGAGGTTCCTCTGGAATGGACTGAGACATCTGGGGGACTCTTGGAAAGGTGGCACGACCCTGGAGTTCCTCTCGCCGTTCCTGTTGAGAGGGCCTCCTCTTGAGATGCGACGGGAACGCCGGGAACTCTTTCCCGACGAAGCAGGGACAGGATCCCTCATCTCGAGCTACGAGGCGGAAACGGGGCTCCTCTGGATGTGGGCGGGACCCTCGTGATTCCTCTCGAGTGGAGACGGCTATGTCGGGGAACTTCTTGATTTGCACCAAGGGTGTGAAGGAGCCTTTCGAAGTTCCACAGGGGAGGTGTGATCAGCCTCGAGACGCCTCAGCGGAAATGGGCCTCATCTCGCCTGGAGGGGAGAACCTCCTGGATTTTCTCGAGTTGCGGCAGGTCTTCTCGAGTTACGACGGGGACCTCAGGGACCCACTCTGGTGGCCTCAGGAAAGGCCAGTCCCCATGCGAGTTGCTAGGGGACCTCTCGGGATTCCTCTCCCGTCCATGCCGGGGCCTCAGTCCTTGTGTGGAGTCGGGGCCGGAACCTGAGGATTCCTCTCCAGTGTTGCCATGGATCTTGGGGTGCTTCTGAGTCTCCCCAGGGGAGTCAGGCCTCGTCTCGAGTGGGGGCATGCACGTGCGCTTTCCTCCCGAGCTGCAGCAGCAGTGTCACGCTTCCTTTCACGTGGATCAAGGGATCTGTGGCTTTCCCTCGAGGCTGTCCCTTGAGGCATTCCCACGAGGCTTTCCCACAGGGCTGTGCCACGTGCCACCTTGGTGTGAGTCGATCCTCGGCGTGAAAGACGAGCCGGTGAAGGGAAAAGAGGTTCCTCTGGAATGGACTGAGACATCTGGGGGACTCTTGGAATGGTGGCACGACCCTGGAGTTCCTCTCGCTGTTCCTCTTGAGAGGGCCTCCTCTTGAGATGCGACGGGAACGCCGGGAACTCTTTCGCGACGAAGCAGGGAAAGAATCCCTCATCTCGAGCTACGAGGCGGAAACGGGGCTCTTCTGGATGTGGGCGGGACCCTCGTGATTCCTCTCGAGTGGAGACGGGTATGTCGGGGAACTTCTTGATTTGCACCAAGGGTGTGAAGGACCCTTTCGAAGTTCCAGAGGGGAGGTGTGATCAGCCTCGAGACGCCTCAGCGGAAATGGGCCTCATCTCGCCTGGAGGGGAGAACCTCCTGGATTTTCTCGAGTTGCGGCAGGTCTTCTCGAGTTACGACGGGGACCTCAGGGACCCGCTCTGGTGGCCTCAGGAAAGGCCAGTCCCCATGCGAGTTGCTAGGGGACCTCTCGGGATTCCTCTCCCGTCCATGCCGGGTCCTCAGTCCTTGTGTGGAGTCGGGGCCGGAACCTGAGGATTCCTCTCCAGTGTTGCCATGGATCTTGGGGTGCTTCTGAGTCTCCCCAGGGGAGTCAGGCCTCGTCTCGAGTGGGGGCATGCACGTGCGCTTTCCTCCCGAGCTGCAGCAGTAGAGTCACGCTTCCTGTCACGTGGATCAAGGGATCTGTGTCTTTCCCTCGAGGCTGTCCCTCGAGGCTTTCCCACGAGGCTTTCCCACAGGGCTGTGCCACGTGCCACCTTGGTGGGAGTCGATCCTCGGCGTGAAAGACGAGCCGGTGAAGGGAAAAGAGGTTCCTCTGGAATGGACTGAGACATCTGGGGGACTCTTGGAAATGTGGCACGACCCTGGAGTTCCTCTCGCCGTTCCTGTTGAGAGGGCCTCCTCTTGAGATGCGACGGGAACGCCGGGAACTCTTTCCCGACGAAGCAGGGAAAGTATCCCTCATCTCGAGCTACGAGGCGGAAACGGGGCTCCTCTGGATGTGGGCGGGACCCTCGTGATTCCTCTCGAGTGGAGACGGCTATGTCGGGGAACTTCTTGATTTGCACCAAGGGTGTGAAGGAGCCTTTCGAAGTTCCACAGGGGAGGTGTGATCAGCCTCGAGACGCCTCAGCGGAAATGGGCCTCATCTCGCCTGGAGGGGAGAACCTCCTGGATTTTCTCGAGTTGCGGCATGTCTTCTCGAGTTACGTTGGGGACCTCAGGGACCCGCTCTGGTGGCCTCAGGAAAGGCCAGTCCCCATGCGAGTTGCTAGGGGGCCTCTCGGGATTCCTCTCCCGTCCATGCCGGGGCCTCAGTCCTTGTGTGGAGTCGGGGCCGGAACCTGAGGATTCCTCTCCAGTGTTGCCATGGATCTTGGGGTGCTTCTGAGTCTCCCCAGGGGAGTCAGGCCTCGTCTCGAGTGGGGGCATGCACGTTTGCTTTCCTCCCGTGCTGCAGCAGTAGTGTCACGCTTCCTGTCACGTGGATCAAGGGATCTGTGGCTTTCCCTCGAGGCTGTCCCTCGAGGCTTTCCCACGAGGCTTTCCCACAGGGCTGTGCCACGTGCCACCTTGGTGGGAGTCGATCCGCGGCGTGAAAAACAAGCCGGTGAAGGGAAAAGATGTTCCTCTGGAATGGACTGAGACATCTGGGGGACTCTTGGAAAGGTGGCACGACCCTGGAGTTCCTCTCGCCGTTCCTGTTGAGAGGGCCTCCTCTTGAGATGCGACGGGAACGCCGGGAACTCTTTCCCGACGAAGCAGGGACAGGATCCCTCATCTCGAGCTACGAGGCCGAAACGGGGCTCCTCTGGATGTGGGCGGGACCCTCGTGATTCCTCTCGAGTGGAGACGCGTATGTCGGGGAACTTCTTGATTTACAGCAAGGGTGTGAAGGAGCCTTTCGAAGTTCCAGAGGTGAGGTGTGATCCGCCTTGTGACACCTCAGCAGAAATGGGCCTCATCTCGCCTGGAGGGGAGAACCTCCTGGATTTTCTCGAGTTGCGGCAGGTCTTCTCGAGTTACGACGGGGACCTCAGGGACCCGCTCTGGTGGCCTCAGGAAAGGCCAGTCCCCATGCGAGTTGCTAGGGGACCTCTCGGGATTCCTCTCCCGTCCATGCCGGGGCCTCAGTCCTTGTGTGGAGTCGGGGCCGGAACCTGAGGATTCCTCTCCAGTGTTGCCATGGATCTTGGGGTGCTTCTGAGTCTCCCCAGGGGAGTCAGGCCTCGTCTCGATTGGGGGCATGCACGTGCGCTTTCCTCCCGAGCTGCAGCAGCAGTGTCACGCTTCCTTTCACGTGGATCAAGGGATCTGTGGCTTTCCCTCGAGGCTGTCCCTCGAGGCTTTCCCACGAGGCTTTCCCACAGGGCTGTGCCACGTGCCACCTTGGTGTGAGTCGATCCTCGGCGTGAAAGACGAGCCGGTGAAGGGAAAAGAGGTTCCTCTGGAATGGACTGAGACATCTGGGGGACTCTTGGAATGGTGGCACGACCCTGGAGTTCCTCTCGCCGTTCCTCTTGAGAGGGCCTCCTCTTGAGATGCGACGGGAACGCCGGGAACTCTTTCGCGACGAAGCAGGGAAAGGATCCCTCATCTCGAGCTACGAGGCGGAAACGGGGCTCCTCTGGATGTGAGCGGGACCCTCGTGATTCCTCTCGAGTGGAGACGGGTATGTCGGGGAACTTCTTGATTTGCACCAAGGGTGTGAAGGACCCTTTCGAAGTTCCAGAGGGGAGGTGTGATCAGCCTCGAGACGCCTCAGCGGAAATGGGCCTCATCTCGCCTGGAGGGGAGAACCTCCTGGATTTTCTCGAGTTGTGGCAGGTCTTCTCGAGTTACGACGGGGACCTCAGGGACCCGCTCTGGTGGCCTCAGGAAAGGCCAGTCCCCATGCGAGTTGCTAGGGGACCTCTCGGGATTCCTCTCCCGTCCATGCCGGGGCCTCAGTCCTTGTGTGGAGTCGGGGCCGGAACCTGAGGATTCCTCTCCAGTGTTGCCATGGATCTTGGGGTGCTTCTGAGTCTCCCCAGGGGAGTCAGGCCTCGTCTCGAGTGGGGGCATGCACGTGCGCTTCCCTCCCGAGCTGCAGCAGTAGGGTCAGGCTTCCTGTCACGTGAATCAAGGGATCTGTGGCCTTCCCTCGAGGCTTTACCTCGAGGCTTTCCCACGAGGCTTTCCCACAGGGCTGTGCCAAATGCCACCTTGGTGTGAGTCGATCCTCGGCGTGAAAGACGAGCCGGTGAAGGGAAAAGAGGTTCCTCTGGAATGGACTGAGACATCTGGGGGACTCTTGGAATGGTGGCACGACCCTGGAGTTCCTCTCGCCTTTCCTGATGAGAGGGCCTCCTCTTGAGATGCGACGGGAACGCCGGGAATTCTTTCCCGACGAAGCAGGGAAAGGATCCCTCACCTCGAGCTACGAGGCAGAAACGGGGCTCCTCTGGATGTGGGTGGGACCCTCGTCTTTCCTCTCGAGTGGAGACGGGTATGTCGGGGAACTTCTTGAGTTGCACCAAGAGTGTGAAGGACCCTTTCGACGTTCCAGACGTGAGGTGTGATTAGCCCCGAGAAGCCTCATCGGAAATTGGCCTCTTCTCGCATGGAGGGGAGAACCTCCTGGATTTTCTCGAGTTGCGGCAGGTCTTCTCGAATTACGGCGGGGACCTCAGGGACCCGCTCTGGTGGCCTCAGGAAGGGCCAGTCCCCATGCGAGTTGCTAGGGGCCATCTCGGGATTCCTCTCCCGTCGATGCCGGGGCCTAAGACCTTGTGTGGAGTCGGGGCCGGAAGCTGAGGATTCCTCTCCAGTGTTGACATGGATCTTGGGGTGCCTCTGAGTCTCCCCAGGGGAGTCAGGCCTCGTGTCGAGTGGGGGCATGCACGTGCGCTTTCCTCCCGAGCTGCAGCAGTAGTGTCACGCTTCCTGTCACGTGGATCAAGGGATCTGTGGCTGTCCCTCGAGGCTGTCCCTCGAGGCTTTCCCACGAGGCTTTCCCACAGGGCTGTGCCACGTGCCACCTTGGTGTGAGTCGATCCTCGGCGTGAAAGACGAGCCGGTGAATGGAAAAGAGGTTCCTCTGGAATGGACTGAGACATCTGGGGGACTCTTGGAATGGTGGCACGACCCTGGAGTTCCTCTCGCCGTTCCTCTTGAGAGGGCCTCCTCTTGAGATGCGACGGGAACGCCGGGAACTCTTTCGCGACGAAGCAGGGAAAGGATCCCTCATCTCGAGCTACGAGGCGGAAACGGGGCTCCTCTGGATGTGAGCGGGACCCTCGTGATTCCTCTCGAGTGGAGACGGGTATGTCGGGGAACTTCTTGATTTGCACCAAGGGTGTGAAGGACCCTTTCGAAGTTCCAGAGGGGAGGTGTGATCAGCCTCGAGACGCCTCAGCGGAAATGGGCCTCATCTCTCCTGGAGGGGAGAACCTCCTGGATTTTCTCGAGTTGCGGCAGGTCTTCTCGAGTTACGACGGGGACCTCAGGGACCCGCTCTGGTGGCCTCAGGAAAGGCCAGACCCCATGCGAGTTGCTAGGGGACCTCTCGGGATTCCTCTCCCGTCCATGCCGGGGCCTCAGTCCTTGTGTGGAGTCGGGGCCGGAACCTGAGGATTCCTCTCCAGTGTTGCCATGGATCTTGGGGTGCTTCTGAGTCTCCCCAGGGGAGTCAGGCCTCGTCTCGAGTGGGGGCATGCACGTGCGCTTCCCTCCCGAGCTGCAGCAGTAGGGTCAGGCTTCCTGTCACGTGAATCAAGGGATCTGTGGCCTTCCCTCGAGGCTTTACCTCGAGGCTTTCCCACGAGGCTTTCCCACGAGGCTTTCCCACAGGGCTGTGCCAAATGCCACCTTGGTGTGAGTCGATCCTCGGCGTGAAAGACGAGCCGGTGAAGGGAAAAGAGGTTCGTCTGGAATGGACTGAGACATCTGGGGGACTCTTGGAAAGGTGGCACGACCCTGGAGTTCCTCTCGCCGTTCCTGTTGAGAGGGCCTCCTCTTGAGATGCGACGGGAACGCCGGGAACTCTTTCCCGACGAAGCAGGGAAAGTATCCCTCATCTCGAGCTACGAGGCGGAAACGGGGCTCCTCTGGATGTGGGCGGGACCCTCGTGATTCCTCTCGAGTGGAGACGGCTATGTCGGGGAACTTCTTGATTTGCACCAAGGGTGTGAAGGAGCCTTTCGAAGTTCCACAGGGGAGGTGTGATCAGCCTCGAGACGCCTCAGCGGAAATGGGCCTCATCTCGCCTGGAGGGGAGAACCTCCTGGATTTTCTCGAGTTGCGGCAGGTCTTCTCGAGTTACGACGGGGACCTCAGGGACCCACTCTGGTGGCCTCAGGAAAGGCCAGTCCCCATGCGAGTTGCTAGGGGACCTCTCGGGATTCCTCTCCCGTCCATGCCGGGGCCTCAGTCCTTGTGTGGAGTCGGGGCCGGAACCTGAGGATTGCTCTCCAGTGTTGCCATGGATCTTGGGGTGCTTCTGAGTCTCCCCAGGGGAGTCAGGCCTCGTCTCGAGTGGGGGCATGCACGTGCGCTTTCCTCCCGAGCTGCAGCAGTAGTGTCACGCTTCCTGTCACGTGGATCAAGGGATCTGTGGCTTTCCCTCGAGGCTGTCCCTCGAGGCTTTCCCACGAGGCTTTCCCACAGGGCTGTGCCACGTGCCACCTTGGTGTGAGTCGATCCTCGGCGTGAAAGACGAGCCGGTGAAGGGAAAAGAGGTTCCTCTGGAATGGACTGAGACATCTGGGGGACTCTTGGAAAGGTGGCACGACCCTGGAGTTCCTCTCTCCGTTCCTGTTGAGAGGGCCTCCTCTTGAGATGCGACGGGAACGCCGGGAACTCTTTCCCGACGAAACAGGGACAGGATCCCTCATCTCGAGCTACGAGGCCGAAACGGGGCTCCTCTGGATGTGGGCGGGACCCTCGTGATTCCTCTTGAGTGGAGACGGGTATGTCGGGCAACTTCTTGATTTGCAGCAAGGGTGTGAAGGAGCCTTTCCAAGTTCCAGAGGTGAGATGTGATCAGCCTCGAGACGCCTCAGCAGAAATGGGCCTCATCTCGCCTGGAGGGGAGAACCTCCTGGATTTTCTCGAGTTGCGGCATGTCTTCTCGAGTTACGAAGGGGACCTCAGGGACCCGCTCTGGTGGCCTCAGGAAAGGCCAGTCCCCATGCGAGTTGCTAGGGGACCTCTCGGGATTCCTCTCCCGTCCATGCCGGGGCCTCAGTCCTTGTGTGGAGTCGGGGCCGGAACCTGAGGATTCCTCTCCAGTGTTGCCATGGATCTTGGGGTGCTTCTGAGTCTCCCCAGGGGAGTCAGGCCTCGTCTCGATTGGGGGCATGCACGTGCGCTTTCCTCCCGAGCTGCAGCAGCAGTGTCACGCTTCCTTTCACGTGGATCAAGGGATCTGTGGCTTTCCCTCGAAGCTGTCCCTCGAGGCTTTCCCACGAGGCTTTCCCACAGGGCTGTGCCACGTGCCACCTTGGTGTGAGTCGATCCTCGGCGTGAAAGACGAGCCGGTGAAGGGAAAAGAGGTTCCTCTGGAATGGACTGAGACATCTGGGGGACTCTTGGAATGGTGGCACGACCCTGGAGTTCCTCTCGCCGTTCCTCTTGAGAGGGCCTCCTCTTGAGATGCGACGGGAACGCCGGGAATTCTTTCCCGACGAAGCAGGGAAAGGATCCCTCACCTCGAGCTACGAGGCAGAAACGGGGCTCCTCTGGATGTGGGTGGGACCCTCGTCTTTCCCCTCGAGTGGAGACGGGTATGTCGGGGAACTTCTTGAGTTGCACCAAGAGTGTGAAGGACCCTTTCGACGTTCCAGACGTGAGGTGTGATTAGCCCCGAGAAGCCTCATCGGAAATTGGCCTCTTCTCGCATGGAGGGGAGAACCTCCTGGATTTTCTCGAGTTGCGGCAGGTCTTCTCGAGTTACGACGGGGACCTCACGGACCCGCTCTGGTGGCCTCAGGAAAGGCCAGTCCCCATACGAGTTGCTAGGGGACCTCTCGGGATTCCTCTCCCGTCCAAGCCGGGGCCTCAGTCCTTGTGTGGAGTCGGGGCCGGAACCTGAGGATTCCTCTCCAGTGTTGCCATGGATCTTGGGGTGCTTCTAAGTCTCCCCAGCGGAGTCAGGCCTCGTCTCGAGTGGGGGCATGCACGTGCGCTTTCCTCCCGAGCTGCAGCAGTAGTGTCACGCTTCCTGTCACGTGGATCAAGGGATCTGTGGCTTTCCCTCGAGGCTGTCCCTCGAGGCTTTCCCACGAGGCTTTCCCACAGGGCTGTGCCACGTGCCACCTTGGTGGGGGTCGATCCTCGGCGTGAAAGACGAGCCGGTGACGGGAAAAGAGGTTCCTCTGGAATGGACTGAGACATCTGGGGGACTCTTGGAATGGTGGCACGACCCTGGAGTTCCTCTCGCCGTTCCTGTTGAGAGGGCCTCCTGTTGAGAAGCGACCGGAACACCGGGAACTCTTTCCCGACGAAGCAGGGAAAGGATCCCTCATCTCGAGCTACGAGGCGTAAACGGGGCTCCTCTGGATATTGGCGGGACCCTCGTGATTCCTCTCGAGTGGAGACGGGTATGTCGGGGAACTTCTTGATTTGCACCAAGGGTGTGAAGGACCCTTTCGAAGTTCCAGAGGGGAGGTGTGATCAGCCTCGAGACGCCTCAGCGGAAATGGGCCTCATCTCGCCTGGAGGGGAGAACCTCCTGGATTTTCTCGAGTTGCGGCAGGTCTTCTCGAGTTTCGACGGGGACCTCAGGGACCCACTCTGGTGGCCTCAGGAAAGGCCTGTCCCCATGCGAGTTGCTAGGGGACCTCTCGGGATTCCTCTCCCGTCCATGCCGGGGCCTCAGTCCTTGTGTGGATTAGGGCCGGAACCTGAGGATTCCTCTCCAGTGTTGCCATGGATCTTGGGGTGCTTCTGAGTCTCCCCAGGGGAGTCAGGCCTCGTCTCGAGTGGGGGCATGCACGTGCGCTTTCCTCCCGAGCTGCAGCAGTAGTGTCACGCTTCCTGTCACGTGGATCAAGGGATCTGTGGCTTTCCCTCGAGGCTGTCCCTCGAGGCTTTCCCACGAGGCTTTCCCACAGGGCTGTGCCACGTGCCACCTTGGTGTGAGTCGATCCTCGGCGTGAAAGACGAGCTGGTGAAGGGAAAAGAGGTTCTTCTGGAATGGACTGAGACATCTGGGGGACTCTTGGAATGGTGGCACGACCCTGGAGTTCCTCTCGCCGTTCCTGTTGAGAGGGCCTCCTCTTGAGATGCGACGGGAACGTCGGGAACTCTTTCGCGACGAAGCAGGGAAAGGATCCCTCATCTCGAGCTACGAGGCGGAAACGGGGCTCCTCTGGATGTGGGCGGGACCCTCGTGATTCCTCTCGAGTGAAGACGGGTATGTCGGGGAACTTCTTGATTTGCACCAAGGGTGTGAAGGACCCTTTCGAAGTTCCAGAGGTGAGGTGTGATCAGCCTCGAGACGCCTCAGCGGAAATGGGCCTCATCTCGCCTGGAGGGGAGAACCTCCTGGATTTTCTCGAGTTGCGGCAGGTCTTCTCGAGTTACGACCGGGGACCGAAGGGACCCGCTCTGGTGGCCTCAGGAAAGGCCAGTCCCCATGCAAATTGCTAGGGGACCTCTCGGGATTCCTCTCCCGTCCATGCCGGGGCCTCAGTCCTTGTGTGGATTCGGGCCGGAACCTGAGGATTCCTCTCCAGTGTTGCCATGGATCTTGGGGTGCTTCTGAGTCTCCCCAGGGGAGTCAGGCCTCGTCTCGAGTGGGGGCATGCACGTGCGCTTTCCTCCCGAGCTGCAGCAGTAGTGTCACGCTTCCTGTCACGTGGATCAAGGGATCTGTGGCTTTCCCTCGAGGCTGTCCCTCGAGGCTTTCACACGAGGCTTTCCCACAGGGCTGTGCCACGTGCCACCTTGGTGTGAGTCGATCCTCGGCGTGAAAGACGAGCTGGTGAAGGGAAAAGAGGTTCTTCTGGAATGGACTGAGACATCTGGGGGACTCTTGGAATGGTGGCACGACCGTGGAGTTCCTCTCGCCGTTCCTGTTGAGAGGGCCTCCTCTTGAGATGCGACGGGAACGCCGGGAATTCTTTCCCGATGAAGCAGGGAAAGGATCCCTCACCTCGAGCTACGAGGCGGAAACGGGGCTCCTCTGGATGTGGGCGGGACCCTCGTGTTTCCTCTCGAGTGGAGACGGGTATGTCGGGGAATTTCTTGATTTGCACCAAGGGTGTGAAGGACCCTTTCGAAGTTCCAGAGGTGAGGTGTGATCAGCCTCGAGACGCCTCAGCGGAAATGGGCCTCATCTCGCCTGGAGGGGAGAACCTCCTGGATTTTCTCGAGTTGCGGCAGGTCTTCTCGAGTTACGACGGGGACCTCAGGGACCCGCTCTGGTGGCCTCAGGAAAGGCCAGTCCCCATGCGAGTTGCTAGGGGACCTCTCGGGATTCCTCTCCCGTCCATGCCGGGGCCTCAGTCCTTGTGTGGAGTCGGGGCCGGAACCTGAGGATTCCTCTCCAGTGTTGCCATGGATCTTGGGGTGCTTCTGAGTCTCCCCAGGGGAGTCAGGCCTCGTCTCGAGTGGGGGCATGCACGTGCGCTTTCCTCCCGAGCTGCAGCAGTAGTGTCACGCTTCCTGTCACGTGGATCAAGGGATCTGTGGCTTTCCCTCGAGGCTGTCCCTCGAGGCTTTCCCATGAGGCTTTCCCACAGGGCTGTGCCACGTGCCACCTTGGTGGGAGTCGATCCGCGGCGTGAAAAACAAGCCGGTGAAGGGAAAAGATGTTCCTCTGGAATGGACTGAGACATCTGGGGGACTCTTGGAAAGGTGGCACGACCCTGGAGTTCCTCTCGCCGTTCCTGTTGAGAGGGCCTCCTCTTGAGATGCGACGGGAACGCCGGGAACTCTTTCCCGACGAAGCAGGGACAGGATCCCTCATCTCGAGCTACGAGGCCGAAACGGGGCTCCTCTGGATGTGGGCGGGACCCTCGTGATTCCTCTCGAGTGGAGACGCGTATGTCGGGGAACTTCTTGATTTACAGCAAGGGTGTGAAGGAGCCTTTCGAAGTTCCAGAGGTGAGGTGTGATCCGCCTTGTGACACCTCAGCAGAAATGGGCCTCATCTCGCCTGGAGGGGAGAACCTCCTGGATTTTCTCGAGTTGCGGCAGGTCTTCTCGAGTTACGACGGGGACCTCAGGGACCCGCTCTGGTGGCCTCAGGAAAGGCCAGTCCCCATGCGAGTTGCTAGGGGACCTCTCGGGATTCCTCTCCCGTCCATGCCGGGGCCTCAGTCCTTGTGTGGAGTCGGGGCCGGAACCTGAGGATTCCTCTCCAGTGTTGCCATGGATCTTGGGGTGCTTCTGAGTCTCCCCAGGGGAGTCAGGCCTCGTCTCGATTGGGGGCATGCACGTGCGCTTTCCTCCCGAACTGCAGCAGCAGTGTCACGCTTCCTTTCACGTGGATCAAGGGATCTGTGGCTTTCCCTCGAGGCTGTCCCTCGAGGCTTTCCCACGAGGCTTTCCCACAGGGCTGTGCCACGTGCCACCTTGGTGTGAGTCGATCCTCGGCGTGAAAGACGAGCCGGTGAAGGGAAAAGAGGTTCCTCTGGAATGGACTGAGACATCTGGGGGACTCTTGGAATGGTGGCACGACCCTGGAGTTCCTCTCGCCGTTCCTCTTGAGAGGGCCTCCTCTTGAGATGCGACGGGAACGCCGGGAACTCTTTCGCGACGAAGCAGGGAAAGGATCCCTCATCTCGAGCTACGAGGCGGAAACGGGGCTCCTCTGGATGTGAGCGGGACCCTCGTGATTCCTCTCGAGTGGAGACGGGTATGTCGGGGAACTTCTTGATTTGCACCAAGGGTGTGAAGGACCCTTTCGAAGTTCCAGAGGGGAGGTGTGATCAGCCTCGAGACGCCTCAGCGGAAATGGGCCTCATCTCGCCTGGAGGGGAGAACCTCCTGGATTTTCTCGAGTTGTGGCAGGTCTTCTCGAGTTACGACGGGGACCTCAGGGACCCGCTCTGGTGGCCTCAGGAAAGGCCAGTCCCCATGCGAGTTGCTAGGGGACCTCTCGGGATTCCTCTCCCGTCCATGCCGGGGCCTCAGTCCTTGTGTGGAGTCGGGGCCAGAACCTGAGGATTCCTCTCCAGTGTTGCCATGGATCTTGGGGTGCTTCTGAGTCTCCCCAGGGGAGTCAGGCCTCGTCTCGAGTGGGGGCATGCACGTGCGCTTCCCTCCCGAGCTGCAGCAGTAGGGTCAGGCTTCCTGTCACGTGAATCAAGGGATCTGTGGCCTTCCCTCGAGGCTTTACCTCGAGGCTTTCCCACGAGGCTTTCCCACAGGGCTGTGCCAAATGCCACCTTGGTGTGAGTCGATCCTCGGCGTGAAAGACGAGCCGGTGAAGGGAAAAGAGGTTCCTCTGGAATGGACTGAGACATCTGGGGGACTCTTGGAATGGTGGCACGACCCTGGAGTTCCTCTCGCCTTTCCTGATGAGAGGGCCTCCTCTTGAGATGCGACGGGAACGCCGGGAATTCTTTCCCGACGAAGCAGGGAAAGGATCCCTCACCTCGAGCTACGAGGCAGAAACGGGGCTCCTCTGGATGTGGGTGGGACCCTCGTCTTTCCTCTCGAGTGGAGACGGGTATGTCGGGGAACTTCTTGAGTTGCACCAAGAGTGTGAAGGACCCTTTCGACGTTCCAGACGTGAGGTGTGATTAGCCCCGAGAAGCCTCATCGGAAATTGGCCTCTTCTCGCATGGAGGGGAGAACCTCCTGGATTTTCTCGAGTTGCGGCAGGTCTTCTCGAATTACGGCGGGGACCTCAGGGACCCGCTCTGGTGGCCTCAGGAAGGGCCAGTCCCCATGCGAGTTGCTAGGGGCCATCTCGGGATTCCTCTCCCGTCGATGCCGGGGCCTAAGACCTTGTGTGGAGTCGGGGCCGGAAGCTGAGGATTCCTCTCCAGTGTTGACATGGATCTTGGGGTGCCTCTGAGTCTCCCCAGGGGAGTCAGGCCTCGTCTCGAGTGGGGGCATGCACGTGCGCTTCCCTCCCGAGCTGCAGCAGTAGGGTCAGGCTTCCTGTCACGTGAATCAAGGGATCTGTGGCCTTCCCTCGAGGCTTTACCTCGAGGCTTTCCCACGAGGCTTTCCCACGAGGCTTTCCCACAGGGCTGTGCCAAATGCCACCTTGGTGTGAGTCGATCCTCGGCGTGAAAGACGAGCCGGTGAAGGGAAAAGAGGTTCGTCTGGAATGGACTGAGACATCTGGGGGACTCTTGGAAAGGTGGCACGACCCTGGAGTTCCTCTCGCCGTTCCTGTTGAGAGGGCCTCCTCTTGAGATGCGACGGGAACGCCGGGAACTCTTTCCCGACGAAGCAGGGAAAGTATCCCTCATCTCGAGCTACGAGGCGGAAACGGGGCTCCTCTGGATGTGGGCGGGACCCTCGTGATTCCTCTCGAGTGGAGACGGCTATGTCGGGGAACTTCTTGATTTGCACCAAGGGTGTGAAGGAGCCTTTCGAAGTTCCACAGGGGAGGTGTGATCAGCCTCGAGACGCCTCAGCGGAAATGGGCCTCATCTCGCCTGGAGGGGAGAACCTCCTGGATTTTCTCGAGTTGCGGCAGGTCTTCTCGAGTTACGACGGGGACCTCAGGGACCCACTCTGGTGGCCTCAGGAAAGGCCAGTCCCCATGCGAGTTGCTAGGGGACCTCTCGGGATTCCTCTCCCGTCCATGCCGGGGCCTCAGTCCTTGTGTGGAGTCGGGGCCGGAACCTGAGGATTGCTCTCCAGTGTTGCCATGGATCTTGGGGTGCTTCTGAGTCTCCCCAGGGGAGTCAGGCCTCGTCTCGAGTGGGGGCATGCACGTGCGCTTTCCTCCCGAGCTGCAGCAGTAGTGTCACGCTTCCTGTCACGTGGATCAAGGGATCTGTGGCTTTCCCTCGAGGCTGTCCCTCGAGGCTTTCCCACGAGGCTTTCCCACAGGGCTGTGCCACGTGCCACCTTGGTGTGAGTCGATCCTCGGCGTGAAAGACGAGCCGGTGAAGGGAAAAGAGGTTCCTCTGGAATGGACTGAGACATCTGGGGGACTCTTGGAAAGGTGGCACGACCCTGGAGTTCCTCTCTCCGTTCCTGTTGAGAGGGCCTCCTCTTGAGATGCGACGGGAACGCCGGGAACTCTTTCCCGACGAAACAGGGACAGGATCCCTCATCTCGAGCTACGAGGCCGAAACGGGGCTCCTCTGGATGTGGGCGGGACCCTCGTGATTCCTCTTGAGTGGAGACGGGTATGTCGGGCAACTTCTTGATTTGCAGCAAGGGTGTGAAGGAGCCTTTCCAAGTTCCAGAGGTGAGATGTGATCAGCCTCGAGACGCCTCAGCAGAAATGGGCCTCATCTCGCCTGGAGGGGAGAACCTCCTGGATTTTCTCGAGTTGCGGCATGTCTTCTCGAGTTACGAAGGGGACCTCAGGGACCCGCTCTGGTGGCCTCAGGAAAGGCCAGTCCCCATGCGAGTTGCTAGGGGACCTCTCGGGATTACTCTCCCGTCCATGCCGGGGCCTCAGTCCTTGTGTGGAGTCGGGGCCGGAACCTGAGGATTCCTCTCCAGTGTTGCCATGGATCTTGGGGTGCTTCTGAGTCTCCCCAGGGGAGTCAGGCCTCGTCTCGAGTGGGGGCATGCACGTGCGCTTTCCTCCCGAGCTTCAGCAGTAGTGTCACGCTTCCTGTCACGTGGATCAAGGGATCTGTGGCTTTCCCTCGAGGCTGTCCCTCGAGGCTTTCCCACGAGGCTTTCCCACAGGGCTGTGCCACGTGCCACCTTGGTGTGAGTCGATCCTCGGCGTGAAAGACGAGCCGGTGAAGGGAAAAGAGGTTCCTCTGGAATGGACTGAGACATCTGGGGGACTCTTGGAATGGTGGCACGACCCTGGAGTTCCTCTCGCCGTTCCTGTTGAGAGGGCCTCCTCTTGAGATGCGACAGGAACGCCGGGAACTCTTTCCCGACGAAGCAGGGAAAGGATCCCTCATCTCGAGCTACGAGGCGGAAACGGGGCTCCTCTGGATGTGGGCGGGACCCTCGTGATTCCTCTCGAGTGGAGACGGGTATGTCGGGGAACTTCTTGATTTGCACCAAGGGTGTGAAGGAGCCTTTCGAAGTTCCAGAGGTGAGGTGTGATCAGCCTCGAGACGCCTCAGCGGAAATGGGCCTCATCTCGCCTGGAGGGGAGAACCTCCTGGATTTTCTCGAGTTGCGGCAGGTCTTCTCGAGTTACGACGGGGACCTCAGGGACACGCTCTGGTGACCTCAGGAAAGGCCAGTCCCCATGCGAGTTGCTAGGGGACCTCTCGGGATTACTCTCCCGTCCATGCCGGGGCCTCAGTCCTTGTGTGGAGTCGGGGCCGGAACCTGAGGATTCCTCTCCAGTGTTGCCATGGATCTTGGGGTGCTTCTGAGTCTCCCCAGGGGAGTCAGGCCTCGTCTCGAGTGGGGGCATGCACGTGCGCTTTCCTCCCGAGCTGCAGCAGTAGTGTCACGCTTCCTGTTACGTGGATCAAGGGATCTGTGGATTTCCCTTGAGGCTGTCCCTCGAGGCTTTCCCACGAGGCTTTCCCACAGGGCTGTGCCACGTGCCACCTTGGTGTGAGTCGATCCTCGGCGTGAAAGACGAGCCGGTGAAGGGAAAAGAGGTTCCTCTGGAATGGACTGAGACATCTGGGGGACTCTTGGAATGGTGGCACGACCCTGGAGTTCCTCTCGCCGTTCCTCTTGAGAGCGCCTCCTCTTGAGATGCGACAGGAACGCCGGGAACTCTTTCCCGACGAAGCAGGGAAAGGATCCCTCATCTCGAGCTACGAGGCGGAAACGGGGCTCCTCTGGATGTGGGCGGGACCCTCGTGATTCCTCTCGAGTGGAGACGGGTATGTCGGGGAACTTCTTGATTTGCACCAAGGGTGTGAAGGACCCTTTCGAAGTTCCAGAGGTGAGGTGTGATCAGCCTCGAGACGCCTCAGCGGAAATGGGCCTCATCTCGCCTGGAGGGGAGAACCTCCTGGATTTTCTCGAGTTGCAGCAGGTCTTCTCGAGTTACGACGGGGACCTCAGGGACCCGCTCTGGTGGCCTCAGGAAAGGCCTGTCCCCATGTGAGTTGCTAGGGGACCTCTCGGGATTCCTCTCCCGTCCATTCCGTGGCCTCAGTCCTTGTGTGGAGTCGGGGCCGGAACCTGAGGATTCCTCTCCAGTGTTGCCATGGATCTTGGGGTGCTTCTGAGTCTCCCCAGGGGAGTCAGGCCTCGTCTCGAGTGGGGGCATGCACGTGCGCTTTCCTCCCGAGCTGCAGCAGTAGTGTCACGCTTCCTGTCACGTGGATCAAGGGATCTGTGGCTTTCCCTCGAGGCTGTCCCTCGAGGCTTTCCCACGAGGCTTTCCCACAGGGCTGTGCCACGTGCCACCTTGGTGTGAGTCGATCCTCGTCGTGAAAGGCGAGCCGGTGAAGGGAAAAGAGGTTCCTCTGGAATGGACTGAGACATCTGGGGGACTCTTGGAAAGGTGGCACGACCCTGGAGTTCCTCTCGCCGTTCCTGTTGAGAGGGCCTCCTCTTGAGATGCGACGGGAACGCCGGGAACTCTTTCCCGACGAAGCAGGGACAGGATCCCTCATCTCAAGCTACGAGGCGGAAACGGGGCTCCTCTGGATGTGGGCGGGACCCTCGTGATTCCACTCGAGTGGAGACGGGTATGTCGGGGAACTTCTTGATTTGCAGCAAGGGTGTGAAGGAGCCTTTCAAAGTTCCAGAGGTGAGGTGTGATCCGCCTCGTGACACCTCAGCAGAAATGGGCCTCATCTCGCCTGGAGGGGAGAACCTCCTGGATTTTCTCGAGTTGCGGCAGGTCTTCTCGTGTTACGACGGGGACCTCAGGGACCCGCTCTGGTGGCCTCATGAAAGGCCAGTCCCCATGCGAGTTGCTAGGGGACCTCTCGGGATTCCTCTCCCGTCCATGCCGGGGCCTCAGTCCTTGTGTGGAGTCGGGGCCGGAACCTGAGGATTCCTCTCCAGTGTGGCCATGGATCTTGGGGTGCTTCTGAGTCTCCCCAGGGGATTCAGGCCTCGTCTCGAGTGGGGGCATGCACGTGCGCTTTCCTCCCGAGCTGCAGCAGTAGTGTCACTCTCCCTGTCACGTGGATCAAGGGATCTGTGGCTTTCCCTCGAGGCTGTCCCTCGAGGCTTTCCCACGAGGCTTTCCCACAGGGCTGTGCCACATGCCACCTTGGTGTGAGTCGATCCTCGTCGTGAAAGGCGAGCCGGTGAAGGGAAAAGAGGTTCCTCTGGAATGGACTGAGACATCTGGGGGACTCTTGGAAAGGTGGCACGACCCTGGAGTTCCTCTCGCCGTTCCTGTTGAGAGGGCCTCCTCTTGAGATGCGACGGGAACGCCGGGAACTCTTTCCCGACGAAGCAGGGACAGGATCCCTCATCTCGAGCTACGAGGCAGAAACGGGGCTCCTCTGGACGTGGGCGGGACCCTCGTGATTCCTCTCGAGTGGAGACGGGTATGTCGGGGAACTTCTTGATTTGCACCAAGGGTGTGAAGGACCCTTTCGAAGTTCCAGAGGTGAGGTGTGATCAGCCTCGAGACGCCTCAACGGAAATGGGCCTCATCTCGCCTGGAGGGGAGAACCTCCTGGATTTTCTCGAGTTGCGGCAGGTCTTCTCGAGTTACGACGGGGACCTCAGGGACCCGCTCTGGTGGCCTCAGGAAAGGCCAGTCCCCATGCAAGTTGCTAGGGAACCTCTCGGGATTCCTCTCCCGTCCATTCCGGGGCCTCAGTCCTTGTGTGGAGTCGGGGCCGGAACCTGAGGATTCCTCTCCAGTGTTGCCATGGATCTTGGGGTGCTTCTGAGTCTCCCCAGGGGAGTCAGGCCTCGTCTCGAGTGGGGGCATGCACGTGCGCTTTCCTCCCGAGCTGCAGCAGTAGTGTCACGCTTCCTGTCACGTGGATCAAGGGATCTGTGGCTTTCCTTCGAGGCTGTCCCTCGAGGCTTTCCCACGAGGCTTTCCCACAGGGCTGTGCCACGTGCCACCTTGGTGTGAGTCGATCCTCGGCGTGAAAGACGAGCCGGTGAAGGGAAAAGAGGTTCCTCGGGAATGGACTGAGATATCTGGGGGACTCTTGGAAAGGTGGCACGACCCTGGAGTTCCTCTCGCCGTTCCTGTTGAGAGGGCCTCCTCTTGAGATGCGACGGGAACGCCGGGAACTCTTTCCCGACGAAGCAGGGACAGGATCCCTCATCTCGAGCTACGAGGCGGAAACGGGGCTCCTCTGGATGTGGGCGGGACCCTCGTGATTCCACTCGAGTGGAGACGGGTATGTCGGGGAACTTCTTGATTTGCAGCAAGGGTGTGAAGGAGCCTTTTGAAGTTCCAGAGGTGAGGTGTGATCCGCCTCGTGACACCTCAGCAGAAATGGGCCTCATCTCGCCTGGAGGGGAGAACCTCCTGGATTTTCTCGAGTTGCGGCAGGTCTTCTCGAGTTACGACGGGGACGTCAGGGACCCGCTCTGGTTGCCTCAGGAAAGGCCAGTCCCCATGCGAGTTGCTAGGGGACCTCTCCGGATTCCTCTCCCGTCCATGCCGGGGCCTCAGTCCTTGTGTGGAGTTGGGGCCGGAACCTGAGGATTCCTCTCCAGTGTTGCCATGGATCTTGGGGTGCTTCTGAGTCTCCGCAGGGGAGTCAGGCCTCGTCTCGAGTGGGGGCATGCACGTGCGCTTTCCTCCCGAGCTGCAGCAGTAGTGTCACGCTTCCTGTCACGTGGATCAAGGGATCTGTGGCTTTCCCTCGAGGCTGTCCCTCGAGGCTTTCCCACGAGGCTTTCCCACAGGGCTGTGCCACGTGCCACCTTGGTGTGAGTCGATCCTCGGCGTGAAAGACGAGCCGGTGAAGGGAAAAGAGGTTCCTCTGGAATGGACTGAGACATCAGGGGGACTCTTGGAAAGGTGGCACGACCCTGGAGTTCCTCTCGCCGTTCCTGTTGAGAGGGCCTCCTCTTGAGATGCGACGGGAACGCCGGGAACTCTTTCCCGACGAAGCAGGGAAAGGATCCCTCATCTCGAGCTACGAGGCGGAAACGGGGCTCCTCTGGATGTGGGCGGGACCCTCGTGATTCCTCTCGAGTGGAGACGGGTATGTCGGGGAACTTCTTGATTTGCAGCAAGGGTGTGAAGGACCCTTTCGAAGTTCCAGAGGTGAGGTGTGATCAGCCTCGAGACGCCTAGCGGAAATGGGCCTCATCTCGCCTGGAGGGGAGAACCTCCTGGATTTTCTCGAGTTGCGGCAGGTCTTCTCGAGTTACGACGGGGACCTCAGGGACCCGCTCTGGTGGCCTCAGGAAAGGCCAGTCCCCATGCGAGTTGCTAGGGGACCTCTCGGGATTCCTCTCCCGTCCATGCCGGGGCCTCAGTCCTTGTGTGGAGTCGGGCCCGGAACCTGAGGATTCCTCTCTAGTGTTGCCATGGATCTTGGGGTGCTTCTGAGTCTCCCCAGGGGAGTCAGGCCTCGTCTCGAGTGGGGGCATGCACGTGCGCTTTCCTCCCGAGCTGCAGCAGTAGTGTCACACTTCCTGTCACATGGATCAAGGGATCTGTGGCTTTCCCTCGAGGCTGTCCCTCGAGGCTTTCCCACGAGGCTTTCCCACAGGGCTGTGCCACGTGCCACCTTGGTGTGAGTCGATCCTCGGCGTGAAAGACGAGCCGGTGAAGGGAAAAGAGGTTCCTCTGGAATGGACTGAGACATCTGGGGGACTCTTGGAATGGTGGCACGACCCTGGAGTTCCTCTCGCCGTTCCTGTTGAGAGGGCCTCCTCTTGAGATGCGACAGGAACGCCGGGAACTCTTTCCCGACGAAGCAGGGAAAGGATCCCTCATCTCGAGCTACGAGGCGGAAACGGGGCTCCTCTGGATGTGGGCGGGACCCTCGTGATTCCTCTCGAGTGGAGACGGCTATGTCGGGGAACTTCTTGAGTTGCACCAAGGGTGTGAAGGAGCCTTTCGAAGTTCCAGAGGTGAGGTGTGATCAGCCTCGAGACGCCTCAGCGGAAATGGGCCTCATCTCGCCTGGAGGGGAGAACCTCCTGGATTTTCTCGAGTTGCGGCAGGTCTTCTCGAGTTACGACGGGGACCTCAGGGACACGCTCTGGTGACCTCAGGAAAGGCCAGTCCCCATGCGAGTTGCTAGGGGACCTCTCGGGATTACTCTCCCGTCCATGCCGGGGCCTCAGTCCTTGTGTGGAGTCGGGGCCGGAACCTGAGGATTCCTCTCCAGTGTTGCCATGGATCTTGGGGTGCTTCTGAGTCTCCCCAGGGGAGTCAGGCCTCGTCTCGAGTGGGGGCATGCACGTGCGCTTTCCTCCCGAGCTGCAGCAGTAGTGTCACGCTTCCTGTTACGTGGATCAAGGGATCTGTGGATTTCCCTTGAGGCTGTCCCTCGAGGCTTTCCCACGAGGCTTTCCCACAGGGCTGTGCCACGTGCCACCTTGGTGTGAGTCGATCCTCGGCGTGAAAGACGAGCCGGTGAAGGGAAAAGAGGTTCCTCTGGAATGGACTGAGACATCTGGGGGACTCTTGGAATGGTGGCACGACCCTGGAGTTCCTCTCGCCGTTCCTCTTGAGAGCGCCTCCTCTTGAGATGCGACAGGAACGCCGGGAACTCTTTCCCGACGAAGCAGGGAAAGGATCCCTCATCTCGAGCTACGAGGCGGAAACGGGGCTCCTCTGGATGTGGGCGGGACCCTCGTGATTCCTCTCGAGTGGAGACGGCTAGGTCGGGGAACTTCTTGATTTGCACCAAGGGTGTGAAGGACCCTTTCGAAGTTCCAGAGGTGAGGTGTGATCAGCCTCGAGACGCCTCAGCGGAAATGGGCCTCATCTCGCCTGGAGGGGAGAACCTCCTGGATTTTCTCGAGTTGCGGCAGGTCTTCTCGAGTTACGACGGGGACCTCAGGGACCCGCTCTGGTGGCCTCAGGAAAGGCCTGTCCCCATGTGAGTTGCTAGGGGACCTCTCGGGATTCCTCTCCCGTCCATTCCGTGGCCTCAGTCCTTGTGTGGAGTCGGGGCCGGAACCTGAGGATTCCTCTCCAGTGTTGCCATGGATCTTGGGGTGCTTCTGAGTCTCCCCAGGGGAGTCAGGCCTCGTCTCGAGTGGGGGCATGCACGTGCGCTTTCCTCCCGAGCTGCAGCAGTAGTGTCACGCTTCCTGTCACGTGGATCAAGGGATCTGTGGCTTTCCCTCGAGGCTGTCCCTCGAGGCTTTCCCACGAGGCTTTCCCACAGGGCTGTGCCACGTGCCACCTTGGTGTGAGTCGATCCTCGGCGTGAAAGACGAGCCAGTGAAGGGAAAAGAGGTTCCTCTGGAATGGACTGAGACATCTGGGGGACTCTTGGAAAGGTGGCACGACCCTGGAGTTTCTCTCGTCTTTCCTGTTGAGAGGGCCTCCTCTTGAGATGCGACGGGAACGCCGGGAACTCTTTCCCGACGAAGCAGGGACAGGATCCCTCATCTCGAGCTACGAGGCCGAAACGGGGCTCCTCTGGATGTGGGCGGGACCCTCGTGATTCCTCTCGAGTGGAGACGGGTATGTCGGGGAACTTCTTGATTTGCACCAAGGGTGTGAAGGAGCCTTTCGAAGTTCCAGAGGGGAGGTGTGATCCGTCTCGTGACACCTCAGCAGAAATGGGCCTCATCTCGCCTGGAGGGGAGAACCTCCTGGATTTTCTCGAGTTGCGGCAGGTCTTCTCGTGTTACGACGGGGACCTCAGGGACCCGCTCTGGTGGCCTCATGAAAGGCCAGTCCCCATGCGAGTTGCTAGGGGACCTCTCGGGATTCCTCTCCCGTCCATGCCGGGGCCTCAGTCCTTGTGTGGAGTCGGGGCCGGAACCTGAGGATTCCTCTCCAGTGTGGCCATTGATCTTGGGGTGCTTCTGAGTCTCCCCAGGGGATTCAGGCCTCGTCTCGAGTGGGGGCATGCACGTGCGCTTTCCTCCCGAGCTGCAGCAGTAGTGTCACTCTTCCTGTCACGTGGATCAAGGGATCTGTGGCTTTCCCTCGAGGCTGTCCCTCGAGGCTTTCCCACGAGGCTTTCCCACAGGGCTGTGCCACATGCCACCTTGGTGTGAGTCGATCCTCGTCGTGAAAGGCGAGCCGGTGAAGGGAAAAGAGGTTCCTCTGGAATGGACTGAGACATCTGGGGGACTCTTGGAAAGGTGGCACGACCCTGGAGTTCCTCTCGCCGTTCCTGTTGAGAGGGCCTCCTCTTGAGATGCGACGGGAACGCCGGGAACTCTTTCCCGACGAAGCAGGGACAGGATCCCTCATCTCGAGCTATGAGGCGGAAACGGGGCTCCTCTGGACGTGGGCGGGACCCTCGTGATTCCTCTCGAGTGGAGACGGGTATGTCGGGGAACTTCTTGATTTGCACCAAGGGTGTGAAGGACCCTTTCGAAGTTCCAGAGGTGAGGTGTGATCAGCCTCGAGACGCCTCAACGGAAATGGGCCTCATCTCGCCTGGAGGGGAGAACCTCCTGGATTTTCTCGAGTTGCGGCAGGTCTTCTCGAGTTACGACGGGGACCTCAGGGACCCGCTCTGGTGGCCTCAGGAAAGGCCAGTCCCCATGCAAGTTGCTAGGGAACCTCTCGGGATTCCTCTCCCGTCCATTCCGGGGACTCAGTCCTTGTGTGGAGTCGGGGCCGGAACCTGAGGATTCCTCTCCAGTGTTGCCATGGATCTTGGGGTGCTTCTGAGTCTCCCCAGGGGAGTCAGGCCTCGTCTCGAGTGGGGGCATGCACGTGCGCTTTCCTCCCGAGCTGCAGCAGTAGTGTCACGCTTCCTGTCACGTGGATCAAGGGATCTGTGGCTTTCCTTCGAGGCTGTCCCTCGAGGCTTTCCCACGAGGCTTTCCCACAGGGCTGTGCCACGTGCCACCTTGGTGTGAGTCGATCCTCGGCGTGAAAGACGAGCCGGTGAAGGGAAAAGAGGTTCCTCGGGAATGGACTGAGACATCTGGGGGACTCTTGGAAAGGTGACACGACCCTGGAGTTCCTCTCGCCGTTCCTGTTGAGAGGGCCTCCTCTTGAGATGCGACGGGAACGCCGGGAACTCTTTCCCGACGAAGCAGGGACAGGATCCCTCATCTCAAGCTACGAGGCGGAAACGGGGCTCCTCTGGATGTGGGCGGGACCCTCGTGATTCCACTCGAGTGGAGACGGGTATGTCGGGGAACTTCTTGATTTGCAGCAAGGGTGTGAAGGAGCCTTTCAAAGTTCCAGAGGTGAGGTGTGATCCGCCTCGTGACACCTCAGCAGAAATGGGCCTCATCTCGCCTGGAGGGGAGAACCTCCTGGATTTTCTCGAGTTGCGGCAGGTCTTCTCGTGTTACGACGGGGACCTCAGGGACCCGCTCTGGTGGCCTCATGAAAGGCCAGTCCCCATGCGAGTTGCTAGGGAACCTCTCGGGATTCCTCTCCCGTCCATGCCGGGGCCTCAGTCCTTGTGTGGAGTCGGGGCCGGAACCTGAGGATTCCTCTCCAGTGTGGCCATGGATCTTGGGGTGCTTCTGAGTCTCCCCAGGGGATTCAGGCCTCGTCTCGAGTGGGGGCATGCACGTGCGCTTTCCTCCCGAGCTGCAGCAGTAGTGTCACTCTCCCTGTCACGTGGATCAAGGGATCTGTGGCTTTCCCTCGAGGCTGTCCCTCGAGGCTTTCCCACGAGGCTTTCCCACAGGGCTGTGCCACATGCCACCTTGGTGTGAGTCGATCCTCGTCGTGAAAGGCGAGCCGGTGAAGGGAAAAGAGGTTCCTCTGGAATGGACTGAGACATCTGGGGGACTCTTGGAAAGGTGGCACGACCCTGGAGTTCCTCTCGCCGTTCCTGTTGAGAGGGCCTCCTCTTGAGATGCGACGGGAACGCCGGGAACTCTTTCCCGACGAAGCAGGGACAGGATCCCTCATCTCGAGCTACGAGGCAGAAACGGGGCTCCTCTGGACGTGGGCGGGACCCTCGTGATTCCTCTCGAGTGGAGACGGCTATGTCGGGGAACTTCTTGATTTGCACCAAGGGTGTGAAGGACCCTTTCGAAGTTCCAGAGGTGAGGTGTGATCAGCCTCGAGACGCCTCAACGGAAATGGGCCTCATCTCGCCTGGAGGGGAGAACCTCCTGGATTTTCTCGAGTTGCGGCAGGTCTTCTCGAGTTACGACGGGGACCTCAGGGACCCGCTCTGGTGGCCTCAGGAAAGGCCAGTCCCCATGCAAGTTGCTAGGGAACCTCTCGGGATTCCTCTCCCGTCCATTCCGGGGCCTCAGTCCTTGTGTGGAGTCGGGGCCGGAACCTGAGGATTCCTCTCCAGTGTTGCCATGGATCTTGGGGTGCTTCTGAGTCTCCCCAGGGGAGTCAGGCCTCGTCTCGAGTGGGGGCATGCACGTGCGCTTTCCTCCCGAGCTGCAGCAGTAGTGTCACGCTTCCTGTCACGTGGATCAAGGGATCTGTGGCTTTCCTTCGAGGCTGTCCCTCGAGGCTTTCCCACGAGGCTTTCCCACAGGGCTGTGCCACGTGCCACCTTGGTGTGAGTCGATCCTCGGCGTGAAAGACGAGCCGGTGAAGGGAAAAGAGGTTCCTCGGGAATGGACTGAGATATCTGGGGGACTCTTGGAAAGGTGGCACGACCCTGGAGTTCCTCTCGCCGTTCCTGTTGAGAGGGCCTCCTCTTGAGATGCGACGGGAACGCCGGGAACTCTTTCCCGACGAAGCAGGGACAGGATCCCTCATCTCGAGCTACGAGGCGGAAACGGGGCTCCTCTGGATGTGGGCGGGACCCTCGTGATTCCACTCGAGTGGAGACGGGTATGTCGGGGAACTTCTTGATTTGCAGCAAGGGTGTGAAGGAGCCTTTTGAAGTTCCAGAGGTGAGGTGTGATCCGCCTCGTGACACCTCAGCAGAAATGGGCCTCATCTCGCCTGGAGGGGAGAACCTCCTGGATTTTCTCCAGTTGCGGCAGGTCTTCTCGAGTTACGACGGGGACCTCAGGGACCCGCTCTGGTTGCCTCAGGAAAGGCCAGTCCCCATGCGAGTTGCTAGGGGACCTCTCCGGATTCCTCTCCCGTCCATGCCGGGGCCTCAGTCCTTGTGTGGAGTTGGGGCCGGAACCTGAGGATTCCTCTCCAGTGTTGCCATGGATCTTGGGGTGCTTCTGAGTCTCCGCAGGGGAGTCAGGCCTCGTCTCGAGTGGGGGCATGCACGTGCGCTTTCCTCCCGAGCTGCAGCAGTAGTGTCACGCTTCCTGTCACGTGGATCAAGGGATCTGTGGCTTTCCCTCTAGGCTGTCCCTCGAGGCTTTCCCACGAGGCTTTCCCACAGGGCTGTGCCACGTGCCACCTTGGTGTGAGTCGATCCTCGGCGTGAAAGACGAGCCGGTGAAGGGAAAAGAGGTTCCTCTGGAATGGACTGAGACATCTCGGGGACTCTTGGAAAGGTGGCACGACCCTGGAGTTCCTCTCGCCGTTCCTGTTGAGAGGGCCTCCTCTTGAGATGCGACGGGAACGCCGCGAACTCTTCCCGACGAAGCAGGGACAGGATCCCTCATCTCGAGCTACGAGGCGGAAACGGGGCTCCTCTGGATGTGGGCGGGACCCTCGTGATTCCTCTCGAGTGGAGACGGCTAGGTCGGGGAACTTCTTGATTTCCAGCAAGGGTGTGAAGGAGCCTTTCGAAGTTCCAGAGGTGAGGTGTGATCCGCCTCGTGACACCTCAGCAGAAATGGGCCTCATCTCGCCTGGAGGGGAGACCCTCCTGGATTTTCTCGAGTTGCGGCAGGTCTTCTCGAGTTACGACGGGGACCTCAGGGACCCGCTCTGGTGGCCTCAGGAAAGGCCAGTCCCCATGCGAGTTGCTAGGGGACTTCTCGGGATTCCTCTCCCGTCCATGCTGGGTCCTCAGTCCTTGTGTGGAGTCGGGGCCGGAACCTGAGGATTCCTCTCCAGTGTTGCCAAGATCTTGGGGTGATTCTGAGTATCCCCAGGGGAGTCAGGCCTCGTCTCGAGTGGGGGCATGCACGTGCGCTTTCCTCCCGAGCTGCAGCAGTAGTGTCACGCTTCCTGTCACGTGGATCAAGGGATCTGTGGCTTTCCCTCGAGGCTGTCCCTCGAGGCTTTCCCACGAGGCTTTCCCACAGGGCTGTGCCACGTGCCACCTTGGTGTGAGTCGATCCTCGGCGTGAAAGACGAGCCGGTGAAGGGAAAAGAGGTTCCTCTGGAATGGACTGAGACATCAGGGGGACTCTTGGAAAGGTGGCACGACCCTGGAGTTCCTCTCGCCGTTCCTGTTGAGAGGGCCTCCTCTTGAGATGCGACGGGAACGCCGGGAACTCTTTCCCGACGAAGCAGGGAAAGGATCCCTCATCTCGAGCTACGAGGCGGAAACGGGGCTCCTCTGGATGTGGGCGGGACCCTCGTGATTCCTCTCGAGTGGAGACGGGTATGTCGGGGAACTTCTTGATTTGCAGCAAGGGTGTGAAGGACCCTTTCGAAGTTCCAGAGGTGAGGTGTGATCAGCCTCGAGACGCCTAGCGGAAATGGGCCTCATCTCGCCTGGAGGGGAGAACCTCCTGGATTTTCTCGAGTTGCGGCAGGTCTTCTCGAGTTACGACGGGGACCTCAGGGACCCGCTCTGGTGGCCTCAGGAAAGGCCAGTCCCCATGCGAGTTGCTAGGGGACCTCTCGGGATTCCTCTCCCGTCCATGCCGGGGCCTCAGTCCTTGTGTGGAGTCGGGCCCGGAACCTGAGGATTCCTCTCTAGTGTTGCCATGGATCTTGGGGTGCTTCTGAGTCTCCCCAGGGGAGTCAGGCCTCGTCTCGAGTGGGGGCATGCACGTGCGCTTTCCTCCCGAGCTGCAGCAGTAGTGTCACGCTTCCTGTCACATGGATCAAGGGATCTGTGGCTTTCCCTCGAGGCTGTCCCTCGAGGCTTTCCCACGAGGCTTTCCCACAGGGCTGTGCCACGTGCCACCTTGGTGTGAGTCGATCCTCGGCGTGAAAGACGAGCCGGTGAAGGGAAAAGAGGTTCCTCTGGAATGGACTGAGACATCTGGGGGACTCTTGGAAAGGTGGCACGACCCTGGAGTTCCTCTCGCCGTTCCTGTTGAGAGGGCCTCCTCTTGAGATGCGACGGGAACGCCGGCAACTCTTTCCCGACGAAGCAGGGAAAGGATCCCTCATCTCGAGCTACGAGGCGGAAACGGGGCTCCTCTGGATGTGGGCGGGACCCTCGTGATTCCACTCGAGTGGAGACGGGTATGTCGGGGAACTTCTTGATTTGCAGCAAGGGTGTGAAGGAGCCTTTTGAAGTTCCAGAGGTGAGGTGTGATCCGCCTCGTGACACCTCAGCAGAAATGGGCCTCATCTCGCCTGGAGGGGAGAACCTCCTGGATTTTCTCGAGTTGCGGCAGGTCTTCTCGAGTTACGACGGGGACCTCAGGGACCCGCTCTGGTTGCCCCAGGAAAGGCCAGTCCCCATGCGAGTTGCTAGGGGACCTCTCCGGATTCCTCTCCCGTCCATGCCGGGGCCTCAGTCCTTGTGTGGAGTTGGGGCCGGAACCTGAGGATTCCTCTCCAGTGTTGCCATGGATCTTGGGGTGCTTCTGAGTCTCCGCAGGGGAGTCAGGCCTCGTCTCGAGTGGGGGCATGCACGTGCGCTTTCCTCCCGAGCTGCAGCAGTAGTGTCACGCTTCCTGTCACGTGGATCAAGGGATCTGTGGCTTTCCCTCGAGGCTGTCCCTCGAGGCTTTCCCACGAGGCTTTCCCACAGGGCTGTGCCACGTGCCACCTTGGTGTGAGTCGATCCTCGGCGTGAAAGACGAGCCGGTGAAGGGAAAAGAGGTTCCTCTGGAATGGACTGAGACATCTCGGGGACTCTTGGAAAGGTGGCACGACCCTGGAGTTCCTCTCGCCGTTCCTGTTGAGAGGGCCTCCTCTTGAGATGCGACGGGAACGCCGGGAACTCTTCCCGACGAAGCAGGGACAGGATCCCTCATCTCGAGCTACGAGGCGGAAACGGGGCTCCTCTGGATGTGGGCGGGACCCTCGTGATTCCTCTCGAGTGGAGACGGGTATGTCGGGGAACTTCTTGATTTCCAGCAAGGGTGTGAAGGAGCCTTTCGAAGTTCCAGAGGTGAGGTGTGATCCGCCTCGTGACACCTCAGCAGAAATGGGCCTCATCTCGACTGGAGGGGAGAACCTCCTGGATTTTCTCGAGTTGCGGCAGGTCTTCTCGAGTTACGACGGGGACCTCAGGGACCCGCTCTGGTGGCCTCAGGAAAGGCCAGTCCCCATGCGAGTTGCTAGGGGACTTCTCGGGATTCCTCTCCCGTCCATGCCGGGTCCTCAGTCCTTGTGTGGAGTCGGGGCCGGAACCTGAGGATTCCTCTCCAGTGTTGCCAAGATCTTGGGGTGATTCTGAGTATCCCCAGGGGAGTCAGGCCTCGTCTCGAGTGGGGGCATGCACGTGCGCTTTCCTCCCGAGCTGCAGCAGTAGTGTCACGCTTCCTGTCACGTGGATCAAGGGATCTGTGGCTTTCCCTCGAGGCTGTCCCTCGAGGCTTTCCCACGAGGCTTTCCCACAGGGCTGTGCCACGTGCCACCTTGGTGTGAGTCGATCCTCGGCGTGAAAGACGAGCCGGTGAAGGGAAAAGAGGTTCCTCTGGAATGGACTGAGACATCAGGGGGACTCTTGGAAAGGTGGCACGACCCTGGAGTTCCTCTCGCCGTTCCTGTTGAGAGGGCCTCCTCTTGAGATGCGACGGGAACGCCGGGAACTCTTTCCCGACGAAGCAGGGAAAGGATCCTCATCTCGAGCTACGAGGCGGAAACGGGGCTCCTCTGGATGTGGACGGGACCCTCGTGATTCCTCTCGAGTGGAGACGGGTATGTCGGGGAACTTCTTGATTTGCAGCAAGGGTGTGAAGGACCCTTTCGAAGTTCCAGAGGTGAGGTGTGATCAGCCTCGAGACGCCTAGCGGAAATGGGCCTCATCTCGCCTGGAGGGGAGAACCTCCTGGATTTTCTCGAGTTGCGGCAGGTCTTCTCGAGTTACGACGGGGACCTCAGGGACCCGCTCTTGTGGCCTCAGGAAAGGCCAGTCCCCATGCGAGTTGCTAGGGGACCTCTCGGGATTCCTCTCCCGTCCATGCCGGGGCCTCAGTCCTTGTGTGGAGTCGGGCCCGGAACCTGAGGATTCCTCTCTAGTGTTGCCATGGATCTTGGGGTGCTTCTGAGTCTCCCCAGGGGAGTCAGGCCTCGTCTCGAGTGGGGGCATGCACGTGCGCTTTCCTCCCGAGCTGCAGCAGTAGTGTCACGCTTCCTGTCACGTGGATCAAGGGATCTGTGGCTTTCCCTCGAGGCTGTCCCTCGAGGCTTTCCCACGAGGCTTTCCCACAGGGCTGTGCCACGTGCCACCTTGGTGTGAGTCGATCCTCGGCGTGAAAGACGAGCCGGTGAAGGGAAAAGAGGTTCCTCTGGAATGGACTGAGACATCTGCGGGACTCTTGGAATGCTGGCACGACCCTGGAGTTCCTCTCGCCGTTCCTGTTGAGAGGGCCCCCTCTTGAGATGCGACGGGAACGCCGGCAACTCTTTCCCGACGAAGCAGGGAAAGGATCCCTCATCTCGAGCTACGAGGCGGAAACGGGGCTCCTCTGGATGTGGGCGGGACCCTCGTGATTCCTCTCGAGTGGAGACGGGTATGTCGGGGAACTTCTTGATTTGCACCAAGGGTGTGAAGGAGCCTTTCGAAGTTCCAGAGGTGAGGTGTGATCAGCCTCGAGACGCCTCAGCGGAAATGGGCCTCATCTCGCCTGGAGGGGAGAACCTCCTGGATTTTCTCGAGTTGCGGCAGGTCTTCTCGAGTTACGACGGGGACCTCAGGGACCCGCTCTGGTGGCCTCAGGAAAGGCCAGTCCCCATGCGAGTTGCTAGGGGACCTCTCGGGATTCCTCTCCCGTCCATGCCGGGGCCTCAGTCCTTGTGTGGAGTCGGGCCCGGAACCTGAGGATTCCTCTCCAGTGTTGCCATGGATCTTGGGGTGCTTCTGAGTCTCCCCAGGGGAGTCAGGCCTCGTCTCGAGTGGGGGCATGCACGTGCGCTTTCCTCCCGAGCTGCAGCAGTAGTGTCACGCTTCCTGTCACGTGGATCAAGGGATCTGTGGCTTTCCCTCGAGGCTGTCCCTCGAGGCTTTCCCACGAGGCTTTCCCACAGGGCTGTGCCACGTGCCACCTTGGTGTGAGTCGATCCTCGGCGTGAAAGACGAGCCGGTGAAGGGAAAAGAGGTTCCTCTGGAATGGACTGAGACATCTGGGGGACTCTTGGAAAGGTGGCACGACCCTGGAGTTCCTCTCGCCGTTCCTGTTGAGAGGGCCTCCTCTTGAGATGCGACGGGAACGCCGGGAACTCTTTCCCGACGAAGCAGGGACAGGATCCCTCATCTCGAGCTACAAGGCCGAAACGGGGCTCCTCGGGATGTGGGCGGGACCCTCGTGATTCCTCTCGAGTGGAGACGGGTATGTCGGGGAACTTCTTGATTTGCAGCAAGGGTGTGAAGGACCCTTTCGAAGTTCCAGAGGTGAGGTGTGATCAGCCTCGAGACGCCTAGCGGAAATGGGCCTCATCTCGCCTGGAGGGGAGAACCTCCTGGATTTTCTCGAGTTGCGGCAGGTCTTCTCGAGTTACCACGGGGACCTCAGGGACCCGCTCTGGTGGCCTCAGGAAAGGCCAGTCCCCATGCGAGTTGCTAGGGGACCTCTCGGGATTCCTCTCCCGTCCATGCCGGGTCCTCAGTCCTTGTGTGGAGTCGGGGCCGGAACCTGAGGATTCCTCTCCAGTGTTGCCAAGATCTTGGGGTGATTCTGAGTATCCCCAGGGGAGTCAGGCCTCGTCTCGAGTGGGGGCATGCACGTGCGCTTTCCTCCCGAGCTGCAGCAGTAGTGTCACGCTTCCTGTCACGTGGATCAAGGGATCTGTGGCTTTCCCTCGAGGCTGTCCCTCGAGGCTTTCCCACGAGGCTTTCCCACAGGGCTGTGCCACGTGCCACCTTGGTGTGAGTCGATCCTCGGCGTGAAAGACGAGCCGGTGAAGGGAAAAGAGGTTCCTCTGGAATGGACTGAGACATCTGCGGGACTCTTGGAATGGTGGCACGACCCTGGAGTTCCTCTCGCCGTTCCTGTTGAGAGGGCCCCCTCTTGAGATGCGACGGGAACGCCGGGAACTCTTTCCCGACGAAGCAGGGAAAGGATCCCTCATCTCGAGCTACGAGGCGGAAACGGGGCTCCTCTGGATGTGGGCGGGACCCTCGTGATTCCTCTCGAGTGGAGACGGGTATGTCGGGGAACTTCTTGATTTGCACCAAGGGTGTGAAGGACCCTTTCGAAGTTCCAGAGGTGAGGTGTGATCAGCCTCGAGACGCCTCAGCGGAAATGGGCCTCATCTCGCCTGGAGGGGAGAACCTCCTGGATTTTCTCGAGTTGCGGCAGGTCTTCTCGAGTTACGACGGGGACCTCAGGGACCCGCTCTGGTGGCCTCAGGAAAGGCCTGTCCCCATGCGAGTTGCTAGGGGACCTCTCGGGATTCCACTCCCGTCCATGGCGGGGCCTCAGTCCTTGTGTGGAGTCGGGGCCGGAACCTGAGGATTCCTCTCCAGTGTTGCCATGGATCTTGGGGTGCTTCTGAGTCTCCCCAGGGGAGTCAGGCCTCGT
Organism: Budorcas taxicolor; assembly: GCF_023091745.1. Taxonomy (NCBI): domain Eukaryota; kingdom Metazoa; phylum Chordata; class Mammalia; order Artiodactyla; family Bovidae; genus Budorcas; species Budorcas taxicolor. The sequence continues at coordinate 330,882 of NW_026291528.1, forward strand.
CTCGAGTGGGGGCATGCACGTGCGCTTTCCTCCCGAGCTGCAGCAGTAGTGTCACGCTTCCTGTCACGTGGATCAAGGGATCTGTGGCTTTCCCTCGAGGCTGTCCCTCGAGGCTTTCCCACGAGGCTTTCCCACAGGGCTGTGCCACGTGCCACCTTGGTGTGAGTCGATCCTCGGCGTGAAAGACGAGCCGGTGAAGGGAAAAGAGGTTCCTCTGGAATGGACTGAGACATCTGGGGGACTCTTGGAAAGGTGGCACGACCCTGGAGTTCCTCTCGCCGTTCCTGTTGAGAGGGCCTCCTCTTGAGATGCGACGGGAACGCCGGGAACTCTTTCCCGACGAAGCAGGGACAGGATCCCTCATCTCGAGCTACGAGGCCGAAACGGGGCTCCTCTGGATGTGGGCGGGACCCTCGTGATTCCTCTCGAGTGGAGACGGGTATGTCGGGGAACTTCTTGATTTCCAGCAAGGGTGTGAAGGAGCCTTTCGAAGTTCCAGAGGTGAGGTGTGATCTGCCTCGTGACACCTCAGCGGAAATGGGCCTCATCTCGCCTGGAGGGGAGAACCTCCTGGATTTTCTCGAGTTGCGGCAGGTCTTCTCGAGTTACGACGGGGAACACAGGAACCCGCTCTGGTGGCCTCAGGAAAGGCCAGTCCCCATGTGAGTTGCTAGGGCACCTCTCGGGATTCCTCTCCAGTCCATGCCGGGGCCTCAGTCCTTGTGTGGAGTCGGGCCCGGAACCTGAGGATTCCTCTCCAGTGTTGCCATGGATCTTGGGGTGCTTCTGAGTCTCCCCAGGGGAGTCGGGCCTCGTCTCGAGTGGGGGCATGCACGTGCGCTTTCCTCCCGAGCTGCAGCAGTAGTGTCACGCTTCCTGTCACGTGGATCAAGGGATCTGTGGCTTTCCATCGAGGCTGTCCCTCGAGGCTTTCCCACGAGGCTTTCCCACAGGGCTGTGCCACGTGCCACCTTGGTGTGAGTCGATCCTCGGCGTGAAAGACGAGCCGGTGAAGGGAAAAGAGGTTCCTCTGGAATGGACTGAGACATCTGGGGGACTCTTGGAATGGTGGCACGACCCTGGAGTTCCTCTCGCCGTTCCTGTTGAGAGGGCCTCCTTTTGAGATGCAACGGGAACGCCGGGCACTCTTTCCCGACGAAGCAGGGAAAGGATCCCTCATCTCGAGCTACGAGGCGGAAACGGGGCTCCTCTGGATGTGGGCGGGACCCTCGTGATTCCTCTCGAGTGGAGACGGGTATGTCGGGGAAATTCTTGATTTGCACCAAGGGTGTGAAGGACCCTTTCGAAGTTCCAGAGGTGAGGTGTGATCAGCCTCGAGACGCCTCAGCGGAAATGGGCCTCATCTCGCCTGGAGGGGAGAACCTCCTGGATTTTCTCCAGTTGCGGCAGGTCTTCTCGAGTTACGACGGGGACCTCAGGGACCCGCTCTGGTGGCCTCAGGAAAGGCCAGTCCCCATGCGAGTTGCTAGGGGACCTCTCGGGATTCCTCTCCCGTCCATGCCGGGGCCTCAGTCCTTTTGTGGAGTCGGGGCCGGAACCTGAGGATTCCTCTCCAGTGTTGCCATGGATCTTGGGGTGCTTCTGAGTCTCCCCAGGGGAGTCAGGCCTCGTCTCGAGTGGAGGCATGCACGTGCGCTTTCCTCCCGAGCTGCAGCAGTAGTGTCACGCTTCCTGTCACGTGGATCAAGGGATCTGTGGCTTTCCCTCGAGTCTGTCCCTCGAGGCTTTCCCACGAGGCTTTCCCACAGGGCTGTGCCACGTGCCACCTTGGTGTGAGTCGATCCTCGGCGTGAAAGACGAGCAGGTGAAGGGAAAAGAGGTTCCTCTGGAATGGACTGAGATATCTGGGGGACTCGTGGAATGGTGGCAAGACCCTGGAGTGCCTCTTGCCGTTCCTGTTGAGAGGGCCTACACTTGAGATGCGACGGGAACGCCGGGAACTCGTTCCCGACGAAGAAGGTAAAGGATCACTCATCTCGAGCTACGAGGCAGAAACGGGGCTCCACTGGATGTGGGCGGGACCCTTGTGATTCCTCTCGAGTGGAGACGGGTATGTCGGGGAACTTCTTGATTTGCACCAAGGGTGGGAAGGACCCTTTCGAAGTTCCAGAGGTGAGGTGTGATCAGCCTCGAGACGCCTCAGCGGAAATGGGCCTCATCTCGCCTGGAGGGGAGAACCTCCTCGATTTTCTCGAGTTGCGGCAGGTCTTCTCGAGTTACGAAGGGGACCTCAGGGACCCGCTCTGGTGGCCTCAGGAAAGGCCAGTCGCCATGCGAGTTGCTAGGGGGCCTCTCGGGATTCCTCTCCCGTCCATGCCGGGGCCTCAGTCCTTGTGGGGAGTCGGGGCCGGAACCTGAGGATTCCTCTCCAGTGTTGCCATGGATCTTGGGGTGCTTCTGAGTCTCCCCAGGGGAGTCAGGCCTCATCTCGAGAGGAGGCATGCACGTGCGCTTTCCTCCCGAGCTGCAGCCGTAGTGTCACGCTTCCTGTCACGTGGATCAAGGGATCTGTGGCTTTCCCTCGAGGCTGTCCCTCGAGGCTTTCCCACGAGGCTTTCCCACAGGGCTGTGCCACGTGCCACCTTGGTGTGAGTCCATCCTCGGCGTGAAAGACGAGCCGGTGAAGGGAAAAGAGGTTCCTCTGGAATGGACTGAGACATCTGGGGGACTCTTGGAATGGTGGCACGATCCTGGAGTTCCTCTCGCCATTCCTGTTGAGAGGGCCTCCTCTTCAGATGCGACGGGAACGCCGGGAACTCTTTCCCGACGAAGCAGGGAAAGGATTCCTCATCTCGAGCTACGAGGCAAAAACGGGGCTCCTCTGGATGTGGGCGGGAACCTCGTGATTCCTCTCGAGTGGAGACGGCTAGGTCGGGAAACTTCTTGATTTGCACCAAGGGTGTGAAGGACCCTTTCGAAGTTCCAGAGGTGAGGTGTGATCAGCCTCGAGACGCCTCAGCGGAAATGGGCCTCATCTCGCCTGGAGGGGAGAACCTCCTGGATTTTCTCGAGTTGCGGCAGGTCTTCTCGTGTTACGACGGGGACCTCAGGGACCCGCTCTGGTGGCCTCAGGAAAGGCCAGTCCCCATGCGAGTTGCTAGGGGACCTCTCGGGATTCCTCTCCCGTCCATGCCGGGGCCTCAGTCCTTGTGTGGAGTCGGGGCCGGAACCTGAGGATTCCTCTGCAGTGTTGCCATGGATCTTGGGGTGCTTCTGAGTCTCCCCAGGGGAGTCAGGCCTCGTCTCGAGTGGGGGCATGCACGTGCGCTTTCCTCCCGAGCTGCAGCAGTAGTTTCACGCTTCCTGTCACGTGGATCAAGGGATCTGTGGCTTTCCCTCGAGGCTGTCCCTCGAGGCTTTCCCACGAGGCTTTCCCACAGGGCTGTGCCACGTGCCACCTTGGTGTGAGTCGATCCTCGGCGTGAAAGACGAGCCGGTGAAGGGAAAAGAGGTTCCTCTGGAATGGACTGAGACATCTGGGGGACTCTTGGAATGGTGGCACGACCCTGGAGTTCCTCTCGCCGTTCCTGTTGAGAGGGCCTCCTCTTGAGATGCGACCGGAACACCGGGAACTCTTTCCCGACGAAGCAGGGAAAGGATCCCTCATCTCGAGCTACGAGGCGGAAACGGGGCTCCTCTGGATGTGGGCGGGACCCTCGTGATTCCTCTCGAGTGGAGACGGCTAGGTCGGGAAACTTCTTGATTTGCACCAAGGGTGTGAAGGACCCTTTCGAAGTTCCAGAGGTGAGGTGTGATCAGCCTCGAGACGCCTCAGCGGAAATGGGCCTCATCTCGCTTGGAGGGGAGAACCTCCTGGATTTTCTCGAGTTGCGGCAGGTCTTCTCGAGTTACTACGGGGACCTCAGGGACCCGCTCTGGTGGCCTCAGGAAAGGCCAGTCCCCATGCGAGTTGCTAGGGGACCTCTCGGGATTCCTCTCCCGTCCATGCCGGAGCCTCAGTCCTTGTGTGGAGTCGGGGCCGGAACCTGAGGATTCCTCTCCAGTGTTGCCATGGATCTTGGGGTGCTTCTGAGTCTCCCCAGGGGAGTCAGGCCTCGTCTCGAGTGGGGGCATGCACGTGCGCTCTCCTCCCGCGCTGCAGCAGTAGTGTCACGCTTCCTGTCACGTGGATCAAGGGATCTGTGGCTTTCCCTCGAGGCTGTCCCTCGAGGCTTTCCCACGAGGCTTTCCCACAGGGCTGTGCCACGTGCCACCTTGGTGTGAGTCGATCCTCGGCGTGAAAGACGAGCAGGTGAAGGGAAAAGAGGTTCCTCTGGAATGGACTGAGATATCTGGGGGACTCGTGGAATGGTGGCAAGACCCTGGAGTGCCTCTTGCCGTTCCTGTTGAGAGGGCCTACACTTGAGATGCGACGGGAACGCCGGGAACTCGTTCCCGACGAAGAAGGTAAAGGATCACTCATCTCGAGCTACGAGGCAGAAACGGGGCTCCACTGGATGTGGGCGGGACCCTTGTGATTCCTCTCGAGTGGAGACGGGTATGTCGGGGAACTTCTTGATTTGCACCAAGGGTGGGAAGGACCCTTTCGAAGTTCCAGAGGTGAGGTGTGATCAGCCTCGAGACGCCTCAGCGGAAATGGGCCTCATCTCGCCTGGAGGGGAGAACCTCCTCGATTTTCTCGAGTTGCGGCAGGTCTTCTCGAGTTACGAAGGGGACCTCAGGGACCCGCTCTGGTGGCCTCAGGAAAGGCCAGTCGCCATGCGAGTTGCTAGGGGGCCTCTCGGGATTCCTCTCCCGTCCATGCCGGGGCCTCAGTCCTTGTGGGGAGTCGGGGCCGGAACCTGAGGATTCCTCTCCAGTGTTGCCATGGATCTTGGGGTGCTTCTGAGTCTCCCCAGGGGAGTCAGGCCTCATCTCGAGAGGAGGCATGCACGTGCGCTTTCCTCCCGAGCTGCAGCCGTAGTGTCACGCTTCCTGTCACGTGGATCAAGGGATCTGTGGCTTTCCCTCGAGGCTGTCCCTCGAGGCTTTCCCACGAGGCTTTCCCACAGGGCTGTGCCACGTGCCACCTTGGTGTGAGTCCATCCTCGGCGTGAAAGACGAGCCGGTGAAGGGAAAAGAGGTTCCTCTGGAATGGACTGAGACATCTGGGGGACTCTTGGAATGGTGGCACGATCCTGGAGTTCCTCTCGCCATTCCTGTTGAGAGGGCCTCCTCTTCAGATGCGACGGGAACGCCGGGAACTCTTTCCCGACGAAGCAGGGAAAGGATTCCTCATCTCGAGCTACGAGGCAAAAACGGGGCTCCTCTGGATGTGGGCGGGAACCTCGTGATTCCTCTCGAGTGGAGACGGCTAGGTCGGGAAACTTCTTGATTTGCACCAAGGGTGTGAAGGACCCTTTCGAAGTTCCAGAGGTGAGGTGTGATCAGCCTCGAGACGCCTCAGCGGAAATGGGCCTCATCTCGCCTGGAGGGGAGAACCTCCTGGATTTTCTCGAGTTGCGGCAGGTCTTCTCGTGTTACGACGGGGACCTCAGGGACCCGCTCTGGTGGCCTCAGGAAAGGCCAGTCCCCATGCGAGTTGCTAGGGGACCTCTCGGGATTCCTCTCCCGTCCATGCCGGGGCCTCAGTCCTTGTGTGGAGTCGGGGCCGGAACCTGAGGATTCCTCTGCAGTGTTGCCATGGATCTTGGGGTGCTTCTGAGTCTCCCCAGGGGAGTCAGGCCTCGTCTCGAGTGGGGGCATGCACGTGCGCTTTCCTCCCGAGCTGCAGCAGTAGTTTCACGCTTCCTGTCACGTGGATCAAGGGATCTGTGGCTTTCCCTCGAGGCTGTCCCTCGAGGCTTTCCCACGAGGCTTTCCCACAGGGCTGTGCCACGTGCCACCTTGGTGTGAGTCGATCCTCGGCGTGAAAGACGAGCCGGTGAAGGGAAAAGAGGTTCCTCTGGAATGGACTGAGACATCTGGGGGACTCTTGGAATGGTGGCACGACCCTGGAGTTCCTCTCGCCGTTCCTGTTGAGAGGGCCTCCTCTTGAGATGCGACCGGAACACCGGGAACTCTTTCCCGACGAAGCAGGGAAAGGATCCCTCATCTCGAGCTACGAGGCGGAAACGGGGCTCCTCTGGATGTGGGCGGGACCCTCGTGATTCCTCTCGAGTGGAGACGGCTAGGTCGGGAAACTTCTTGATTTGCACCAAGGGTGTGAAGGACCCTTTCGAAGTTCCAGAGGTGAGGTGTGATCAGCCTCGAGACGCCTCAGCGGAAATGGGCCTCATCTCGCTTGGAGGGGAGAACCTCCTGGATTTTCTCGAGTTGCGGCAGGTCTTCTCGAGTTACTACGGGGACCTCAGGGACCCGCTCTGGTGGCCTCAGGAAAGGCCAGTCCCCATGCGAGTTGCTAGGGGACCTCTCGGGATTCCTCTCCCGTCCATGCCGGAGCCTCAGTCCTTGTGTGGAGTCGGGGCCGGAACCTGAGGATTCCTCTCCAGTGTTGCCATGGATCTTGGGGTGCTTCTGAGTCTCCCCAGGGGAGTCAGGCCTCGTCTCGAGTGGGGGCATGCACGTGCGCTCTCCTCCCGCGCTGCAGCAGTAGTGTCACGCTTCCTGTCACGTGGATCAAGGGATCTGTGGCTTTCCCTCGAGGCTGTCCCTCGAGGCTTTCCCACGAGGCTTTCCCACAGGGCTGTGCCACGTGCCACCTTGGTGTGAGTCGATCCTCGGCGTGAAAGACGAGCAGGTGAAGGGAAAAGAGGTTCCTCTGGAATGGACTGAGATATCTGGGGGACTCGTGGAATGGTGGCAAGACCCTGGAGTGCCTCTTGCCGTTCCTGTTGAGAGGGCCTACACTTGAGATGCGACGGGAACGCCGGGAACTCGTTCCCGACGAAGAAGGTAAAGGATCACTCATCTCGAGCTACGAGGCAGAAACGGGGCTCCACTGGATGTGGGCGGGACCCTTGTGATTCCTCTCGAGTGGAGACGGGTATGTCGGGGAACTTCTTGATTTGCACCAAGGGTGGGAAGGACCCTTTCGAAGTTCCAGAGGTGAGGTGTGATCAGCCTCGAGACGCCTCAGCGGAAATGGGCCTCATCTCGCCTGGAGGGGAGAACCTCCTCGATTTTCTCGAGTTGCGGCAGGTCTTCTCGAGTTACGAAGGGGACCTCAGGGACCCGCTCTGGTGGCCTCAGGAAAGGCCAGTCGCCATGCGAGTTGCTAGGGGGCCTCTCGGGATTCCTCTCCCGTCCATGCCGGGGCCTCAGTCCTTGTGGGGAGTCGGGGCCGGAACCTGAGGATTCCTCTCCAGTGTTGCCATGGATCTTGGGGTGCTTCTGAGTCTCCCCAGGGGAGTCAGGCCTCATCTCGAGAGGAGGCATGCACGTGCGCTTTCCTCCCGAGCTGCAGCCGTAGTGTCACGCTTCCTGTCACGTGGATCAAGGGATCTGTGGCTTTCCCTCGAGGCTGTCCCTCGAGGCTTTCCCACGAGGCTTTCCCACAGGGCTGTGCCACGTGCCACCTTGGTGTGAGTCCATCCTCGGCGTGAAAGACGAGCCGGTGAAGGGAAAAGAGGTTCCTCTGGA